>NC_139586.1:4583044-4843044 GCF_946808225.1 Silurus aristotelis
TATTTTTTTGTCTACTATATTTTTATTGAGACTGAGTTGAGAGCAAAGCATCCGCAATTACTGTATATTACTTTATATTACAAATATATTTATTATACAAATATAAGCACAAATGCATTATATTTGAACTATATTTTATTATATTTGTGTGTTTGTTTTTTACTTGCATTACAGGTTGGTGACAAATTAAAAGAAAAATGATGACACCAGAACAGTTTCAGAAACTATATGTCTGGACCTATACTGTATGTCTACTGTTGTGATGGACACTGTTCTCCTGCGAGACCTGAAATCACTGGTCTTTAGATGATGATGATGATGATGATGATGATTGTCTGTCTGAAATCCCTCGTGTCTGTGACTCAGGTTATGACCTGGTCCTGAGCCAAAATATTTACAGAGATTTCTTGTCCTTCTTGTCACTCAATTTTTTTATATCGCTTTAAAAATGGACAGTGTCCCAAGGTTATAAAATGTATATATTCATAAATGTAGTGCCTAGTTTATCCCTAATGAGTCTACCAGGGTTGACAATGGCAAAAGAAATCTTTCTGAGATGGTATAAGGAGAAAACCATGAGAGGAAGCAGACTCAAAAGAGAACTCGTCCTCATCTGGTTGGCACAGAATATACATCTTTTATAGTTATATTACTGTTGTGGTGTTCTGTTCAGTAAAACGCAGAACTGGTCATACAAATTGTAGCCCTAAACCATTGTAGTAGACTGTTATTACTAATTACAATCAAAATACATCCTCATAGTTCTAATCTGAACAGGATGGAAATGGTAGAAATATACAGTGTATTGATTTGACCCCTCTCTCTAGTATGTAGTAAATCCAGATCTATACATTTACACACATATACATTCTAAAATATATGGTTTACTATATTAAGCATTCTGGGAGGAATTTTAACTATTTAACACACATTTTTATTTGAATGTAAAACTTGGGCATGTTTGCATTGTCACATAGAGCATGCTACAGGCTGTGGGTCAGGTCTGGAACAAAGCAGCACAAGTCAATAACCAAAGAATAGATTCACAGCCCAAAGGTCATTTCTGTTCATCAATAAAACTGTTATGTCAAATTTAAATCACCAGATAAACACTGGATTGTTCAGTTTAATCTAATCTTATTGAAGTAGACTTTATTTCAGGCTGAATATATATATATATATTTTTTATTTTAGTACTGTCATCATATAAGTCTTATATTGTCTTACTATTTTATGGCAGTTACCACTCTCACTCATTCTTCTTACCTAAACTGGCTGTTACATGTGTATGCTGACCAAATTTCCAATTGCGTAAAAATCTTTTCCTTTTTTTAATAAAAATTCTACCAATGTGTTTGTTATGTCAATAATGCACTGACAAGCAGGCTTACATTACAATATTGTGTACCTCATTGACCAAACAGCTGCTTTAAGGTGTGTGCATATATGTGTGTGTGTGTATCTGAACAGCATCCCTGCACTGAACTGTTTGGTATGAGGTGCAGTTATATAGTCTTTGCTGTTTTCGAGGCCAGTTAGAGAACAGATTGTAATGGCATTACAGCATGATTTCTGCCTCTTTTTTTGCTTCTATTCCTGATCCATCAGCAGTCGCTGAATATCAGGGTACTGAAAATGAATTATGTGTGAGTATGTGTGTTTGAGAGGGAAGATAAATGAGATGTAGAAAGCCTGTTGAAGGCACATCATTTTAATGATTCACACAACCGTATGAGGAACTTTTTAAGTTATTGAGAATAGAATATTTTTGCGGGTTTATATATGTGTAAACCTGGCACTATCTACCCCGAGCCTCACCCTTGACCTCCCTGCTTGTCATTGATATATCATTACCAAAATAAATAAGTAGATTGTATTTATTTGTAATTTACAGGGGTTTTGCCAAGTCAGTTCTAAAGAATTAAAAGAATGATAAGCTTTGTGGCATGTCATTTATTCAAAGATTATGATAGATAGATAGATAGATAGATAGATAGATAGATAGATAGATAGATAGATAGATAGATAGATAGATAGATAGATAGATAGATAGATAGATAGATAGATAGATAGATAGATAGATAGATAGATAGATAGATAATTATTTGACTGATTGATTGATTGATTGATACATATTAATCCCAGAGGCATGCTAGAGGAAAATTCACGGTATATATAACATTTATATGTATGCTTAGTTCCTAATAATAGTAAGACTTTATTGAATATATATTTTTACTGCCTCTACCACCTGCTTTTGCCTCAAACCACAAGCTGGCAGACACTAATCTCTTTTTAATAGGAAAGATTTATTAGAATGTGTATAGAGTTTATTGATTTATATATATATATATATATATATATATATATATATATATATATATATATATATATATATATATATATATATATAGTTTTTTTATATATATATTTTGAATTTAGAAGATTTTGGTTCTGAGTTCAGTGACTCTTAATTCATTGTCATTTTAATCACATACACTGTAAAATGAAATGGTGCAATAACACAACACTAAAACAATGCAGCAAGGGTTAATACACAGAGATGAGTGTTAGATATTTTGTTTATATAATAATAGATTTGCGACATGTAAACGTTTGGGGATTTTATCAGCAATAATTTGTGCAAAAAAATAGGAATGACTACCGTTAGGCAGTGAGGACCTTAAAGCTTCGTTACTTTTTTTATTTAGGTTGAGGCGTGTGTGTGTGTGTGTGTGTGTGTGTGTGTGTGTGTGTGTGTGTGTGTGTGTGTGTGTGTGTGTGTGTGTGTGTGCGTGTTTCCCGTGATAGAGGGAAGAAAGACTGATGTTCTCAGCTGTCCTCATATTCACAAGCCGAAACTCGAATATATACTTATTTATATACATACTGTACGAATATATACTGTATTTTCTATATAGATATATAACGAATACATTGAATGAATAAATAACGAATATTATGCAAGAGCTATTTTTCTTCTCGTACACAGATAATCAAGCGAAAAGCAGTACAAGTCGATAGTCAAATAATCGATTCGGTTAATAGATGAATCAGTCATTTAAACAGCCGGAACAGACGCAGAGAGTCAGAAGGAAATAAATGATAGACGTCAACAAAAAGAGAGAGAGAGATAACAGATTCTTACAAATCATGTCTTATTCTGAATTGTAGGGCAGACAGAAGGGGAAAAAGAGGTGTTTTGCGGTGTTTTATACCAACATTTAAAACAATTATTTTTATCTCAGAGGTATAACAATGACCAAACCAAATCTATTGCTGAAAAAAATAAATTAAAAACGGTGTAAAATTTCCATTTGAATTTTTATTTCTTTATATTTGTGCATGAGTAAATTTTCTTGCTTTATTCCCTTTTTAAACCGTGAACTGTATGTGAGAAACTATATAGCCAAAATATATACATATATACAAATATATACATTAACTATCACTTAGCAGTTAAACAATACCGTTAGCAAAAATGTAAAAAAAATCTTTTGTAAAAATGTAAAAGCAAAAATTTACTTATTTCTGGGAATTCATATAGAAGCTGTAGAATAGATTTTAGAATTAGAATATATAAGAATAAGGTATATGCATTTGGTACTATCACATAATTTCCCAGTGCAATACCATTGTCTGCAGTTTTCTCCAGTACTTAAACAAAAAGGGACATTATTTTACCCAGGATGACCTGATCATTGTCTTCAGGTGAATTTTGGGTGACAGCTGCCACCCAAGAAATAAGGCCCACCTCCATTCCCCAAATCACAGAATCACATATGCACAGGTTATTTAGACTTAAAGATGCATTATAGCTATTATTATCAATCTAGTTGTTTCTAGTTCAAACTCCCCTCAGTAAAGCACAGATGCTGCAAAGTGGCACCCAAAGATAATCAAGCCTTGAAATCAGGATTCCAAACAAGGTTTCTCAGAGTTGTTGTTTTTTTAAAAAATAACGAATAGGTCAGTTTACTGCTCAGCTTAGGGTAAACTTACAATTAAAGATTACTTAGAATTAGGAACATTTTGGGAAAGCCATGCATTTTGTTCAGAGATGTGTGCATCGGTTATCGGTTTCTCACTGAGGCCACAAGCCTGCTAGAACAATCTTCATTATTAAGTCAAAATGCAATTTATTGAACAAAATATTTTCATTGCATTTTTATATTTATATTTATATGAATGACAATCTGCTTGTTCTGCCAGACCGCAGGATCATTGCTTAAGAATGAATTGAACGACAATTTATATTTTAAATCTGAAATGCTTCGATCATTTATTATAGCAGTGAAAAGAAAGAAAGAAAGAAAGAAAGAAAGAAAGAAAGAAAGAAAGAAAGAAAGAAAGAAAGAAAGAAAGAAAGAAAGAAAGAAAGAAAGAAAGAAAGAAAGAAAGAGGAAAGAAAAAGGATTTATTAGTTGCAACGTGCGACAGATTTGTGTGTGTGTGTGTGTGTGTGTGTGTGTGTGTGTGTGTGTGTGTGTGTGTGTGTGTGTGTGTGTGATAGAGAGAGAGAGAGAGAGAGAGAGAGAGAGAGAGAGAGAGAGAGAGAGAGAGAGAGAGACAGCAAGAGAGACTGGAAGAGGTGGGCATCTTTTCAGTCATGGAACTTAGGATGGAGAACCTCAGCAACCTTCACACCGTTTCACACTCTCAGCCAACGGACAGTTTTATGAACTCTGCTCCTACGAGACAGTCGGTGTCGCACCGGAACCTGGAATCGTCCAGCATGGTGTCTAGCATGGCCTCAATCCTGGACGCGGCTGGCGATTATCGCAGCGACCACTCGCTTTCGGCTCCTCTTCCCGCCGCTATGACGATGTCCTGCGAGTCTGGGATGAGCCTTAACAGCACCTACACCACTCTGTCACCGTTACAGCACCTGCCCTCGATGTCCACGGTATCGGACAAATTCGCGCACCACCATCATGCACACCCGCATCATCATCACCATCACCCTCATCAGCACCAGCATCAGCATCATCAGCATCCCGCGCACCAGCGCCTGACCGCCGGGAATGTTAGCGGCAGCTTCACGTTAATGCGCGACGACCGCGGCTTTGCTCCGATGGGCAACTTGTACGCACATTACCCTAAAGAGATCTCTTGCATGGCACAGCCGCTTTCACAGCTGTCTAACGGCTTGGGTGGTCTCCACAACCCTCAGCAGCCTCTCGGGGTCTACGGACCTTGCGCTCACGACAAGATGATCTCTCCAGGAGGCTTCGAGGCTCATGCAGCGATGCTAGGTCGGGGGGATTTTGGGGGGGCCGGAATCATGTCCACTCTAAACGGTCTTCATGCCTCGCAGTTGCACTCTAATGGATCTATGCTGTCGGAACACGACAGGCACGAACCCGGAGGTACCCAGGCAGGCGGATCTGGGGAAGCAGAGGAGATCAACACGAAAGAGGTGGCACAGAGAATAACGGCCGAACTGAAAAGGTACAGCATTCCACAAGCTATCTTCGCCCAGCGGATATTGTCTCGGTCCCAGGGCACTCTCTCGGACCTTCTGCGGAATCCTAAACCGTGGGGGAAACTAAAATCAGGACGGGAGACGTTTCGGAGGATGTGGAAGTGGCTCCAAGAGCCCGAGTTCCAGCGCATGTCGGCGCTTAGACTCGCAGGTGTG
Source organism: Silurus aristotelis (assembly GCF_946808225.1). Classification (NCBI taxonomy): domain Eukaryota; kingdom Metazoa; phylum Chordata; class Actinopteri; order Siluriformes; family Siluridae; genus Silurus; species Silurus aristotelis. Next base: position 4,588,686 of record NC_139586.1, read on the forward strand.
TACAGGTACTCGTGATGGTTTATATCTTCTAAACGACACATGGTAGATGCACAAAAACCTGTAGGCCCATTATTTCAATTTTTTTTTTTTATTATTATTTCATAAGGGCTTTATTTCAGTGTTTACACTTAAAATACAAATGAAGCCTATAAAAAACGACTGTATTTATTGATTTGATTGAAATGATTTGAGTGACTGATGGGTGCATTCCATTCACTCGAATTTTTGAAATATGTAGATTTTGTATTATTTGCTATTTTTCTTTATTCTTATTGGCTGGAAAAAAGAGACGTGCATAAACATATGCACGTGAATATAAATCGTGTCCTCTCTTAACTCTTATTTAGAGCCTTTAACCATAAACAGTGTCCTAAAGAAGCTTTATGGCGATAAATTGTTTCTAAAATATACATTTATATTTTATAAGTAACAAGTAAAATATCCCTGAGATAATACACAGGCAAACGCTTGCGAGGAACCAGACTGAAAAGGGAACCCATCCTCGTTCTCATCATCCTTTTCATTATTGAGGTGTGTTTTTCAGGGAGCTGTTTAGTGTTTGGGTGCTGAAATGCCTATTGAAGTCCTAAGCCATTGTAGGATCCATCCTTCTAGTTCTTGAGTTGTTCAGTAACGTCATGGTCCTTTGTGATGTTCACGTGGAACCATTCTTAGCTGCACAGAGTGGTCTGCAATTGAAAATAACTTCATCCAAAGAAAATAAAGAACATATCCCTATTAAAAAAACATTTCGATTGAAGATATTATTAATCAGGGAATAGTGGCATGTTTGATTTCTGCTAAGTGGATCAGTGGATTTTTAAGTTATGCTTATATGCGTAAACACTTTTGCATATAAACACTATTGGAATCAAAAAGATGTTTATTTAGTTGATTTTGTGAGCGCGCATGGAAGCAACCGCACATGTTATTAAAGCTGTATAATCGATATAAATGTAATTTGGTCGTTGATTATATTATTGTTATTCCTTGGTATATTTAACTGTCATATTATTAACATTGATTCCAGATCCAGTATGCCTCATAGAAGACAATTCAAAAGTATTGCCAGTGCATCCATTGTTATTTATTTTATTACATTTTATTTGATGTAATTTATGGCAAGTTTAAAAAAGAAAAAAGTTGCATTTAAGTGCAATCCAATAGCCTGCGTATAGAGGTGCGATTTTCTTTTCTTTTTTTTGCGCATTACAATATGCGCATGTCCGCAGGTGCCGTGTGACACCAGGGGGATCGAGTCTGGTGGCAATCAATGCATTTAAATTAGAGTACTATTCCACATTCATCACAGTCACCAAAATCAATGTCATGTGAATGTCTGGGAGTCCAGTTGGTTTTCGGAAAAAAATGACTTTTCGTTTAAATCTTAATAAACACGTTCTATTTATAGAAGAATAAAATAAAGTGTTTCTTCCAAAGTGTTAAATACAACGATTTATTTTTTTAAAGTCTAAATGAGACATTCAATTAGATATCGTTGTCTAGCTACTTAATGCTAAAGACACAGAGAAAGGTATTTACCCCAAACACACACCAGGACCAAGACAAGACAAATCAACACAATCTTTTAACTATAAAAAATATAATTCAGAACAGCAGCACTCTCAGTGTATTTGGTCAAGTTCGATACGGCGATCGATAAAGATAGTCAGCCTACCTATCAATTATTCCACTTCAGCATTCTCCCCATGGAGCCTCACTGTGGATATCGATTTTTTTAAATGAAGAAAAAAAAATAATAAGAAGAAATAGAGCAGATCTAAATATTTACGGAAATATCGGCATCTGGTACAAGATTTAAAACGTGGATACTATCAAAAATAAGGCCGACAAGTAGAGTATTATAATAAAGAAAAATACTACCAATTTAATTTATTTGTATCTGAAATCCAGAAATGCATGTGGATGCTTGCTGCATCAATGAGAAATAAAAAAAATCATTCATTTATTAATTTATTTATTTAAAAAAATAAAAGATCAGTAAACATTTCCCCTAAATAACTGTTTATTGAAATTTTTTTTTATTATTTTTGATTTGTTTATTTATTAAGGAAATTACAAGTAGGACTGCACACATAAATCAAACTGTTCCCATTATGGTGTTAAAGGGCTTGTCCCTATAGAAATCATATCATGTGTGTTTCATATCATCATGAGCTGAGAATGAATTGTAGTAGGAACATCTCAGAAACAGTGGTAAAAACAAAGAGGCACGTGAACAGGACGGTGCTAGAACCCATCCCCAAGGTCCAACAGTGTTGCCTCTGTCCATTCTGGTGCTGATGTGATCAATCCCAAACCGATCAATAGGAGAGAGTGACCTTTAAATACGATTGCAAAGAGGCCAACTGGCTGGAAGCAGCGCGTCATAGGGTTAAACAGCATTTCGTCATCTGCAATCTACCAAAGGGTAGGGGGTGTACATTTTCTGTCATCTAATCAAATCCGAATTTAAGAGTAATGATCCGAATTATAAGCTGTATGCAGTAGAAAGACAAAAATCTTGTTAGTGAGTAGAAAATATAACCTCAGGCTGCTGTGACGTCTCAAAGCAACACAGACCTTGCAAATATTATATATTATAATTTGTCAAAAACGTGATCATTTTGGTGGAAATACATATAAAATTGATCATGGAATACCTTCTAGGCAATATTTACATTGATCAATGTGTGTGTGAACCAAATAGTTTAACCTGGAATATGGCATATATACATGCATTACCATTTCAAGTCTTCCACAGTAAATGCTGGCTGGACTTAAAAACAAGCAATCACAGTTAAAACTATAAATTATATATGTGTGTGTGTGTGTGTGTGTGTGTGTGTGTGTGTGTGTGTGTGTGTGTGTGTGTGTGTGTGTGTGTGTGTGTGTGTGTGTGTGTGCTGAAAACTGGTTGAATAATTAAATTATAACTGTATTTATAAATGATAGATCAGGATTGAATAGGCAGATGTGGTTTAAATTTTTATGAAGCAATGTACAAATACACAAGTCCATAAAAATGATAATAACAAATAACAATAACAGAACCAGTCTAATATTACACTGGATTGTAATTTGGAATGTACTTGATATCAACGATGAGCTACAATGGCTTTGGACGGCAGTTTGCATGAACAGTTCTGCATTTAAATGCCCATGACCCATGTACCTAAACAATGATGGAACTGTTATGAATGGACATTCAGGTTCCTCTCAAGGTTTCTTTCTTTGTGAGTTTCATCATCTCCGGGAGTTTTTCCTTGCCGCCATCACCACTGGCTCACTCAGTAGGAATACATTTATAAAGAACTAATTAATAGGCACTAAACTAATACATTCAACTTTATAATTTGTATTTCCACTCTTTATTTGTATAAAGCTACTTTGGGACAATGTCCATTTATTAAAATTGCTATACAAATAAAACTGAATTAAAAGGAATTGCATTAATATTAATTATTAATAGATTTGTATATTAAGGCCACTTAAATTCAACCTATAATAGCAAAAAACAGATTAATTGTCTTCTAGTAGTGGTTGGTAATGATGTTAATATGTTTACGAAACACGCTGATTAACTGTTAATAATGTCAGTAAAATAATCACCAATTTAAAACGGAATGAATTTAGGAATGCCATCATATTCATAAGTTCATAAGCACATTAGTCCTTGGTAACACAATTGCATTTTTGTCTATATAGTATACACAGTAGAAACTGCAGTCCTAAGCCAATGTAGTGTACGTCGCTCTGGATAAGGGCGTCTGCTAAATGCCGCAAATGTAAATGTAAATGTAGAACTGAGTGCAAAACAAAGAAATTGCAAGCTATCTAAGGAAAAATATACAGCCATTATCGGGGTCAATATCACTGGTATCTCATGAGTATCCCACGATACTGTTTGCAGAGAGCAAGTAGAGAGTCTTAAAGTACTACTGGACTATTAAAGCTCAAGAAAAATTCCAAAAGCTAACACAGACATGAGGGCCTCCTAAGACATAAAGTTTACATCATTAAAAACCTGAGTGAATGCAAAGGGGTGGTGTTTAAGCAAACCATTTTTATGCATTTGATCCCACGAGATCTACTTTTGAATAATTGAGAAAACTATTAACAAAAATCTTGACTAAAAAAATATATTTTCATCCTAGACTGAAACACTGAATCCTGAACACTAAATCGAAGACTGTTCCATAACTGTGGTGCGTCGTAAGAGAAAGCTAATCCCTACTTTAATCTTCACTCTTAGATGTACCAACAAAGAGCCTGAACCTTTTGTTTAAATTAGGTTAGATTAGGTTAAACCTTTTCTGAGAAAATGTACAAGAACAAGAATAATGATACCCATTAGCTCATGGATACCAACCATGTGTACCTAAACTTTAGTAAAAACAGTCCAATAGTCCCAGTAGCCCACGATCAGTTATTTGTTTTTCTGTATGCTAAGGTCCAGGTTGTTACAAGCATACCATGTTAACAAATTGTGAATCTATTTCATGTAGGCGGTCTTGTCAGGCCAAACAATGTAGTGTCATCTACAAACTTGATTATAAAATTGTGCAAAAGTCAAACATAAACAAGTGGACTTAATATGCAGCCTTGAGGTACACCGGCGTTTAATATGTTGGTGGAGGAAGTATTATTGTGAAGTCTAATGGCCTGTAGAATCTGGGTCAAAAAGAACAGAGTAAATTGTATTTAAACCAAGACTAGATTGTTTAGAGTTCAGGGATGACATTGTTATTTGCAGAGTAGAAATCAGATAAGATTACCTGTTCTCCAAATGAATCAGTGCAGAGTGATGAGCTAAGATAATGTTTGACCCTTTTGTTGACCTATTATGACAGTAGGGAGGGATGGGGGGGGGACATTCATGGATCTGGACTAACTGGAGCTTGTTTATGCATCTACTGAATCATCTAGACAGCGAGGGATTTAAAAACCAACCAGTGTGTAGCATAAGGAATGATTTTTTTCTTACATTATGTACAGTAGTGCCACTATATTTTTACATTACATAGTAATATTATCAGTAGTGTTAAAAGTCAAACAACACAAGCAAGGGCACAAAAACCTGCTTTCAGTAGTAGGTCATTTATCACTTTAAAAGGTGCTGTGCTACAATGAGGTCTGTGCTACAATGAGGTCCAAATCCTAATTGATAAATGTCATATATATTATTTCTAGGTAAGTACGAGTGTAACTCATTTATATGCAATAATGTTTTTCTAGGATTTTGAAGATAAAATATAAGGTTTGATATTGGTCTAGTTGGACAACTGATTGGTTGGGACATTTATTTTTTTAAATAACTGCTAATTTGGTTTCACAACTGCTAATTTATACGATTTAGTATGACTGGCAACACCAGTTGAAATACTTGACTTGCGTTATGTGATGTAGAATCAGACAGGGGACAGCAGGCAGGTGTTAAATGATAAACATACAGTAGAACAAATAAGCAGCCTCTCAGGTAATATTGCTCTTATTGTTCTCTCTCCCATGAGATTTCAATACAGAAAAGGAAGAAAAAAAACAGCATGAGGAAAAAATAAAGATGAGAAAATGGAATTGAATTTTATTTTTTTACAGTTACAAATAGGTAAAGTAACATGATACATATGAATTTGAGTAAAATAATAATAATATTCAAAGTAATAAATAGCCCATGTGATTTCATTACAGAAAGGGAACAGGGGGAGAGAGGACAGGAAGTTAAATCAGCTTCTAATATTAAAGCAGTTAAAGGAGAAGCACTCACTGAATAAGACATATAAATGAACAATTTTGTGTGAATTCTTCAACAGTTGGACAATTTGCTTTACCAAACATTTAGCTGAAATTCTTGCCAAATGTGTTCTTTACTTGATGGATATTTCTCTCTGACCTTGGGATCCAATTCATCCCAAATCAGTTCCATTGGATTTAGGGGTGATGACTGTGCAGGCCGTCCCATGATAGACATTTCCACTGACTTTGCTCTCTAAGTAACTTTTATAAAAGCTTGGACATATGCTTCAGGTCATAGTCTTTTTGTAGGGTGAATTTGGTTCCAAATAGCCAGTGTGGATAGAATATTTCCAAACCTTTTTTCAAGCACTGTACAGCAGTAATAAATGTCTTAATAAGAACGTAGAGCATGGTGCTCTAGCATGGTGCTATAATTTTGGATCATGAATAGGCCCTCTTTCATGGTTTCATCTTTAGTTTCATTTTGTATTCTCTTCTTTCTACAGCTTGTAAGCGAAAAGAGCAAGAGCAGCTGAAGGAGCAAAACGCAGTCCCTAAAAAGCAGCGCCTGGTGTTCACTGACCTGCAGCGGCGCACACTTATTGCCATCTTTAAGGAGAATAAGCGGCCCAGCAGAGAAATGCAGCTGACCATTGCACAACAGCTGGGCCTAGAGCTCAACACAGTGAGCAACTTTTTCATGAACGCCCGGCGTCGCTGCACAAGCCGTTGGCATGACGAGCACCAGCAAGGCCGTGGAAGCAGCCCTGGGCAGTCTGGCACCTCCACTGCCAATTTCTCCAAAGCCTGAGAACGGATTACTCCCAGGTTGTGTTAATTCCTTCAGACATAATACATAGTGTGCCATGCAATCTGACTTGCTCCAAACAATCAGCAACACACAAAATAAATCAGAAAATCAGTGTGCCTGAAGCCATTTAGCATTTTTAAATGAGGCATTTTGGACCTCCTCAGTAGTTTCAATAAAGCATTAGTGGACCAGAAGTAACATGGGGTGTGTACACAAATAAAACATGTAACGGGGCAGCAATACACAACGCATTAGCTGCATCATTTGTCTATTCAAGACCACTGCAATGAAGTAATGGCTGTTTAATGGCACTTATCAGATTATACACTACTCTAATGAAAGCGAAGAGCCAGAGCAGATCTCATAACCTCCACCAAAGGTCAGTCTTCCCAGCAATGAAATCGCAGACATGCTATTTCAATTGGTTTTGCACAAACAGATGACAGATTGGTTTTGTTCCCAGATGACATTATGCCCTGGGGACTTTCTCCCCCCTCCCCCCTTTCTTGTCAATAGTCAAAATAATTACTAACGTGCCTGTGCAGTGCAGGAAAGCCCAGCATTTACAATCATCACATGACAACCAAATCCTTATTCATTATTTGAAGTCTAGAAGATTACACTGCCACCTGCTGATAATAACAGTGCATTACGGCTAAAATCAGTGAAGTACTACTGAAATTTTCTAATTGTGCCACCATCACCGTCCCTAGTTGGTAGCTGGCTGACCATATTTGGCAAGAACATGGTGAGGAAAATAAAAGTCAATTAGGAATTCTGTAAAGCTTGAGATCTGTTTTAGACACTATTGAACTTTCGGTGACAAATCAACCTTTCATTTGATTTTAGGAAAATAACACAACGAGCATTGGAAAACATCAAATATTACCAAAAAATGCCAATATATTTGCCTTAATGTAATCAGAGAAGTTCAATGCTATTCTACACAACAATCAATATCTAATCCTGCGTTAAACATCCCATTGGCATTAAACATCCCAAAAAAAAACAGAACAGAAAAAAGCAATCAGAATTCGGTTTTGCGATTTTGCTTTTAAAAACAACGAAAAAGACACAATATTTAGAGTTTTTCTACCTCTAACTCCATGCTTCATGTATAATAACATAATAACATAATCTCACGTACTTTTTTTTTTTTAAATTGATGCGGGTAATTCAGACATCAAGTTCTTTTTACTGTCGTGATATGGTGTGCATACTTAAGAAGAAACGTTGTTGACAACGTGAAACTTTAAGAGCCTTTATGCAGGACGAAGAGAAATGAATCAACAATTATTAAGGAAAAGAAAATGTTTCACAAAAAGTGGACATTGCATTGCATTCTGATGATGTACCATGATGTTAGCAGAAAAAAGAAGAATCACTCCCTCAGCATTTATCTTCACAGAGGGATTTCAGACTTACAGCATGTCTACAACATTTCACATTTAAGATTTGGCACAGTTTGTGTAGCATTTCTGGATTCACTGTGTCGTAAGAGCAATGCAAAGGGACTTATGTTGTGAGCATTTCAAGGCACAAATCAGGCACAATTTCACGTGTACATGAACTAACTTTGTTTGTAGTGAGAACCTTCCTCACTGTGCTGGGGGTTTTTATCAACCAGCCACTGATACCAAAGATTTTTCTGCTTGCCAGTCCTGTCTGGTGTTATCAAGGGAGGATTATAGCACACAGCAACACAAACATACGCACCAGAATCACAACTTTTTCTTATACCCAACTGCACATGCACATTTAACGACTGTGTGGTTAGACTGCAAAGTGCCACATAAAAGTGTCGATAGGGAAGTGGTAACTATGCAGACAGTTGAGTGCCTTTTTTTCCTTCAACTGCCACAGGACTCGCTTACAAATTAATCTCCTCATTATAGGATTATGATAAATAGTTTGTAGTTATTAGGCATAATTCTAGACAATTGTTTTTTTAATTCAATGCAACTGACTATGGAAGCCGAAAGAGGTCATGAATTTTCATATTTTTTTTTTTCTGCTTTCTCTTGATCACAATTTATTATATCGAGATCACAAGAAACTTGTTGTTTCCTTCGTGATCAAGACTAAATTTTCTCGTTATGTTGACATAACAAACCTTGTTTCCTCGTGATCTGGATTTTTCGGTGTATTCGTCCTTCTGCATAGAGCTTCTCAAGTGTCAGGCACTTATGTGTAAGTTGTCAATCACTGACAGATACAAAGCAATTTTAGTTTGAGTGATTTCCAGATCAAAGTTAAAGCGAATGCGATCATTCATGATGCTGCGATGATGCTGCCTCTAGAACATGCTTCTACAACTCTTATGCCAAATGCACAGAAAAATTAATTACTGTTCACAAGGAAACAACATTTTAAAACTCCTGATATGTTGTGATCATGAGAAAACAAGAAAGCAAAAATATTATAATGCATGGCCTCTTAGGACTTTGACTCATTTGTCAGTTAATTTGGTTATTTTTTTAAACATTTATTTTAATAAAGAATCAAAATCTTGCCGACTTTTGCTTCATCATAATCCTAATCTCAATCTTAATTACATTTAAATTTACTTTCTTTTGTTCAGATAGTGCCAAAACTAAGGCTAAGCAAAAAATAAATAAATAAATAAACAGGAACTGATGTCTATCACATAATAATATGATCAAGGGTTCAACATGTAACCTTCCAATTATTGAAATTGTAATAGGGTCTAAATGCCTGGGACTGTCTCGGAAATCTGAGTTAATAAAAAAAAAATTAAGAATAATAATAAACTAAAACTATTTATGATTACAGTTTTTAAAATAAAAAATAAAGAGAGAGAAAATGTGTAACATATTTATTCAAAATGTAAGACAATTTTTTTAATCACTATTTAAATGTAAGCAAATTTCTGAGACTTCATGGTCTTATCCTTGAAGCACAGGTACATAAAACGACCCAATTAATTTAATTTATGAGCCCTGAGGCTTTACACAGACTTTCGATGTTTGTGTCGGTGCACACGCTGTCATTGAAGCAAATTGTACTTATTGTGAAATTCCACTTCTTCATTCAAGTTATTGCTGACAATATCATTCCTAATAGGAATGTTCTCATAGGGAAGTCACTATCATTGCTTAACTGTATAAAGAAATGAATAGAAAGTGAACAAGTTCAATCGTTTTGATCATCTTGGTCTATTCCCTTCATCATTCATTCTCTATTCGTTCCAATCCAATCACACTGTGGAATGGAGAGGACAAAGAAAGAATTAAAAGAAAACTGGTTTTATATGGATTTGATATCTGTCTGAATATTTAATACATTTCTTAACTATATTTTCGATACATAAAAAAAAAAAATCAGATGCCATTATGGATGGTTTCGTTCCTCTTCACCTCTTATGCAGTAACATTCACCGGCCTTTCATAGAATCAGCATTCAATTCACACACATTCCGCTCTACAAATTCTGATGTTAAAATTGGATCCAAACTTTATCTAATGTCAACGGCTATTTTAAAGTGGACTTCTTAGTAAAGGGTTGAGGAGCCCGTTTTAAAAATAATGACCTAATTGACAGTTTTCCTTTTAATATCCTACCCCATGATATACACAAGGACCTGGCAAGCTTGTGTTGACAATTAATTCTGAAATACCTCAAAGATTAGATTTGTTACTCATAGATTTGTTTTCCAGGTTTAATGTAAACTAGTTGAAACTGACAATAATTCTCAATCAAGAAACTTTATACTGTTCTTTCATAGCCTGTGCTCTTTTATTCTCTTGTTTGTATATGATGGCATTGAAGATTTCTTAGAAACAAGAAGCAGTTTTGAATGTTCCTATAGAAGAGACTATGTCTGACTAAGGCGAAAAAAAAAGAAAAGGAATACGTTACACAATTTGGGATGATTGTTAATGTGTGATTATCAACCAAAGCAAGTTTATTCTATGGATTTTAAACTTTAAACTTTTTTTTTTTATTATTATTATTTCAATGTCATTAAAGTGCCCGAAACTATGTTAATGATGGTAAGCTGACTTATTTCTGCATGAATGTGTTTGAGATAAAGGCAGGAACAGTCTGCATTTTGAACCAGTACAGAACTGGCCTGATTTATAAAGCAGACTATTGTAGTTCTGAAAAACCTGCTCTGCCTCACTTCTCTGTATGCTATTTTCCTTCCATCATTTATCAACAAAATCAAATCATTAATTGACTTACTGAAGAATTACTTGCCTGAAGAACTTTCAGTAACAATCATATAAGACAGTATCGACTCCAAACAAGCTGCATGAAATTTATTTTGGCATATTTAAAAAAGTAGTGTGTACATGTTTGCATATGTCAAACAGAAGTCAAATATTCCAGTGAATTTACAAATGTTCCAGATACACGGATTGCCTTCATACTGGTGTAGAAATGTTGATCACCTCTAATGTGCAAAGCCAGTTCCTGACAATGCTCATTTGCATGTAGTGACTTGTAAAAGAGCTCGAAACACAACCAAAAAATTCCTGATATCTGTGTGCCAGCTGTGTCTCATATATTTACATACATGTATTTATACACAGTACTAATCAAGGTTTTTGTACACATCTCCTTTCGGTGTTTTTCATTTTACATTGATATTGAAGACATCCAAACTATGAAAGAACATTAATGGAACTATGCAGTAAACAAAACGTGTTGAACATCCCAGAATATGTTTTAAATTGCCAATTCTTTGAAGTAGCCACAAGCTGTTTGCTTGTTTCCTGCTATTTCTTCAACCTGCAGGCCAACTCATCCTGACTAGATTTAGAATGAGTGATTGTGGAGGCCAGGTCATCTGATGCAGCACTCAGTCACTCTCCTTCTTAAACAAATAGCTCTAACATAACCTAGAGCTGTGTTTGGGGTCAATGTCCTGTTGGAAAACAAATTGTGGTCTCACTAAGTGCAAACCAGTCTACTGATCTTAGGACCATTCCTTGTTTTTCTTGGTCCGAGCAAGTCTCTTCTGTTTCTCCTTCGACCATGAACGCCTAAATCATGCAGTCTTCTCTGAACAGTATGTTAAAATATCTGCTACTTGAACTATGAGTAGCATTTATGTAAATTGATGGTTTCTGAGGCTGGTAACTCTAATAAATGTATCCTCTGCAGCAGAGGTAGCTCTTGGTATTCATTTCCTGGTCATCATGAGCAGGGATGAGCAATATTTATGATATATGTATTTCAAACATGTATTTCAATAATAAAATAAGATTTTGTCATTTATATTCGATGAGGTTGAAGAAAATGGCTTCATATTCTTTATAAAAATACTTTAGTGTTTTGTATTTTCAAAATACTGTAAAATATGACGAGCGATGAGCAGAATACGTGACTGGTACCAAATGCATCAAAAGAAATGCTCGTCTTCCCAAAATATGCGTACAAGAAAAAATTGGTGTACAAGTGGCTTTACTAGTAAAAATAAAGATTTTTACTAGTAAAGCCACTTGTACACCAATTTTCTCATACTACAAGGCACTCATACACCACTGTATTTGGTATTTTATCTTAAAATACATTTTTGATTCTTTGCCCAACCCTGGTCATGAGAAACTAGTTCATCGTAACCTTTGCTTGGTTTAAAGACTTGGTTTAAAAAATGTTGAGAAGTTTTTGTTTGACTAACGTTCATTTCTTAAGGTTTTATTTTCTTCATTTAACCGAGTTTTTCTAGCCATAATTTGGATTTGTAGACTAGTTGTAGTGGCATTAATAGGGCTACTGACTCTGTGCTCACTTTCCTCTGCACAAGCGAACTGATGGTTTAAAGCAGATTAAGAAGGCGAGAAATGTCAAAAATTAAACATTGACAAGCTACACCTGTGAACTGAAAACTATTCCAGGCGACTACCTCGTGGATCTAGTGCAAGAATGGCATAAGTTTGCTTGGCTGTGCTCAAAGTTAAAAGTAGCTACTTTGGACAGTCTAAAATTTAAATATATATATATATTCTTGGTTGTTTAACATGATTTTTTTTTTTTGTTTACAACATAATTCCACACAAGTTTGGATGTCTTAAATGTGTTGAAAATAATAATAATAAAAAAAAGAAAAACTACTGGAAGAAGATTCGTCCACCCTCACAGTTTTTGATAGAAAATTCCAAAGCACTTCTATGTCTTTTTAAAAAAGGGTGTATGCAAATCCTCTAATACATTTTAATTCATATAAAAAAATCTGAACTTTTTATGAATTAAAGCCAATGAGGTGAAGTTAAAATGAATGTATGTATAAATTTATACACACCCAGGAGCGAATGTTTTTCTAAAATTACAAGATTTCCATAAATAGCAAATGTCTCATGCAAATGATTAAATAAAGATGAATAAAAATCATTTATTATTAATCAATTTAAAGTTTAACTAAATGTATTTGTCCATTATAGTGAAGTTGGCTAGATGTGATATGAGACGATGCTGCTATCAGCAAAAATCTGACATCAAATATCATAGAACTTCACAACGTAAAAAAAAAAACAATGCACAATTAATTTCCCCTTGAAAAATTTCCCTAAGATGTTACTAATCACCACAGATGTCTGATATCTCAAAAAATGTAATGAATATTGTGTAATATGAGCTGTCATGATTCTATATGCAAATCAGAACTCTGGTAAAAGACTCTGGTAAAAGTTGATGTACTGAATACACTTTTTAACTGTAATGTAAAGAGGTTTGGGCTCGGACAAGTACTAAAGTGAAAATTAGCCAGTGCTACTACCTGTTTTAGTTTCACGCTGGTATCTGGACCTCACTATCTAATGAATGTATCCAGGCTGAACAACCACTATACAGAACACAAGCAGGGAAAAGATTATAATAATCATGTTTACATCTCTGACTCCTTCTGTCTCATCCAAGTTAGTCCCATACTTCTTGTTGCCTTCTGCCTTGTTTGTTGTTAGCTTCGTGAGCTATCCTAGATTTGTGGTGCGTGATAGCCAGGAAATGATACACCAGTGGTAGGTTTAAAAAGCCACGCATTGACAAGAAATAGGTTGTTGGGCTGAAAACGGTTTGCAATGAAAAGAAAAAGAATATTGATCATGTCACCAAATAGATTAAAACGTAGGTAACGATGGTTTGAAAGAAGTAGAAAGTACGGATATTTGTGTAAAAAATACTAAAGTAAAGTACGGACCCCAGAAAAATCTACTTAAGTACAGGAACGAAGTATTTGTACTTCATTACTTCCCATCTCTGGTTTGGCTATCATCAATATGAATAAGTTTAGTGAATGAATCTGCATCTGGTCTTCAAATAGGTAAGTAGAAGCATGTTTGGCATTCAAACTTTGAGGAATTGAACAGGGTAAACACCGTTGTAATGAGATTTTTCCTATTGCATCATAGATTTATGAGTGTGAGCATTACAGGATCGAAAGGATTGGCCTGGGTGACATTTACACATTTTTTGGTGTGTTTTTTTTTTCTATCCGTGTCTTTAATTGATTGTATGTATGTATTATTACAATCCCATCCCTTTCCCATGTCTAAGTATGTTTATAATGCAAAACAATGTCTAAATTTACTTCATACTGTATGAACCAAAGTGAATGGAAATGGCAACAAATGAGTAACCAATTGTCACAGTTTAATATTTATTGTTTTTCTTGTCAGTTTATTTTATTGAACATATTGGCTCTTGCTTGTTAAAATTCTAATTCCTTTAAAAGATTTCTTTAAATTTATGTATGTCATAACCTCTTGTAAAATGTAATTACTGGCCATTGTGGTACTTTGTTCTTTGGCTACACACCATAAATGCAAATATACTACTCCTTGGCAATTGATCCCTACAAGCATAAAAGCGCTTATATCTAGACACATGCAGGCTGAATCAAACAACAAATCCCTGAGTTGCACTGTGGTCTCCTTCTATTTTCAGTATCTCCAGGCCATTTCTCCATACAATTTCTTGAGAACAATCAAGTATTCTGTTTTCATGACTGATACAACCATCAATCATGAGTGAAATCATGCTAGAAGAGAGTTTGTCTCACTAGAAGGAACGACAAGCTGAGTAAAGAAAAAAAAGAAGGAAAACAGATATTGAAATACACATGTTGACACTTGATTTCACAATGCACAGCTTAGTATCAGTATCCGAATGGTATACAATGGAGGTTTAGTAGCCATTATGCAGTTTGCCATTCGTAAAATAAATATATAAATTCATTCATTTTACGTAACTTTACTGTAAAGCATTTCTCAAAACCTCTTGTTTACACATAAAACAGGAAAGATGTAACAGATGCATATATACCTAGAAACATTGTACAGGGGGAGGAACATGGCACGTGTACATATCCATTTACTGTAAAAAAAAAATACACCTAATGGCAGACAAAGGAAATCAGAGACGCTGGAGGAAACCCAAGCAAGTATTTTTTGACTTGTCTTTTCTCCTAAGTTATGGTTTCTTTTGCTACAATTAGTCTATGAAGACCTGACTCACACCGTCTCCTTTGAACAGTACTCGTTGAAATATGACTGCTATTTGAAAACTGAGTAGCATTTATGCAAAAAATTTATCCTCTGCAGCACAGGTAGCTCTTGGTCTTCCTTTCCTGGGGCAGTCCTTATGAAGAAACCATAATAAATTAACTAGAATAAACTAGATAAATGTCATATTATTTATCTATACATTATTTTCCCTACATGATATCCTACTCTAATTTTCAAAAAAGGTATCTTTTAATTTAATTTTTTTTATATTTAGCACAGCTAATCTGAACTTAAATTTGGTTTCTAATATGCTGCCTAAGGCAACATATAGTAAATACATTTCAAAAAGCCAAAACCCCAATTTAAAAAAATTATAATATACAGTTCTTTAAATGGCATTGTTTTAAGAATTCATAAAAATGATTCATTTTTTTAAATAAATAAAAATAAACAAATGCACCTAGAAAAATAGCTTGTATTTATGATAAAATGTGAAGAATCTGTAGATTTGTGATGTGATAATCATGAATGTGGCTCAATTATAATAATAGAAAAAATAAAATAAATACAAATACAGCCACAAATACAGTTACATACATACAGTATGTAACTACAACGATATTTCATTATACAACTTATTCTGAACTGCTTTTGCTCTTTATCCTCATATCATTAAAATCTGTTCAATGCTGCCATTTTTTTAGGAGTATTGATCATTTAAGAATGATGTCTGCTTTGGGCAACTTTTTTATATAACTGAATATAACGCTGTATAATAATTAAAAACTTCTGATATTTATCAGGAAAAATTGCATAATTGAAAAAGACCACTTTTTTTGACACTACTTTTTTTGTTTGTTTGTTGTTTAGTTTTTCTTTTCTTTTCTTTTTTTTTTTTTTTTTTTTAACAGATACTGATAATTGCATTCACACCCCCTAATGGCTCATTAAAAAGACAGATATTGTCCTGAAGCATCTAAAATAAACAGATTACGAATATAAATTTTTTAATGTATAAATTTGTCCCTATAAGTTTACCCCTAATATGCAAGTCAATGGCATCAATGAAAAAAAACACTCCCTGAGCCAATATGAGGAAAAAGCCTTATATAAATTTCCTCATATGAGGAAAAACAGGCTCAAAAGATACATGCAGTGGGGCTCCGTAGTGCTTGAGGCTCCAAATAATGAGGAGAATCTTAACTGACCCATGACTGTAGCTCAACTGGTTCTTTTACTGAATGGACCTGAAAAAAAAAACGTTTAAAAGAGTTAAAGATTTTTGACAGACATTGTCCCTTTAGTCATAAGCATAATGAACTCTCCGCTCACCTTGTGTTTGCTGGGGTTTTCCAGGATCACTTTTAGCGCTCGTCTTGTAATCGAGGGCAAGACAGCAGTGCAGCAGGTTAGAAATGATGCCAACCATACAATAGGATTGCTGAAGGCATTTAATGAAGTTCCTGTCAAAATAATAAGGATATTCTATTTAGACCAGTATTCATTGGGTTTCCGACTCCTTACTTTAAAACAAGCATTTCCTATAAGACTCTTTTCATTAATTTAAAACAAACACACAATGAATGACGCTAAAAGCTGCAGTTTTTGCTGGCAAAAGACATCAGAAGAAGCCTGTTTTTGTCTGATATGGATGGCATTGCTATAGTTGTATGCTAGTTACATACTGTAATGCAAAATAATAATAATAATAATAATAATAATAATAATAATAATAATAATACACCCTATTGCAAGTTGCCATAATTATAGTTTGCAGTAATTTACATTAGATTTTTGCCCAATAAATCAATCATGGTCTTAATTAAAAGTCAGTGCTATAAAACGTAAGCAGATTTGGTAGTATCTTTCCCTCCAGGTACATACTGGCACACATTTTTATAATGATTTTTACACTGGCAAAAATACTACACCACATCTCCATGTATTGTGCCTGTCAAAAGTTTGGAAACACCCAGTCTTTTATTTATTTTTTTTTTTTGAGAGCTTCATGCATGTTACTTTTGTTTCTATGTTTCTATGTTTCTATGTTGAATAAACTGTCACTTTAGGCAAAAACAGCAAAAATACATGTCGCTGTATTACCTTTTACAAGTTTCTGTTTATACTTAGAGAACATGCTTACTCATTATATACATGTGAGTTTGATGTAGGTTCAATAGTAAAAGGAATACTGAACCAACATGGCTACCATTCCATAATTTAACACCTTACAGTTCCGTCTACACTGCGTTCATTGGAAGCAACTTCACCATACAACAAGACCATGGTCCAAAGCATACATCCAAATGTTATTTAGAAAGCAAACCATTGCCTAGAGTGTTATTTCTCAGGGAATGGCTTGCACTTAATCATATTGAACTGCTCTGGGATGAACGGGACCACGAGGTCAGAAGAAAAAGTTTTACAAAAGGAATGGCAAAGTATTTCAGTTAAAGGTTTAGAGAAATTAATTGTCTGGATGCAATGAGTGTGTAAAGCTGTTATTCATGCTAAGGGAGGATTTGTATATTTTTGTTTGGTCGAAGTAAATCCTAGTTTGTTACATATAAACAAAATAGGCAAAAACCAATAAAATCTTTTGTCGGGCTCGGTATATTAATATAAATAGATATCAAGATAAAGAGGATACCAAAAAAACTGAAGTCTTTGGGGGAAGATGTAAACGGCCGTGGGCTATGGAGGACAATGGTGGACAGGAAAAACAGACCCAGACTGAGACACACTGCAGCGACATTGTACTTAGTCCAGTATTTAGTATGTAGAATGATCTTTGAGACACATGCAAAAGCAAAGGTTAAGATAATTTAATATATTTATAATTAATGCAATTTTTCAAAAACAAAAAAAAAATGTAAACTAATTTGAAAATAGACATACCTCAGTTGTAACTGAAAACACAGCTGACATTTCCACAGTAACGGCAAGAGTATGATAGTCCAGGTCCGAGTCTTGAAATACTCCAAAAGGCATGAAAAAGAGAATGATGGAGGTGTAGATGGAGTTGAGTAGTGTCGTGCATACGGTAAGGAGGTTGAAAAGCTCCTTTCTCTGTCCAGCCATGTAAAGCTCTGGCCAATGAAGACAGCTTTCGGCACTCATGTTCTGCATCAGAACCCACATTTACTTGATTTGTAGCTGGATACAGTAAACAGTACATTATACAGTAAAGCTTTGATCAGGGCAATTGTTCTACTCACCTGGTCAAATAAACCCAAGCACTGAACAGGCAGTGATGTGTACAAAATGGAGTAGAGGGAAATAAACCAGCTCTCATACATAAGCTGGATGAAGAGGAACCAAAGATTAGTCCAAATATAACTCATAATTAACATATTAATTGTAGCCCAAAAAGTTTTTTAGAATAATTTCACATATAAAACTAATAAAACTTGGCAGACAAACCAGCAGGGGAGAAAGGAGTACCTTTTTACATACATATTTCTGTGGTATAAGAAAAAGTAGTTTAGTAGTTTGAATTTTGGACTTCCTTTTGGAAGGTCGTGAGTTTAAATACCAGCATGACCAGGTTACCACTGCTGAGCCTTTGAGTAAGTCCCTTAACCCTCAACTGCTCAGTTTTACTGTATGTTGCTCTGGATAATAGAGTCTGCCAAATGTCATAAATGTAAAATGTAAAAAGCTTTTTATGTATTTTAATCTAAAAGATTAAAGATAGATGGAGTGCATAACGTGGCTTTTGAAATGTTAGTTGCAGTTTATGTTAAATTAGCCTTGCAATATGGCCTTCATTACCACACACCCACTTTGATTAAAGTTATCCCAAAGTCTTTGGAGTAATATGTCCAATGCAACAGCAAGGACTGAGAAATAAACTGACATGCAAAAGTGCAAAAGTCATGATAGTCTGTAATGTGCCCCCCTGACCTAATTATCTTCCTCAAAATTCTCAAACTATACCCCATAATGACAATGTGAAAGAAGTGTGTTTAAAATCTTTGCAAATGTATTAAAAATAAAAAAAATAAAAAAATCACATGTACATAAGTATTCACAGCCTTTGCTCAATACTTTGTTCAAGCACCTTTGGGACCAAAAACAGCCTCAAGTCTTTTCAAGTATGATGCTACAAGCTTGGCACACCTATTTTTGGCCAGTTTCTCCCATTCTTCCTTGTAGAACCTCTCAAGCTCCATCAGGTAAAATTGGGGTGTCAGGGCACAGCCATTTTTGGATCTCTCCAGAAAATGTGCAATTACATTCAAGTCTGGGCTGTGGCTGGGCCACTCAAGGACATTCACAGAGTCATCCTGTAGCCACTCCTTTGTAATCTTGGCTGTGTGTTTAAAGTCGTTGTCCTGTTGGAAGATGAACCGTCACCCCAGTCTGAGGTCCAGAGCGCTCTGGAGCAGGTTTTAATCAAGGACGTGTCTACACACTGCAAGGACGTGTCTACATTGCTGCTTTTATCTTTCCCTTGATTTTGACTAGTCTCCTAGTTCCTGCTGCTAAAAAACATCCCCACAGCATGATGCTGCCACCACCATGCTTTACTGTAGGGATGATATTGGCCAGGTGATGAGCGGTGCCTGGTTTCCTCCAGACATGACGCTTGGCATTTAGGCCAAATAGCTCAATCTTTGTTTCTCATGGTCTCAGAGTCCCTGAGATGCCTGTTAGCAAACACCAGGTGGGATCCCTTTCTGCGTCTAAACGCTTTGGTAATGTGCCTGAGGCATTTCGATGCAGTGTCTCGTTCCCTCAGGGAACTAGGGTTACATACGTAACCTAGAGACGTTTTTGGTCACCTCCTTGACAAAGGCCCTTCTTCCACGATCACTCAATTTGGCCGGGCGGCCCATTCTGGAAAGAGTCCTGGTGGTTCCAAACTTCTTGCATTTACGAATGATGGAGGCCATTTTGCGCATTGGGACCTTCAATGCTGCAGAAATTTTTCGGTACCCTCCCCAGATCTGTGCCTCGTTATAATCCTGTCTCGGAGGTCTACAGACAATTCCTTGGAATTCATTGCTTGGCATTTGCTCTGATATGCACTATTAACTGTGGGACCTCATATAGACAGGTGTGTGGAAAAAGTAAAGTGCTGTGAATACTTTCTGGATGCACTATATGTTCTGGAATTCAGTCCAGTCTTTGGCTTTTCTTGCCAGTGGTTTATCTCTATTATGGTTGCAATTGTGCCCATTGTTTTTCTATTTAGTTCCTGATTAGTTTGAACATTTTATACCACCCCAAGGTAATTCCTGGTTTGAATCTTCTGTAGACTTATATAAACTTTTCTATTAAAAATTTTCCTATTTAGTTTTTTTACGCATACTATGGACTGTGATAATTACTGGATTTCACAAATAAATTACCACCATGCTTTAAAACACGACACGTTGCAGGACTTTGCTGTCTATGGACACAGCAGTTACATGTATTATTTGGCAGACACCCTTATCCAAAGCGACTTACCTTGGTTTTCTATTTTTCTTTGATTCTACCTAAAATTGTTTGTATCTCCTGGATTTCCATAAGGCATTGCAGATTTCAAGGGCACTTGGTCCTTTTTATGAAACCAACTTAGTAAAGTAAAAACAAAATATGTGCAAGCTCCGCACTGCACCAAAGGACAATAGTGATCTGCTGAACTGACATCAGACCCAGTGTCAATGTTCAACAACCCAAAGGTTAAGTGGAGGTTTAATATAACATATGCTTCATTTTGTAATGCCTTTGAATCGGTTATTCTAAATTCGGCCTTAATTGTAACTTGTAAATTGTACTAGAAAACTAGCAAAACTATAACTAGCAAATACGGCATTATATAAGCTGATATACGCTGAGGCTCATAGAATGGGGCCTCGGCACCACATTGATTTCCATGTAACTATTAAAAGGAATTTGGGAAGTGTTTGGCACAGCGAAGATGCAGCCAGCAGTGATTGAAGGAAGGCACATTTTAATGACTTTTTATCTCTTTTAGCTTTTTCTGTTTAAAAGTAATAAAAAGGCTTCTCTACTGCATAAAGCTAACTGGTATCAACTGTATATACAGGTATATCTGATATTAATGACTTAGTCAAACACATATTGATGTTTTTATTTATAAAAAATAATTAACATAGTTCTTAATTTCACTTAATTGGAAGTGCATTATATTTTAAGTGGGAACCATTCTGATCTTCACAGAATTTGGGGGAAAATCTAGGCTTTATTGGGTGATTTTGTCTTTTAATTCATAGCTGCATTTAAATGCATAAATGGATATACGTTCTGAAAAAGGAAATTGACATTCGATAAGATCTATGAATTGTGGGTAAAATAAAAACAAATTTACCATCAGCAACAATTACAACACCCCGACACACACATATATATATACACTTCATTCAATCAATGTCAATTCTGAAGAATTGGCAGGTTTACCTGGGCACTAAAGCCATTGTACAAGCTGAACCAGATGTTCACCAGAGCAAAGGAAGTGGTTTTATACAGGAAGTAACTCAAAAAACTGCAAACGCGGTGGTAAGACCATTGGCCGTGGACCAGAAGCAGTCTGCTCAGGAAGCGAAACTGCGCCAGTGCAAAGTCAGCATTCTGTACAGCCTGACCATCTTCTACACCATGTACACCAACCCCTATATGGGCCACTATGTTGATACGTGGGAAATAGACAGTTGGAGTCACTTTCTAAGATTCAAGAATTATACAGTTTGTGGCAATATTGAATTTCCATAGTTTTAAATTATTTATACTCTGTTCCTTACTCTTAATCATATTTACATCATTGGCACCATCTCCGATTGCCATTGTGATAGAGGAAGTGAACTTCTTTACCAGCTCTACTATTTGAGCTTTCTGGCCTGGGGTCACACGGCAACACAGCACTGACTGGCACTGGTTGCTCAAAGACACAAACCTGGCACCCAATTCAGGTGTCTTGATGAGTTCTTCCTATAAAAAACATTCAGAAAAGAAGGTTTGGAGTGGAATCAGACATACAGGAATCTGATTACAGGTTTTCAAATAATGAAAATTGAAAATGAATACTTTGAGCTAATTATTGATCCATCAATCATTTTGTATTTTTATAATCTTAGAACTTGTATCTACACCTCCACATTCAATTGACTTGCCTCCTGACTGAAAATAATTTCTTAGAAAGGCTTTGGGAAAAATACAATTTTCAGAATATTTGTAACATCTTTCCTGGTTAGTTTGCCAACAATGTTATTGAAGAGTCTCTGTTTCTTCTTAAATAACTTTGCACAAAATGCTCAATAAAGATTGACATAAATTATGCATGTATCCTGCAAATCATATACTCACAAGTTCAAATCCATCAACAACAATGGCAGTTTTAGTCCCCTGAAACAGTTTCTGTGTGCTCCAAATATGGAAAACTTTACCCTTATCGACAGACAATTCTGGCCTGGGAGACTGAAGAATCTCTCTGAAAATATGAAATTTATAGATATTCATCACCACTGGTTCATTAGCCAGTTAAAAAGCAAGTCAGTATATAAATGCAAATAATCATACACCTGACCTGAGCTCCTCATTTTGAATCAATTTTGTATCCGGATCCATCAACTTGCAGGCATAACCCACATTTACAGCTGTTTCTAAAGAGGAAGAAATGATATATTAAGGAAAATGCCATATCTATTTCAAATAACTCATTCTACATCTCTTTTTTCACTCCTGAAATGTTTATTAGTGTGATTGGTGAAATGCTTGTTTGATTCTGAGCAGTGAATCAAAAACACATGAATAATCTAGTGGGAGTCTGTGAAAGTCTAAAACCCAGCATTATAGATTTGCTACCTACAAAGCAATCTTGGTGTACACTTTTTAAGTGTTCTAGTGCCACCAACAGGGCAAATGTGGGTATGCAGGTGCAATAGTAGCTGGAATTCAACATTGTTTTTTGGTCATGAGGTTCTGCCATATTGTTTCTTAACAACAAAAACAAACAAACAAAAAAACAACACTTTTTTCCACGCAAATTCTATACAACATACTAGTCTATTCTGTACAACTTGAAACTTTAAAACTGACACACACATTTGGCACATACAGTATTAATTAGGTTCCCAAATCCTGAATATGGCTGCCTGATTCTATATTTCATATTTGAAATGTGTGCTATAAAATACTGTTAAAAAACAAACACACTACGATTTCACATCACATTTGGAAATATTCCATTATATGATGCAGAATTTCCTATAACTTGTCCTATGTGATTCTGTTCTGTAAGTAGAAACCTTTGTAGAAATCACAATACCAGTCTTATCTCCAGTTAGTACCCAGATTTTCAGCCCTGCACGCCGGAGGCTGACAATGGTTTCTGGGACACCTTCCTGTAGACGATCTTCGATAGCAGCCACCCCCAGAATCTTTAAAAAAGAAAAGAAAATACATTGACTTAGCTGTAGATGTTGCACACAACTACAAATACTAGGCAAAAAAAACCTGAATATTAATTTAAACCTAGACAAGTTGATAACTGACCATGTGGATGACAAACAGCAGGTTGATTAGCAAACACAGAAACAGTGCTGAGTAAAATGGTAAATTATGAACTTCTGGCCACTATCGTGGTTGTGTTTCAGTTGGGTTGGGTTCAGTTAATTAATTAAATAAAATAACTTCCAATGTCCACTTAGTAACCTGAGGAATGTGTAATGCACATTATAAATTATGCTGAGTGTGATAGGGTTGGTGGTCAAAATAAAACTTCTGTCACTTCTATCATCTGGTGGAGGTGGGCATTCACTGCAAGCTGAGAGCACCTCTTCAAAGAAAGCATTTTTTAAGCATTTTTTTTATTTTATTTTTTATTTTTTCAGTTACTACCAAATTTAAATTAAATCAGTAGCTCTTGCATTTATTCATTAATTATTACGAGGTGGTGTTTTAGTGTCACGTTAAAAAGTCGAATTTACGAGAATAAAATAAAAATATTTTTGAGAATAACGTCGTAGGAATAGGTAATGAAAGTGGTAATATTTAGAAAAGAATCACAAAATGTTTCACTGTTTTGCATAAAATCGATGGGGAGGATTTGGTTAAATTCTACTTTAGGATCTACTTTTTTGGATTTAGCAATGAGAATATTCTTTGTGTTTGGGTGCATCAGCACGGAATTATAATTAGTAAACGGACACTGAAGTGGTTAAGTAGGAAACTTCATTTATTAAGAATTGCCTCTTTTGTGCACTTTGAAAAGGTGACTCCAAGGATATCGATGGTTCTCAATTAGTTTCAAGCCTGGGAAATGTGAAAGCTAATCAATGGTATTATTTGCCTTCATCATTCAGAAACTGCCTACACACTTTGGCCACATGAGCCCAGGCACTGTCATGCACCAGGAGAAACCCAGGTCCTCATTGCACCAGTGTATAATCTGACAATGGTTTTAAAGATTTCATTCCAGTATCTAACAAAAGACAGGGTACAGTTGGCTAGCACATTGAGGTCTGCATGATCTTCAAATATATTCCTTGACTGACAAAGTGCCAGGCCAACTATTATAACGGTTTCCATGGCATCACCAAGTGGAAAGGGAGTAAGGCCAGAAACATTGGAGGAGGGTTTAAACTGTTCTATTATGGTGTGGATGGAAAGAGAAATGGTGTAGGGGTGATACTGAAGGAAGAGTACAGTAAGAGTGTAGTGGAGGTGAAGAGAGTTTCTGATAGGGTGATGAATGTGAAGCTGGAAGTAAAGGGGTGATGATAAATGTCATCAGTGCTTATGCTCCACAAGTGTAATGGAGGAGAAGAAAAATTTCTGGAGTGAGTTAGATGAAGTGGTGGAGAGTGAACATAGGAATGAAAGTTTGGTAGTTGAGGCAGACTTTAATATAGGTGAAGGAAACAGAAGTGATGAGGAGGTGATGGGTAGGTATGGTCTTAAGGAGAGGAATGTGGAAGGGCAGATGGTAGTAAATTTTGCTAAAAGGATGGAAATGGCAGTGGTAAATACTTATTTTAAGAAGAAGGGGGATCATAGGGTGACGTATAAGAGTGGAGGAAGATGCACACAGGTGGACTATGTTCTATGTAGGAGATGCAACCTAAAGGAGATTGGAGACTGTAAGGTGTTGGCAGGGGACAGTGTAGCTAAACAGCTGGTGGTTTGTAGGATGACTTTGGAGGTGAAGAAGAAGAGGAGGAGAGTGAGGACTGAAAAAAGCATGAATTAATGGAAACTGAAGTAGGAAGACTGTAGTGTGAGATTCAGGGTAGAGGTCAGACAGGGGCTCATTATGCTGCATGATTGCACAAACACTGCAGAAGTGATAAGGGAAACTGCTGGGAAAATAATTTTTTTTATCTGGAAGTAGAAAGGAAGACAAAGAGATGTGGTGGAATGAGGAAGTGCAGAAAAGCATTGAGAGAAAAAGGTTGGCGAAACAGAATTGGTATCGACAGAGAGATGGGAAAAGTACACAGGAGTCCAAGGAGATGCGACAGCATGTGGCGACCCTTAATGGAAGCAGCCGAAGAAAGAAGAAGAAGAAGAAGAAGAAGAAGAAGAAGAAGAAGAAGAAGAAGAAGAAGAAGAAGAAGAAGAAGAAGAGGAAGACAATTTGACAATCTGTAAAACAAGCTTAGAACCTTGGACCCTGAAGCTTTAAGGTGGCCTGAAAATGTGTAACTCTTTAAAAGCCAGACATTTGATTGGTTTGGCAAAAAATAGTAATTATTAATATAAACAGTCTATTATCATACCGTCAGTTCCCTTTCCATTTGGTCATGCAGCACCTGCAGCATAGTCTCTTGGGCACTGGTTGCTGTGGCAACCTGCCGGAGAACTTGGCTCCACTCCACCCATTGAGCCTCACCTATGGAACGCACAGCCACACAAAATGTCCGAAGGCAGCCCTGCGAAAAAAACTGCCACCGCAAACAAAGTTGACACAAACAATTATTATATTAATTTCGTCTTAAACAAAGTCATGATATACCAACATACAAATGGGGATACCACTACAAAGCTTCGGTATTCAGAAAGAAAGCTCAGCGTATTATATAGTCAAAGTGAATTAAAAATCAGCACTAACCTCAAGGGCCTGCTTTGTGCTATTTTCATGCAGACCCCCGTTTTGAGAACGTGCCATAATCACTACATCTGCACCTTTACAGTAGAGTTTAATTGTTCCATCTGGTGTTCTCACTAAACACACACACACACACACACACACACACACACACACACACACACACACACACACACACACACACACACACACACACACACACACACACATTTTTGTCAGTATTTCATCTGTAAAGTATGAACAAAAATGCCCAACGGGTCTAATGTGCTTGCACAGTGAAGGCTATGGAGGCATTAGTAGTTGTTATTTTTGCTAAATAATTAATGAGTGGAAAGATATGGTGATGTAACAGCTTTCTACAGCTCAATATTCCCACAGATTTCAAAATACAGATTGATGATTTATGATGGTTCGACTTACGTTTTTTCGATACGACGAAATTGTCAAAATATTTGAAGTTTCATGTGGCAAGCAAAGTAGCAGCGTATAAGCGGTACGATATGTTGGAACGCTGCCGGCATGTATGCATCTCCCACCTTTTGATTTGCCTTATTCTAGACTATACTGTATACAACCAAAGAATATGCCTTTACATTTTATTGTGCAATAAAGTATTGTAACTAATAAATACATTGTAACAGACTCAGTGGCTCAGGATGGGAAAAAAGTCCCAACATATATTAACTGTAAAGTATTGGCTCGCTCACTAGGGAAAAACATACAATTATAAAGAACAAACTTATGCATTCTACTATAACCCCTATATCTCTGTAAAGCTGCTTTGTTAAAAGCAGTCTACAAATAAAAATGCATTGAATTGAATATATAGAATATTTTTTTTCAACTTTATTTTATTTTAAACTTACACTTCAGTGCTCATGTTAGTTATTTCTCCAGTGTTCTGTATTGTTTCAATATTTATGATCACACTTTTGAGTCTAGTATGAGGAAGTTTTCTTCCTCATAACATCTAATGGAGTTTTTCCTTGCCACAGTCACTATAGAAATAAACTTGACTGGCTTGACTTTATTTTGACAAACAATTCTTGAATAACCTAAATAACTGACTTAGTGTTCAGTGGTTAATGATAGAAAGGTTGAGGGTTAAAGCCCCAGTATTGCCAAGCTGCCACTCTTGGGCCCTCTGTGCCCCAGGACTGCTGTAGCTCTCTAACCCCAGCTTCCTAACATCGCTGGAATATGCAAAGAAAAAATTTCACTATGGTATAAGGTACATGTGAGAAATTAAAAGCACCTTTACCTTAACCACTTCATCTTGGTCAGAGCTAATCTGGGCTTTGGTGCTTTTAGAGCAATTTTTAACTGAAGTTTGTCTCATTCAACCACAAACGTCCAATAGCGTAATAACTTCCTAACACACTCCAGGCACAAAAGAAATTCATAATTGTGTTCAGGCTCTCACCTAGCACTGACATGCACCTCCTCTTGCTGGTGAATTCCAGCAGGGCCAATAAGTGGTACTGACGTGTGATTCCCAGCTCGCTCACCACGAGGGAATCGCGCGTACGAGACAGGAACACCCAGCCCAGCTCTCGAGCCGCACACACGAGAGCTTGTTCATCTGGAGATGCTGCCTGGTAATGAGGAAACCCTGTATAAAACACAGAATTATTATTTTACACTAGTTAAAGACCCTGGCTATAGTGACCTTTTAACTTTATAAAGCCAGACACAAAAAAAAAAAAACAGTTCCGTTTCTCAAAACAGTTCCGTTTCTCATTCATCCCAGTGTGTAATAAAATATATATCTTTTGCTTGCAAGAATGATAATTTTATTATCATATTTGCTGATATTTCAGACCCATTTTCCAATATCCATTCCTTTTTTTTATATTCCATCTCTGTTTTTAGCTAACAGTTGGACTGTACAGATGGGTTCCCTTTTGAGTCTGGTTCCTCTCCAGGTTTCATCCTCATACCATCTCAGGAGGTTTTCCTTGCCACCATGGCCACTGACATGCTCATTATGAAAATGCCCACTGTTAAATGTGCTATACAAATAAATCTCAATTAAATTGCACTTCAAACCTTATATCTTTCTGCATCTGAAACTTTGCGTAAAATAGCATTAAAGCTGATGTCTGATGTCTTTTACGGCTTTACTCGTTTGCCATCATGACTGAGTGGGGAAAGTGGACAAATGAACTTGTATTAAATGATTTGTCACTGATTCACTTTAAAATTGGTGGTACTCATTGTCAACTTTTTGTTCCTTTGTGAAAATGTATTTTCATTTTTAACATTTGATCTCGGCCACAAAAAAGGCAGACTGGTTTAATGTACTAAACACACTATAAAATCTCAATCCAAAATTTGACTGTTATCAGTTTCCTACTGTTAAGGATGCTTTCTCTGTGCAGACTAATAAAGTTAATGCTAAATGCTAAAGAAGGTTTTTAGGGACTTTTTTTACACCTGAGTTCTGATTTTTTTTTTTTTTTTTTTTTTAGAAGAAAACTTGAAACCTTGTTGATTTTTTGTTGTTACCTGAGGTTATGTTTATATTAAGAAATAGTGTAGTCTCTTTTCCAATGACTGCATTGATAAGCCTTAATATGTAGTTTTGTAAAGATGTCTACAATTAAAACAACTATAAAAAAGCATTTCTCTGTAGAAACTTCAGAATTTGAACTACATGCAGGTGATTTGCATATTGTGAACGAGGCCTAAAATAATAAAGCCCTGAAAAATAATAAAGCCCTTAAACAACGGCATATCAACTCCAAATATGCACAACTTTCCCAGTGCAAATATCAATGTAATATTTCCAATTTAGTCAAAGTTGAAAGTATTTGGGTTCACTGTTGGCTGTTTTATGCATGGTTTGCATAATCGTAGCCTTCAGCATTATACGCTATTTTATATTATCTTGACCTGAAAAATAAGTGGAATACCATGGTGGCACTAACCATCTTTCCATTCACTCATGACAGTGTGACACAGTGCCAGTGCAGTAAAGAATTCTCTGCTCTCAGGGCAGTTCTGTCCTCGCAAACGATCTACCAGTCGCTGGTCAGAGAAAGGCAGCCCACCACATGAAAAGCAGTTCCAGCTCAGATCTAATGGCTGCACAGAAGAGAGAACATGGGTATATGTATGGTCAGCTCCAGACATGAAAAAACAAACTGATTATTTAACATTTCTTAGTGGTCTAAGATAACTTGAACTGAAACTTTGAGAGATACCTAAACGTATATACTTAAATTTATACCAATAAAAATATATTTTACAATCATTGGCAACACTTTTTTTTGGCATAGATTGGGGTGCATGCCCTGTATTACTTTGTAGCTGGAAAATCTATTACAACCTAGCTGAAGCAAAGCCAGTGTGGTTTCATAAAAAAAATCTTTCGATATATCATTTAGTCAGAGATAAAAGGGTTATATAATGTATAAAAAAATTTAAGTTTAGTACCTATAAGTCTGTTCCTTATAATTTTCAGGTCATCCCTAATGAACGAGCCAGTGGGGAATGTGACAAGAAAAAACTCCCTTAGAGGGAATCAGGAAGAAACCTTGAGAGGAACCAGACTCAAAAAGGAACCCATCCTCCCCCGAGGTGCAGCATATGTCCATTCATTACCATTATTGTCCATTATTGTGAGGTGTGCTGTTCAGTGACAGGCGCTTAAATGCAAACTGCGATCCTGAGCTGTTCAAGTAGACAATGTGATTGAATGAAAATAATTGCTTTCTCCTGACATGCCATGAAACAGTTTGCTGGCATGGACATACGGTTTAACTTTATATTAGTGATTTTGACTTGAAGGCTTCTACAGTACCTTATTCTTAAAGAATCTATTCTTACCATACTGTATGTAGAAGTAAAATATTTTGTGTCCGCCATTAGGAAGGTTAGTTAGAAATCTGGTTGTAAGTTGTTTACCTGAAAATGTATACAATTTATATTTAATCCTTAAAATGAATCTGGGATATAGTCATTTTTAGACCCAGACTGATACAACAATGTATAAGAAATTGTCTAAAATTATTTGTGTAGAATATATATGGACTCCAGTGATTCAAAAAGTCATGAATGGCCACAGAATTTCCCAAAAACTTCAGTATATTCAATTCTGAGAATTGCTTCACATATTGATATAAACGCAATTTTTATCCTTTTTTACCAGTGATTTAGAGACTAGATTAGAGTAGTTTTCCTTCAAATGTTGCATTTTACCTTTGAATTTGCTGTTAAATCACCTGTGGATGAAAAAAAAAACATTCAAGTTTATAATCCATGAATTAAACCTACTGCATAGTATACTGGTCTGACAATACTTTTCAGCACAAACCATTGTAAAAAGGCAAAACCTAGATCACCTTCACTTTAACAAAATGATGCATCATCTTATCATCTTTAAAGGTCTGATTAGATGTTAAAAAAAATATAAAAAGGATACGAACCATAAATTTGTCCTGCTATGCAGCACTGGCGAAACAGGAGGCAGTTCTGTGTCAGTGTACCCGTCTTATCAGTGAGCAGGTGGCCCACCTGGCCCAGTTCTTCTGTTAAAGTCTTATTTTGGGCCTGGGCAGGTTTGTCGCTTTTCTCCCAGTACATCATAATGTCCCAACTAATCAGGATGCACTGCACCACATGGATCAGCTCAAACCTTAACAGAACAAGGAATCCAAAATAATTCACGGGTAAAATATGACTTACAAGTTAAACTGTAAAAGCACTTGAGAAGTCAAGTCAGTTTAATGGAACCAATTGAGAGGGCTTTACGTGATGTAGAGGGAGATGGGCATTGCCGGGCTTAGCAGGACAATATAGCTCCAGAAGGTCAGAAAGCCCCAGTAAGCAGCTTGGAAATTGCCACCAATGGCTGAGAGAACTTCATTATTTGGAGAGACCCACTGCTCAAAGAGTGCACATCCCACAGCCAAGAGTAGAGCAATAGTCAGCATTGTGAGGACAATCTAAAAATAAGATATATATATATATATATATATATATATATATATATATATATATATATATATATATATATATATATATATAAACATTTCTTAGAGAAATACTGTTTAATACTAATAAAAAATAATGTTTTATATATATATATATATATATATATATATATATATATATATATATATATATATATATATATATATATATATATATAAACATTTCTTAGAGAAATACATAGTTTAATAATTAGTAGTAGGTCGTACATTTCACACCTATGCCTTTAGTGGTGTCCTACCTGAATCGATCCTCCTCTTAATACCATCATACGGGCTTTAGAAACGATCAATATTATACAGAAACACAGTATAACAGAATGAATGAATGCCATTCCTAAAGCAAGAAACCCAATGAACACAATTCAACAAGTCTCTTTTCACTATAGCCACAACAGCACCACCCATATTCATTATCTCTAGCAGAAGCATCTATAATTACCTCATAAAATAAGCGTTTTTCGTGCATTTATTTTCTTCAGTGCATTATGGTTTTCATGGGGATTTGAAATGAAGGCAAATTGCATGTTTTTGTGCAAATTCTATGGGAAAGAAAAAGCTTAACAAATATTTTAAAATGTTTTTGATGACCTTTTCTCACGATGTCCAGCTTTTCTTGAAAGGTCTGTCCTGCAAAATGTGCTTGTAAGTGTATCTGTGACCAAATCAATTTCTTTTCCTCTGTCAGCAATTGTGGAATAAAAAACAGCTATTAAATTCACTTGTGCCGTTTGCTACAGATGCGGTTTGTAAGCTCTGACTAGTGCGCTCTAGTGGCTGCAGTAAAAGGAGACTTGTTAAATTGTGTTCTTCGGAT
Source organism: Silurus aristotelis (assembly GCF_946808225.1). Classification (NCBI taxonomy): domain Eukaryota; kingdom Metazoa; phylum Chordata; class Actinopteri; order Siluriformes; family Siluridae; genus Silurus; species Silurus aristotelis. The sequence goes on from NC_139586.1 coordinate 4,620,568, forward strand.
TTCTTGCTTTAGTAATGGCATACATTAGTAAAGGAGATACTTGTCTCTGATGCAGCACTCTGTTATACTGCGTTTCTCTTAACCTGTTAGCTCACACCCCTAATTTTGTGACTAACAGCTGAAAATGCCCTAACAGTAAATGGCAACAGTTGCTGACAAAATGTGCTACATACACAATTTAAGAAAGAAGGCGCTTTGATGGTTTCTATAGCCATGGGGTCATAATGGTGGTATTAAGAGGTAGATTTATTCAGGTATGACACCACTGAAGTTCTAGGTGAGAGACACACAGCTCACCACTGTGTTCTAGTTAAAGGACATCATGCTACAGTACAAAGAGACATCTACACAATAAGGTAATGGTACAACATATTGACAATGTTTAAAAAAAAATAAAAAATCAACAATGCTGCTGAGACTGAATACACTTTTACCAGCACAAGACGGTATCATGTCAGTATCATTAAATAACAGTAATAACACTTGTTTGAGGGTCCATTAAAACTTATAAGGTAAATACTGATGGAAGTTTCAACTAATTGCGTGTGTATAGACATTTCACAAGTAATAAAGCTTGGTCTACACTTACCATTCCCACAACTTTGTTAAGAAACCTCTCCACATGTGTCTTCTTGATTTTCAGACTCCCACTGTTCCTGAGGATCTTACTGTCAGAGCCTGGAATATAGTTGAAGGGAGTGTTTTTTTTTTTTTAAACCTATTAGTGTCTTTATAATAATTTGTTATCATTTTCTGGGTCCATGTTCGCATGACTGATTGTATCGGTTATGTTTCAAATAGGTGTGAATACCTGTGTAAATCACAAGGCCATATGCAGTGTCAGTGTTGCGTAGTACAGTTTCTCTGAGCAGTATGTGATTGTTGTCAAGTAGATAACGTTGTCCCTGCCAGTGAAACTCCCCTCTGAAAGAGTACAGGTGACAGTTTGGCTCCTCACACCAAACAGCCCCTGTGAAAGAGAGAAAGGATCAGCCCAAAGAGTCTATGAATACCAACTTAAAACCAAATGGTATACTGTGGAATATAATATTAAAACAGTAACTGATAACACAGAACAACACTGACAGACTTTTTATGGAGCAAAGAGTGTACAGAGATCATCTAACCATCGAACAACTGGAGAAGCTCTTCGACTGGACCACTTGACATTTCATTGTGCGTGATAGTCAAAGCCTGGCGAAATTTCAGGTTGGTTTCTCTGCAAATGATTCAGGAACAGGAGTCAACTATTAACACCATAATTAGTTAAAAATTAAAAGCTGGGGGGGTTCAGTCCTCCTAATCTGTTAGGGCGGTGTTTAACACCTACAGTAGATCCTACTTGTACATGTGAGCACAACATATTGAACCCTTATCGCAAAGTTTAATGGTAACATAGTATTCCCTATAAAATATTATCAATAGCTATTTCTTTAATTCACTGGAAAAAACTGCCAATAGAACAATATCCAAGAAACTGATGTTCCTTCCTGCTTCTTAGTCAAGGAGGCAATGACAGCCAAGTCTGGGGATGTCTTAATTTAGAGTTTAAGAGATTGGAATTTGGATCTGAAGAGTTCAAATCCATGCCACACCAATCTGTGACTCCTGGGGCCCTGAGAAAGGCCCTTAACCAGAGCAGCTCAGTTGTTACAATGTGATAAAATGTAAGTCGCTCTAGAAAAGGGTATATGCCAAATGCCATAAATGTAACTGTAAGTCTAAGTAACACTTCCTGAGTGTAAAAGAGCAGCTGAACCACAAAATGTAATTTACACTCCAGGATGGTCTAGAAGTCAAGCTGACATACCTTCCACCAGCTTGCATGCCTTGTTGGCAAGGCCATAGTAGCCACCCTCAAAATGATTGTGGCTTAGAATGGACTTGTCACAGATGTACAACTCCAATACGACACTATACAACAAGTCAATCCAGGACTATTTATGTTACAGGTAAAAAGTGGATTCTAGCATGTTGGTACTGCATCTAACTCTTCCAATTCACATGTACAAAAGCAGAAGTCACAGTATATTGATTGGCAATGCTAGTTACAAAGCCACCCTGCATTGATTGCGATTTTGTTCAGGATGTAATTTTTGCTCTGACCTGTAAACCCTGCAAATTTGAATTACTTTCTACTGCACAGCTTTTGTTCAATTGTTGTTCACTGGCCATTTTCCAAAGTCTGTGTACGCACATGTACAAGGTACCGAGGTGTTAAATAAAATCACAAACTCATATCAAACGGAAAAACAGAATAACTGTCTCAATATGTATCTTGCATTGACTTTGGGGGGAAGCAGAAGAGCAGAACTAGCTGCATTCCTACCCGTCTATATCAGCCGTCTCAATATAGCATAAGCTGTGCGGTTCAGTGCTGCATAGGAGAAACAGATCTGCCTGTGGGACACAAATAATGCTATTATTTCTTTCACTTTTTGACCAAACAGACTCACACAGACACACCAATACATACCGGTATAATCTGGTCCCTATAAATTCTCAGTATATCTCCAACACATACATCCTTCCACTGTGCTGCTGTGAAGCTGCAATTAAATAATCGGTGCAGAAATATTGCAGTCATAGTACAATTGTTTTTTACATATACACTATGAAAATATCCCCCAAATACAAAGTAATAAAACCCCTTATTACCAACCCCTGGGGAGTAAGGATGTCACAGTGTCTTTGGTTAATCCCAGCATCCCTGCGACGCCGGCCCTTTAATAAATACAGAAAAGTAGTTATTTTATTCTACTCAAGTCATAAAATTTAAAAAAAAAAAATCAGATCATTTGCAACTGGGGCATGGTGGACAAAAATAAAAAATGTGAATTTATTTGAATAAAGAGGGAGCAGATCTGGAGGAATCACACTTATAGAGTGTTTTAGTGAACTGAGATGTTTAGATGCTGGTGTCCACCCAGTCTCAGATATCCACGTTTGTTAACAGTGGATCTATAATGTTCCCAGATGTTGCGCTAATTTATGGGTTGCTCTGGAACTCCAACTGACTGTATACAAGGTGGTATCAAAATGTATTTTACTGAATGTCCTACCTCAGACACTTTAGAACATGGCAGAAGAACTCACTATTGACATTCCGGCCTCCGGAGATATATTGCACAATGTCGAAAAAGACGTTGAGCATGCCTAAAAAAAGAAAGGGCTAGCTGCAGACCATCCTTGCCTGTTTTGGTCATGGAGATGAGAGGCTTTTTCGCTGTCAAAATTGCTGCTTAATTTCAGAGTCGTACACGGAGACCCAAATTTAGTGAAAATAACGATTTTAGTGAACTGAGATGTTTGGATGCTAGTGTCCACCCACTCTCAGAAGTTCACTCATGTTTGTTAACAGTGGATCTATAATAATCTTAAACCTTTAGCAAATTTTTGAGTTGCTCAGGAAGTCCAACTAACAGTAAGAGACTGCATTAAGGACATTATTTTTTCTTTTCTTTTTTTACAATTGACATTGTCTAAAAGCAGCTTTACAGAGATCATGAGGTTGTATAAAAGAATATGCACGTTTATTGCCAATAATTTTGTTTCTTATAATTGTTTATCCCTGATGAGTGAGCAAGTGGTGACTGTGGTGAGGAAAAACACCCTGAGATGTAATGAGGAAGAAACCTTGAGAGAAATCAAACTCAAAAGGGAAAACCCCTCCTCATCTGGGTGGCATCGAATGTCCCTTCACCGTATTTCCATTGTTGAGGTTTGCAGTAATAGGTGCGTAAAATACAGTCCAAAACAATTCTCAAAGTTCTTGAGTTGCTCAGTGGCTTCATAGATCTTTAGGCTGTGAAGGTGGAACCATCCCCAGCTGCACAGAATGGTACCCAATTAAGAAGAACTCTATCCAGAGGTAGGACGTTGTGATAAACCAGGCAGATCCAAAGAGAAGAAAGGACAGGAACACTGGTCACTGGAACCTATGGGGCATGTTTACTCGACAAATAATATTTCTCATGCTCTTGGTTTCACCCAAATAAGGACATGTTTTCCTTCTGACTCTAGTTCCTCTCAAGGTTTCTTCCTTATGCCATCTGAGAAATTTTTCCCCAGGCTTGCTCATCAGGGATCAATACACATATAATACACATACATTAATTTGTTCTATTATTCTTACATTCTGTCAATCTGCTGGGAGACAATGTCTATTGTTAAATGCACTATAGAAATAAGATTTTATAGAATTGTCTTAAATCCTAGACCTCCCTCATGTCTATGTTACCTTCTGGCTTTCCCTTTTTGTAAAGTTCTCAAAGTTAATCTCGCTAGCTTTCACCCTAATGACACTGTATAGTGAATTAATGCTATAAGGTAACAATAAGGGAACCTAACAATTGACGTTTCTCTCACTTCCTGTTTTCCACTTTATCTCAGTCTGTCAAGCTACACATGCCCATCAGGTACCAGTGATCATATCCCTTCCATCTTTCTGGACCTGCCTGTTTCACTCTAATGCTCTACCTCTGGATGGAGTTCTCTTCAATTCGAGACCACTGGCTGATGCTAAACTTGGATTTCTTTCACATACCATCGTTTTCTTTGGTGCTGTTACCACTGGCTCGCTCACTAGAGATACAGTGAGGAAAATAAGTATTTGAACACCCTGCTATTTTGCAAGTTCTCCCACTTAGAAATCATGGAGGGGTCTGAAATTGTCATCGAAGGTTCATGTCCTCTGTGAGAGACATAATCTAAAAAAGAAAATCCAGAAATCACAATATATGATTTTTAAACTATTTATTTGTATGATACCGCTGCAAATAAGTATTTGAACACCTGTCTATCAGCTAGAATTCTGACCCTCAAAGACCTGTTAGTCTGCCTTTAAAATGTCCACCTCCACTACATTTATTATCCTAAATTAGATGCACCTGTTTGAGGTCGTTAGCTGCATAAAGACACCTGTCCACCCCATACAATCAGTAAGAATCCAACTACTAACATGGCCAAGACCAAAGAGCTGTCAAAGACAAAATTGTACACCTCCACAAGGCTGGAAAGGGCTACGGGGAAATTGCCAAGCAGCTTGTTGAAAAAAGGTCCACTGTTGGAGCAATCATTAGAAAATGGAAGAAGCTAAACATGACTGGCAATCTCCCTCAGACTGGGGCTCCATGCAAGATCTCACCTCGTGGGGTCTCAATGATCCTAAGGAAAGTGAGAAATTAGCCCAGAACTACACAGGAGGAGCTGGTCAATGACCTGAAAAGAGCTAGGACCACCGTTTCCAAGGTTACTGTTGGTAATACACTAAGACGTCATGGTTTGAAATCATGCATGGCACGGAAGGTTCCCCTGCTTAAACCAGCACATGTCCAGGCACAGCTTAAGTTTACATTATATAATATACAGTATATCTTTGAATTCATAAAATTTTTCAATGATTATTAAATGTGTTAAACCTTTGTTGCATTGTTGTGGAAGCGATTGGGGGTGACAATAGGAGTCTCGCCTAGGGTGCCAAAAAGACTACAAATAGCCCTGTAAGCAATCCCAGAGACTACGCTTGTCAATTAATTTATCACTCAAAGCCAACAAGTAAACAATGAAACAATGGTAAGGCAAAAATGTTAAATTGCACATGATTTTTGACACTACAGTGATGTATTTACCAAACTGAATCTTCCTCACCAGGTCAGTAAGCAGGTCCTTTGTCCCACGAATTGTCAGTACAGTCACCAGAGGCAGCATAATGATGTACCATGCAAGAGTAGCAATGGCAGGAATACACTGGACAGCAGAGAAATAACATGTTGAACTGAACATTTGCAGACAAAATTATTATTATTATTATTATTATTATTATTATTATTATTATTATTATTATTATTATTATCATTATTATTAATCCTGGGCATGCCATTAATATTCAACTTTAAAAAAGTTGGGATGCTGTGTAAAATGTAATTAATTAAATAAAAGGAAATGATTTGCAAATCTCATAAACACCTATTTAATTCACAATTGAACATAGAAAACATAGCAAATGTATACAATTACTTTATTGTTCTTGTACCATTATAAGAAAACTATATGGTAATTTTTTATTTGATGGCTGCAACACATCTAAAAAAAAGGGATGGGGCAACAAAAGGCTGGAAAAGTAAGTGTTGCTATAAAAAAAAAAAAAACAGCTGAAGGAACATTTTGCAACTAAAAAGGTTCACTAGCAACAGGTCAGTAACATGACTGGGTATAAAAAGGGTATCTTAGAGAAGCAGAATCTATTAGAACTAAAGATGGGCAGAGGTTCACCAATGTGAGGAAAAGTGCATCTATAAATTGTGGAGCAACTACAAAATAAAGTTTCTCAACCTAAAATTGTGAAGACTTTGAATATCTTCAGTTCATAATACAATTAAAAATTTCAAAGAATCTGGAGAAATCTCCAGACAATCCCAGATAAGGGTAAAAATCTATATTGAATGTTTGTTATCTTTGGGTCCTCAGTTTGCACAACATTAAAAACAGATATGGCTCTGTAATGGAAATCACTACATGGGCTTGGAAACACCTCCACAAATCTTTGCCCTTGAACACAGTTCGCTGTGTCATCCACAGCTTTCCAGCTTTGTAGAATTTGGGGTTATATGACCAGATTCTCATTATCGCTTTTTAATTAATGTAACACAATAGCTATATTATATCTTTATACTGAGAAACACTAGTGTGTGTGTGTGTGTATATATATATATATATATATATATATATATATATACACATGATGCCATAGAAACCATCAATATTATACAGAAACGCAGTATGACAGAAAACTGCATCAGTTATCGAATGCAGTGAGAATGAATGCCATTACTGAAGCAAGTAACCCAAAAAACACAGTTAAACGAATCTCCTTTCACTGCAGCCACCTGCATACTTTTGCATTTTCTATTATGTAGAATTTGTACAAAAACACACAATTTGCATTAAATTAGCAAGAAAAAAAATAATGACTGTGTAGCAATGCACAGCTCGAACCACATCACCAAGTTTAATGATGACATGTCCGTGGTGGGTCTCATCAGCAAGAACCGAGAGGAGGTGCAACAACTAGCAGCCTGGTGTAGAGCCAACAACATTTCTCTGAACGTTGACAAAACCAGAAATGGTTGTTGCCTTAAGGACAGCACAGAACGGCCATTCTCCACTGAATATCGATGGATCCTCTGTGGAGATCGTCAAAAGCACCAAATTCTTTAGTGTTTATTTGTCGGAAAACTTCACTTGGTCACTTAACACCAGCTCCATTAGCAAGAAAGCACAGTAGCACCTCTACTTTCTGAGAAGGCTAAGGAAAGCCCATCTCCCTCCCCCTATCCTAACCATGTTCTAAAGAGGGACCATCGAGCGCATCCTGAGCAGCTGCATCATTGCCTGTTTTGGGATCTGCACCGCCTCGGATCGCAAGACCCTACAGAGGATAGTAAGGACAGGCAAGATTATTGGGTTCTCACTCCTCTATCACAGACATTTACACATTTACACCACACGCTTCATCCGCAAAGCCAACAGCATTGTGGACGACCCCACACACTCCACACACACACCTTTGACTTTTCTACTATCAGGAAAGACTGCGCATAATTTTTTTCCCCTCAAGCCACCAGGCTCCACAAAACACAGTACTGAACTGTATCCAACTTACTCAACTGTATGTTACTCAACTGTTACAATCTGAACTCAAACACACACTCATTCTAATACTCATTTAAATTGTGCACTCTTGTTTATAGTTCTCTTCTGCACATTGTGCAGTAGGTTTACTGGTCTGTGCTATTATGTGTTTCGAGTATCTGCTCTGTCTTGTATTGTCCAGTATTGTATTTTCTCTTGCACTGTTTGCACACAATGCACTTTATGTGACGAGGACACTTACTTTAGTCCTTGCTCTGTGTATTGCATCAGTTATATATGGTTCAAATGACAATAAAAGCTTCTTGACTTGACATAAAAACCATAATGCTTAGGGTTTCTGTGGTTTCCATGGTAAACTGCATCTGTAGCAAACTGCACAAGCTTAAATATATATGCATGGATTAGTAGCTGTTTTTTTTTTTCAATGACTGACAGAGGAGTAGAAATTGATTCGGTCACAGACACACTTGCAAGGACATTTTTACAAGACAGACTTTTCAAGAGAAGCTGGACATAGTGAGGAAAAAGGTCGGCCAAAACAGTTCAAAAGAGTTGTTAAGCTTTTTCACGAACTATTTATACTTTTGCTTTTGCACAAAAACACACGTTTCAAATCCCCAGGAAAAATGTAAATAAACTTTCTTTCAGCTTCTCCCATTAGGGGTCGCCACAGCGGATCATCCGTATTCACGATCCGCATGTTTGATTTGGCACATGTTTTTATGTTGGATGCCCTTCCTAACGCAACCCTCCCCATTTATCTGGGCTTGGAACCGGCACTAAGAGTGCACTGGCTTGTGCAACCCTAATGGCTGGGGTTGGTTCCCTGACCGGGGATCAAACCCGGGCCGCAGCGGTGAGAGCGCTGCATCCTAACCACTAGACCACCAGGGAACCCTCCCAGCAAAAATGTAAATGCATGACATAAATGCACAAGAAATGCACAGGGTATTTTATGAGGTTAATATCGGTGCTTCTGATGATGTATGCAGGCGGTGCCATTATTAGTGCCATTTATTTTAACTGTTAGAGATACCTGCCTGTGATGCAGCGCTCTGTTATACTGTGTTTCTGTACAATATTAATAGTTTATATAGTTGTGGTGTCATAATGATAGTGTTAAGAGGTGGATTAATTTAGGTCACACCACTGAAGGCCTAGGTGTGAAATACACAACCCAGCACTGCGATTCTAACTTTCGTTGAACCACTGTTCAACTTCTGGAGACAAAATTTTGAAAAATCCATCATGTAAATTACTGAAATAAACACACACACATACACACATTACATATAAAGCTCCAATGTTATTTTTTATTCAATTCCATTTCAAACACATACCTGCATGATTACAACAAGGAGAAAAAAGAAGTTCGCAGCACGCTGAAACTGCTCATACAGGTTACGGGGCAGAAAGGTCAATGGAGTGTACTTATTAGTGCGCACTATATTGTCCTGGTAGAGGCAACCAAGAAGAGAAAGATTTAGAATAAGAACAGCAGGTCAGTATGTTGTGGTTGACTGTGTGCTGTCACTTGTCATTTTCATCCTGTGAATTATTATTTAAACACACATTTAATACAAAGGTAGAAACATAAAGAGGGATTTTATTTGTGCTTACCGAATAACGCTTCTTGTGGCAACCCAGGAACGTCCTGCGTCCTGTGGACTGCTGAAAATAACGGCATTTGGCTTGCACCTGCCACGTCATACCTGAAACAGAAAGAGACTTCTGCTGATTTTTGTATCATTACATTTTTTGGGACAACATTTTTTATTTAACATCAGTCTAAATGCCGCAAGTCGCACAGCAGGGGTCATAACCCCATGTTTGAGGATGGGTTTGGACAGTAATAAATATTAACAGTCTACTACAATGGCTCAGAAGCACAGGTTGCATTTAATCACCTGTCACTGTGTACCTTTCAACAATAATGAACTATAATCAATTGACATTCAGTGCCAACCAGATGACGATGAGTTCCCTTTTGAGTCTGGTTCTTTTGAACGTTTCTTTCTCATGCCTTCTCAGGGAGCTTTTCATTGCCACATTTGCCACATTTGATAGTCAGCTAAATAAAACAAGATAGATAGATAGATAGATAGATGGATAGATGGATAGATGGATGGATGGATGGATGGATGGATAGTCAGCTAAATAAAACAAGATAGATAGATAGATAGATAGATAGATAGATAGATAGATAGATAGATAGATAGATAGATAGATAGATAGATAGATAGATAGATAGATAGATGGATAGCAAAAACTAGCAATTGTACAAATAGACAAGTGCAAATAAATAAGTAGTATCTGTACAGCATGTAATATATATGTATATATGTAAACATATGTACAGTGAATAAATATAAAGGTTTTAGCAGTGCAGAGATGTGAGGACATTGTTGAAAAGTACAAGTAAATGGTTCTACAGCTATAAATAAATGAACTCATTACCGCTTTATCTGTGTAAAGCTGCTTTGAAGCTGTTTGTTAAAACTATACAAATTAAAGTTAACTGAATTTAATTGTGTTACTTTCATCTTTTCCTCTGTTGAACAAACTAGTGTTGTGTCTCAAATAATATACTTAAGCACAATTTTGGACGGCTGGTAAAAACCGCTAACTGCTTTCCCATTTTAGTTTGAATTAGTGGATGTGTTAAAAAAGAATCTGCTTTGCATGCAACATTTCAGAGTCATCAATAGAAAGAACTGAGCGTTTACGTGTACACAAAATGTTTAACCATTTTACAATTGGATTAGGAAACCCAAAATACAGTGATATTTTAGATCCATGAAGTTACTCAGCAACACAAGAACTTTGAGGATGGATTTGGAATGTAATTAATATCAGAATGATAATAAAATTATAAATAACAGACTACTACAATGGCTCAGGACCACAGGTTGTATTTAGTCACCTATCACTGCACACATTAACAATGATGAAGCAGTAATGAATTGGCATTTTGTGGCACCCAGATGAGGATGGGTTCCTTTTTGTGTCTGGTTCCTCTAAAGGTTTCTTTCTCACATCATATCAGGCAGTTTTTCCTTGCCACCATCACCAGTAGCTTGTTCATAGGGACAAGCTTATAATTATAAATAAATAAATAAATAAATAAATAAATAAATAAATAAATAAATAAATAAATAAATAAATAAATAAATAAAATACAAACTTATATGTTCTTTGATTACTGCTTTATCTGTGTAAATCTGTTTGAGAAAAGTGCTATACAATTTTTAAAAAATTAAGAAATTTATAAAACTTATTTTTAGTTTTGACTTTTCAGCTGCAAAATATGTTTTTTAATTCCACTATGCTACACAGTACCTAAGTACTTTACTTCACTATTTATTTTTCTTTCTATTTAACTTTTAACTTTCACTCATTACATTTTTACACAAATATCTGTGCTTTTTACTTCTTAAATTTTAAAACCAGGCTTCTTAATTTAGTTTGAACTTATTTGATTAAACTTTTTGCGTGCTTTTAGCCTTTTAAACTGTTTTCTGTCATTGCACGGCTTTTTCAATTTACCACTGGTGTATCATTTTCTGGCTCTCGCACACCACAGACGTAGACTAGTTTACATAGCTAACAATGAGCAGGTCTCTGCTTGTGTTCTATATGGTGAATGTCCAGCCTACATTCATTAGGTAACAAAATTAGAAATGTGTATATTAGTTTTATTAATTAGGGCTGTCAAAATGAACGTGTTAATAATGCGTTATTGCTAATTAGTTTTAACGGCTCTAATATTATTAAATCAGCACCACTTTTTTTTTTATCTTACAGATAAGAGCAACATAGCATTCAATTTTGTAAAAGGGACTGCTTTTATTTGTATACAAATAGCAACAAAACGCTGTTTTTTTTTTTTATCAAATAAAGAAAACAGACAGGGGGTGCTCTCTGCTGCATCTGTCATCTCTCTTCACAGACACACAAATAAAACAACCTGAATCTCAGTGAATATTTGCATCACAGTCATAATAAATATATGTATAGAAAACTTAAAAAGTCTAGTTTCAAATAAACCAATTCACATTTAAAACAAATATACTCTGAATATGTAATCTGTATTAAAGTTAGAAGAGGTACATTTTCTCCGGTATCACCTCATTAATCGTCCGTGCAAAGGTTCCATTTGGTGTCCTGATGATTTACGTAACTTAAAACATTTACAAGTATATTTTGTTTTCATGCTCTATGTTGAGTTTGGTTTCACTAATAATAAACATACACTTGCATAAAACTTGCATCCATATTTGTCCATGCGCATGTTGACTAGAGTATTAAAAACTTCAAAAGCATTAATTTGAGGTTCATTTAGGACAAATAAAAATGTGCGATTAGGTTGCAATTAATCGTGAGTTGAATCGTGTTAATCACAATCATGTGATTAAATGCAAATAAATATTTTGATTTATTGACAGCCCTAATATTAATATAACATGACATTCAGTTGCCAGCATGACAAAAACAGGTAGTAGTAATGGTTACTTTTTACTTAAGTACATGTCAGAACCCAAACTTCTAGTATAGTCAGTACTTCAACTTTTACCAGTGTATTTTAAAACATGAGTATCTATACTTCTACTTAAGTAAAGGAAGTGTGTACCTTTGCCAGCTCTGCTTCTGGTTTACCACCATACAGCATGTATTATTTTTCTTTATCGACATGCACTTGTGTTTTGTTTCAAGTATTCTTTAAAGCTGGATGTAACAGCTGATGAGAAGTAACCCTTCAAAAATACAGCTCCTGATGATAAAAGATTGCCAAATATTGCAAGATCAGCTTTCACATTAGGGCAATTTAGTGCACGGAAGGTTCCATAGATTTTTAGATGTTTTAATCTTGAGGTAAACGATAAATCTGGATAAGAATGATCCCAGCGTGATCCAAACTGGAACATTTTTTAATTCAATTATCAATAATTTGTAGTCAATAAAAAAAATATCCACAGTAAATTATTAGAAATAATGCTTCCTATAGTACAATGAACCTGATTCACATGTGTAATTAGCAAAATGCCCTGTTAGATTAAGCTCACTGGGGAGTTTCAACAACAAACACCTTACCTGGCAATTGTTCATAGCTGTCACGTCTCAAGAGGAGACGATTTCCTCACTGCTGTCTCCAGTGTCTTACCCGCTTCATTTAAACAGTTACAATAATACAGCAACAAGATTTCCTGAAACCTTAATGACATTACCCAAAGTGGTAGACTTACATTTACGCCATTCAGGTTCTTCATCATCTGTCTTCCCCATCTCTCATGGATTCGGATTTGGATTGGAACTAATTCGTTAAACAGTTTCTGCTATGGAAAAGGGACGGGCTTGCACCATCATAAACAGGAGGAGCGTGGAGACAATCCATGATGCAGGTAATGCATAAACACCAGCCCTATATCCCAAGAGGTCAGAGATAGAACAGTGGAATACTAAAAAAATCACCCCACCCCACCACGCACCACCACAACCCCAACCCCAACCCAGGAGCTCCAATAGTGCTACAGTAAACAATCACATGCTCGTTAAAGTTTAAAAGTAAAGAAAAGACGGCAACCAAGTAAATATACAATATATGTTTAAAGAAAAAAATAAATGCTATGTATAACCACATACTGTATTTAATAAGAAAAACTTACACACTGGTGGTTGGTGGTGATAATTATTAGGATTGCTAAGACCTAAATAAATCAAGATCATAACAGGCAGCTGCAAAAGTTTAATTTACAAAATAAATGTACAATTAATGTTTCTGTCTGGGTAATTTTTACTTTGTACTACACTCACCTTTAAATGTTTTCCCCAAACACATTTCAAAAGGAATTACATATTGTTCACATTTATTACACCAACAACTGAATCCATAACAACACTGCTGTTGACCTATGATAAGTGCATCCCCAAAGGTGGCTGAAAATGATTAGCCCCAATACACACCTTCCTGAGAGGATGCTCAACCCGGTGGAATCACATGACACATCTGTCACTGAGAGGCTGTGTGTGAATCGCATTGTGGTATTGGTGTGTGTGTTCATTAGATTAGCAAAAATTAGATAGTGCCAAAGCCAGATTCTAAAAATCATTTCTTATCAATTCAAGTGGCTTTTTATTGGCGGTTTAACCATATATAGTTGGTACAATACACTGTGAAGAAACACAAAGTTCCTCCAGAACCATATGCTACATAACAACAGATACCTGCATGATATAAGAGAAATATCTATAACTACACAGAAGTACATCAAATGTATTTCTGTGTAAATGTAAAAAAATTTTATCATGATGCATGCTTTTTTTTTTTTTTTTTTACATATTTGCATCAGTGAAAAACGATTTATTTATATATATTTATCAGTAGATGTGCTACAGTTTTATTTAGAAAGTGACCAATAATTTGTCACCAATTATTTTATATGTAGGTTGACTTCTCACTAAAAGATTTCTCAAGCACGTTCTCTCAGCACCACTTAACACACATTATTCTCTTTAATTCTTAAGTTTTTAAAGCTGCTTTAAGACAATGTCCATTGTGAAAAGCGTTATAGAATTAAATTTGAATTTGGTTTTATTTAACCTTTTATCTTTTATTTTTGCACTACAAAAGGCCTGTTTGTGAAAGGGCCATGCATTAGAAGTCAAAAGGCATTTAAATAAATGTACAATTTGTTGTCTGATTGAATCAGAGATATAAAATCTAACTATATGTAATAAATTGCATCATGTTTTGTTTTTTTCCATTGCATTGCATTGCAGTGAATTACACTGTGTTGAATCAAATCAAAATTGGATCACGCTGCATTGTAATAGAGATGAATCGTATTGCATTGGCAGCTGCTTTATATGTACCTTTAATGTATCATATTGTTGATTATGCATTAATATGCAAATCGCATCGACCTCAGTTATAGAGATCCACATCCCTAGAGCAAACAGTGCAAGACAGGGACAATTTCGATTGAAGGACAGTGCAGCACTGACCAGTCCACAATTCTAGCATGATATGTGCAGTTGTACATGCAACAAAATGTTCATAACTGAAAGGGTAAACTTGGTTTCCAAGTAAGTAGGTGGTATTAATCAATGTAAAAAAAACAACAACAACAACAACAAAAAAAGCCAGGATTCCCAGCAGAGCACTCCCCAGAGCGTCACACTTCCCCCATCAGCTTGCCTTGTTCCCATATTGCATTCCAGTACCATCTCTTCCACATTTACATCTATGGCATTTTGCAGACTCCTTTTTCCATAGCAATGTACAAAAATGCTTTAGTTTCTCTATCAATGAACAAATTAACACTGGTTCTCTAGGTTTCAAACTTACCACAAGCGTAAAACTTTGGATAGGAGAAATGATAGCACACTATGTTTTTTATTTATTCATAAAGCAAACAGGGAAAATGGGTGCTAGTTAAAGTGTCTCAGGAACAGGTAGGTCTTTATCCATCATTTGATGATAGGCAGTGACTCAGCTGTTTTCACATCGAGGGGAAATTCATTTCACCCCCTCTGTGCCAGAACAGAACATTGGTGTATACCTACCTCTAATCCTGAGAGATAGTGGGCCCAGTCGAGCATTGCTAGAAGATCTAAGGCAGTGTGGTGCAGTGCGAGGAGCGATGATTTAAGGCGATGATTCAATGGTACATTCACACATACACAACCCATCTCATTTGCACATAGTGACATCCACGAAAATGCAGGGATAGCTTTGAATAAGGAATTATCAATCAGGGTATAGCCTAAAGAACGATAAAAATGGTAAATGGTTGGTGAATCTTTTTATTCTGAATAAAAAAATAGTGTTTGCAATCAGTGTAAAGCCTGACAAATAGAAGTGGAAAATATTTTGACTCAATTTATTAAATATATAATAAGAATAACTAGAAGGCTAAAGCCTTTGTGTTGTTTGACAGAACCCAGTAAAAAAGCATAGTCATTTTGGCTGCTATGGGACTACTAGGATAATCCAGGTGTTAATCCACAAACTCAGTTCGTTGCTATGGTATTGTTAGCTGGCTGTCCCAAGTGGCTACTGTAGTGTTCCTAGAAGGTTATAATATAATCCCAGTTGGTTGCAAGGTTGTAGCTACTTGGTTGCTAGGAATGTTTTCTGAGAGCTTCCTGTTGTACAACAAACTTAATTGTTACACGTACACATATAGCCCATTTTAGAGAAACTGTGTCTAATCCCCATGTGGTAAAATCAAGGAATAAATACACTACAAGATCCAGATATAATCTTATTGCAGTAGAAATGGAAAATGTCAAATAAGCAAACACATAAAAGTTCTAAAGTTTGGACTTCTAAATATTAGAGGGTTTTTTAATCAGGAAACAAAGAAGAGCTAAAAACTGTCCAGAGAGAACTGAGACAGATCAGCTTGCTACAGGAGGAAGATGGAGGATCAGCTGCTGTGGAACAACGTCAGCGGTGTGTGGAAGGGGCTCAAAACCATCACTGGTCATAAGGAGCCCAGCTCTCATGCTGAGGGTGACCAGAAGTGGGTTAATGATCTTAATCTATTCTTTAACAGATTTCAAACAGCTACCCTCCCCTGCCCCATCCAGTCCCCCCTGCTGCAATCCCCTTCTCTGCTTCCACAGCAAGCACCTCCAGCCCCACCCCTCTCTGCACTGCTATCAGCTCACAGTCAACACACAAAACACCCAAACACCCAAACCCCCCCCCCCCCCCCCTCTGGACACTGGACAGGAGGTGGGCGAAAAGAGGATGGTAGCAAAACTATCATCATTGCTGGAGAACGTCTCTCACCCCCTGTATGAAACCGTTTCATCGTTGAGCAGCTCCTTCAGTGACAGACTGTTACATCCTAAGTGTCTGAAGGAGCGATACAGAAGGTCTTTTCTCCCTGCTGCTATTAGACTTTACAATCAAACCTGCTCCCAGTAAACCAATCACCATAATACACACTGTTATTACTGTGTAATAATACCACCTGTGTGCAATATTACCTGCAATATGTGCAATACCACCTGTGTGCAATAATACCTGCAATACGTGCGTAACAAATTACTAGTGGTCTCTTTTTCCTTATATGTATTTATACATTGTGTTGTGTAAAGACTGTATACTATAGTGTGTCTATTCTTTTAAATATTTGCATTTATTTTTTCTTTGCTGCTGTAACAGAGAAATTTCCCCACTGTGGGACGAATAAAGGTACAGTGAGGAAAATAAGTATTTGAACGCCCTGCTATTTTGCAAGTTCTCCCACTTAGAAATCATGGAGGGGTCTGAAATTGTCATCGTAGGTGCATGTCCACTGTGAGAGACATAATCTAAATAAAAAAAAATCCAGAAAACACAATGTATGATTTTGTAACTATTTATTTGTATGATACAGCTGCAAATAAGTATTTGAACACCTGAGAAAGTCAATGTTAATATTTGGTACAGTAGCCTTTGTTTGCAATTATAGAGGTCAAACGTTTCCTGTAGTTTTTCACCAGGTTTGCACACACTGCAGGAGGGATTTTGGCCCACTCCTCCACACAGATCTTCTCTAGATCAGTCAGGTTTCTGGCCTGTCGCTGAGAAACAGGGAGTTTGAGCTCCCTCCAAAGATTCTCTATTGGGTTTAGGTCTGGAGACTGGCTAGGCCATGCCAGAACCTTGATATGCTTCTTACAGAGCCACTTCTTGGTTATCCTGGCTGTGTGCTTCGAGTCATTGTCATGTTGGAAGACCCAGCCTCGACCCATCTTCAATGCTCTAACTGAGGGAAGGAGGTTGTTCCCCAAAATCTCGCAATACATGGCCCCGGTCATCCTCTCCTTAATACAGTGCAGTCGCCCTGTCCCATGTGCAGAAAAACACCCCCAAAGCATGATGCTACCACCCCCATGCTTCACAGTAGGGATGGTGTTCTTGGGATGGTACTCATCATTCTTCTTCCTCCAAACACGTTTAGTGGAATTATGACCCAAAAGTTCTATTTTGGTCTCATCTGACCACATGACTTTCTCCCATGACTCCTCTGGATCATCCAAATGGTCATTGGCAAACTTAAGACGTGCGCGGAAATGTGCTGGCTTAAGCAGGGGAACCTTCCGTGCCATGCATGATTTCAAACCATGACGTCTTAGTGTATTACCAATAGTAACCTTGAAAACGGTGGTCCCAGCTCTTTTCAGGTCATTGACCAGCTCCTCCCGTGTAGTTCTGGGCTGATTTCTCACCTTCCTTAGGATCATTGAGACCCTACGAGGTGAGATCTTGCATGGAGCCCCAGTCTGAGGGAGATTGACAGTCATGTTTAGCTTCTTCCATTTTCTAATGATTGCTCCAACAGTGGACCTTTTTTCACCAAGCTGCTTGGCAATTTCCCCGTAGCCCTTTCCAGTCTTGTGGAAGTGTACGATTTTGTCTCTAGTGTCTTTGGACAGCTCTTTGGTCTTGGCCATGTTAGTAGTTGGATTCTTACTGATTGTATGGGGTGGACAGGTGTCTTTATGCAGCTAACGACCTCAAACAGGTGCATCTAATTTAGGATAATAAATGTAGTGGAGGTGGACATTTTAAAGGCAGACTAACAGGTCTTTGAGGGTCAGAATTCTAGCTGATAGACAGGTGTTCAAATACTTATTTGCAGCTGTATCATACAAATAAATAGTTTAAAAATCATATATTGTGATTTCTGACATTTTTTTTTTAGATTATGTCTCTTACAGTGGACATGCACCTACAATGACAATTTCAGACCCCTCCATGATTTCTAAGTGGGAGAACTTGCAAAATAGCAGGGTGTTCAAATACTTATTTTCCTCACTGTATATCTTATCTTATTAAATCACTCGCACCCAAAGCACTCATTGTAAACGAGATCATCACAGATAATAATCTCGATGCACTCTGTCTCAACTGAGACCTTTATTAAACCAAATGATTTCATTGGTCTAAACGAGTCTACACTGTCAAGATATGCCTAAAAGCATGAGCCCCATCAGACTGGTCATGAGGGTGGTGTAGCAACCATTTATAATGCCATGTTTAAATCATTTGAAATGCTTGTTCTTAATGTTGTACTTTCATACATACATAGAAAACCACTACTATCTCTCGCTCTGGCCACTGTGTAGAGACCCCCAGGGCCCTACGTTGATTTTGTTCAAGAGTTTGCTTGTTTTCAGGCTCACTTTTCAGGGACAAACTTACGCTTATAAAGAACATCTTATTAGTTTTTATCACCACATTATCTGTGGAAAGCTGCTTTGATACAATGTTCATTGTTAAAAGCACTATACAAATAAAAATGAATTGAATTGAACATAGATGATGCAAATTATGCCCTCATCATTTGTGGACTAACTAAACTCCTTTGATGAAACAAAACATCAATAGACCGACTCATCATTTTTTAATCACACACTACAATTAATAATATCCCACAAAGCAGACGTCACTGATATAGATATTTTACCTCAGAGTGATATCACAGACCATTACCTCATACTGTACACACCACCAGTAGAGCAGATTAGCCATGTTATCGACTTGGTAGGACTATTGTTCCGACCACAAAGGACAGATTCATAAGCAACCTGCCTGATCTGTCTCAACATCTAACTAAACCCCTAAATGCTAACGATCTTGACAAAATTGCTAACAACATAGACACTATCCTTACTAGCAAATTAGATTAATAAAGTAAAAAAAAAAAAAAATTAAAAAAACACCGCTATAGAAAACTATAAAAAACTTTATTATTATAATAAACCTAGTTGGTTTCGTGGATATTCATTGGTTGATATCATACTGTAGTTCAGCTGTTTGCTAAGGGTTTTACTAGGTGGGTCAATATCCTTTAAGCTTACCGTTGATCACAGCCGTTCAAGTGAAGGAAAAGTACTTCAAGAAGTTCTACCTTCTCTATCACAAGTCCACAATAATTGGGTAGGTGGGTCCACACATTTCTTTATTCATCTTTAGCATATCTGAATTATTATTTGTAAGGCTCAAGTCGTGTGAAAGCAAGACCCATGACAATTTTCAAGGTATTCTTATTGGGGAAAAAAACGCAATTTGCAGCATTGCTTATTTGACAACCGTAATTCTACTCAAAAGCATCCTATTTCCTTACTGGATCTTCGGAATTTTCTGGCTCTCTATTAAAAATACCAATTGGAAACAAAAATTTGATATTTAATATTTGGGTTAGCAGTGGGTCTAACAATGCCTGCAACCAGTTATCGTCCAACACAGGTCCAAACACCTGCACAAATCTTTTGAGTTTAATTTGGAGATTTATTGAGTTTATTGTTTTGCTGTATTTTCGATTCACAGCCTGTACTATACAGGGTTCCTAAGCATACATTGTGGCAGGCCTGGTGACATACAATCAGAATAAATGCAGCTATACTTTTGTTTAATGTAATATTGTGTAGAAACTGTACATTACAATGTTATATGGTAAAGGCCTACTTCCTGCTAACGATGAACAGCTTCTTCTATGTGAACAAAGGCACTGCTGCCAATCAACACCAGAGTGCTATGGTACACCGATTCATCGCTTTTGCCGACCTCTAGTTGGCAGTGACGTCACCTCGCCACATCTCTCTATTTAGAGGCCCTGAAGTAGATTGTTTTTCTGGTAAGTTAAAGTCTTTGGACTCTCTAGCATGGACCTGCTGGTGTCTTTGAAGTTCACCCTTTCGCTTAAAAAACTTTTCACACTGGGAGCAGTGATAGGGCTTTGCTCCCGTGTGAGTGCGCTGGTGTTCTATGAGGACACCCTTCCTAGTAAACCGCTTTCCGCACTGCGAACACTGGTACGGCCTCTCTCCTGTATGACTGGCTGGTGCATTTGAAGGTTGCCGTGTTGAGTAAAACTCCTTCCACATAGCCAGCAATTATAAAGCTTTTGCTGCACGTGAAATAGCTGGTGTAGTTCAAGATCACGCTTCTGAGTAAACCTCTTTGTACACATCGAGCATCGATGCGGCTTCAGCTCCGCGCAAATCCGAGTAAATCTACCCAAGCGTTGTGAGCAGTGACTCAGCTTCTTTACCGTGTGGACGCGCTGGTGCCTATGAAGTTAATTCTTCCGGTAAAAACTCTTTTCACACTGGGAGCAGCGATGCGACTTCTCTCTCGTATGGATGCGTTGGTGTTCTAGGAGAACTCCCTTTCGAGTAAAACTCTTCCCACACTCCGAGCACTGATACGGCCTCTCTCCCGTGTGGAGGCGCTGGTGTATTTGAAGATAGCCCAGCTGAGTAAAGCTCCTTCCACACACAGAGCAACAATGAGCAACCTTTTGAGGAGGCTTTTCACGCTGCTTCAGTCCTGTGTGAATACGCCGATGTTTTTCGAGAGTGTTCAGACCTGCGAAACCTTTTCCACAGTCTGAGCATTGATGATTTTTCATCGATATTTCTCTTCGCAAAGAGGTAATTGATAATTGTTGACAATTTGAGCCTTTTGTGGGCTTCAGAATCTCATATTTAACCTTCCCTGATTTTTGAGGTCTCACATGCTGAACGTAGTGGCATTTCCTCAAGTGCCTTTTAAGGGAAATTTGAGATGTATAGCAAAGAAGAAACGAAGAGCAGGAGAAGTTTTGCACCTGATCGCCTGGACGTTCTGGAAGAGTGAAGAATTAAAAGAGAAACAAAAAATCAAAAACATGAGGTAAATATGAGGTGAGATTTATAAAATAAATAAATAAACTACATTACATATGAATTGTGATTTCTTTATTTTATTTGGTAGACGGTAGATTGCAAATGTATATTTCACCATTATTTAGCAAACAGAAGAAGACATTGAAATGGTCATATCATGACCAATGTCTTGTAATAATCCTCCATTTTCTAAAGAATTGACTAGGGGTGACACCCAAAAAGATAAGATCCTTCGATAGAAGGAGCCTGAGTCTACTACCAATTTGAGTCGAATATTCAGAGCTGTTATGAAACGAGGATCATGCCATTTTGGTGATTTAGGGGTGCCCAATGTCTGATTTCACATAGAACTACTGGTTTTCTCCTCTTCTTCTTCTTCTTCTTTCGGCTGCTCCCATTAGGGGTCGCCACAGCGGATCATCCGTCTCCATACCACCCTGTCCTCTACATCTGCCTCTTTCACACCAACTACCTGCATGTCTTCCCTCACCACATCCATGAACCTCCTCCTTGGCCTTCCTCTTTTCCTCCTACCTGGTGGCTCCATCCTCACCATTTTTCTACCAATATAATTCATGTCCCTTCTCTGCACATGTCCAAACCATATCAATCTCGCCTCCCTCACCTTGTCACCAAAACATCCTACATGGGCTGTCCCTCTAATAAACTCATTTCTAATCTTGTCCATCCTCGTCACTCCCAACGAAAACCTTAACATCTTCAGCTCTGCTACCTCCAGCTCCACCTCCTGTCTTTTACTCAATGCCACTGTCTCTAATCCATACAACATCGCAGGTCTCACCACAGTCCTATAAACTTTCCCTTTCATTTTTGCAGATACCCTACTATCACAAATCACTCCTGTCACTCTTCTCCACCCACTCCACCCTGCCTGCACTCTTTTCTTTACTTCTCTAACACACTCTCCATTACTTTGCACTGTTGACCCCAGGTACCTGAACTCCTCCACCTTCTCCACCTCTTCTCCCTGCAACCGCACCCCTCCACTGCCCTCCCTCTCATTCACACACATGTACTCTGTCTTACTTCTACTGACTTTCATTCCCCTTCTCTCAAGCGCATATCTCCACCTCTCCAGCCTCTTCTCAACCTGCTCTCTACTCTCACCACAAATCACAATATCATCTGCAAACATCATAGTCCAGGGAGACTCCTGTCTGACCTCGTCCGTCAACCTGTCCATCACCACTGCAAACAGGAAAGGGCTCAGGGCCGATCCTTGATGCAGTCCAACCTTCACCCTGAACCAGTCTGTCGTACCTACTGCACACTTCACTGCCGTCACACTGTCCTCATACATGTCCTGCACCACCCTCACATACTTCTCTGACACACCAGACTTCCTCATACAATACCACAACTCCTCTCTCGGCACCCTGTCGTACGCTTTCTCTAAATCCACAAATACACAATGCAGCTCCTTCTGTCCTTCTCTATACTTTTCCATCAACATCCTCAAAGCAAATAAGGCATCTGTGGTGCTCTTCCTCGGCATGAAACCATACTGTTGCTCACAGATGGTCACCTCTTCTCTCAGCCTGGCTTCCACTACTCTTTCCCATAACTTCATGGTGTGACTGATCAACTTAATTCCCCTGTAGTTACTGCAGGTCTGCACATCTCCCTTATGCTTAAAGATCGGTACCAGCACACTCCTTCTCCATTCCTCAGGCATCCTCTCCCCTTCCAGAATCCTGTTAAACAATCTGGTTAAAAACTCCACTGCCATCCCTCCTAAACATCTCCACGCTTCTACCGGTATGTCATCTGGTCCAACCGACTTTCCATTCTTCATCCTCTTAATCGCTGCTCTCACTTCCTCCTTACTAATCCTATTTACATCCTGCTTCACCAACTCCACATCCTCCAACCTTCTCTCTCTCTGATTTTCCTCATTCATCAGCTGCTCAAAATACTCCCTCCATCTTCTCAACACACTCTCCTCACTAGTCAACACATTTCCCTCTCCATCCTTTATTGCTCTAACTTGCAGTACATCCTTCCCAGCTCGGTCCCTCTGCCTGGCCAATCGGTATAAATCCTTTTCTCCTTCCTTAGTGTCCAACCTCTTATACAGCTCCTCATATGCCTTGTCCTTGGCTTTCGCCACATCCCTTTTTACCTGCTGCCGCATCTCCTTGTACTCCTGCTTACTTTTCTCATCACTCTGTCGATCCCACTTCTGTTTTGCCAACCTCTTTCCCCTAATGCTCTCCTGCACTTCCTCATTCCACCACCACGTTTCCTTGTCTTGCTTTCTATTTCCAGATGTCACACCAAGTACTTTTCTAGCTGCCTCCCACATCACTCCTGCAGTAGTTGCCCAATCATCCAGCACCTCTTCACCACCACCAAGCCCCTGTCTGACCTCTTCCCTGAACCTCACACTACACTCTTCCTCTTTCAGTTTCCACCATCTTATTCTTCTTTCAATCCTTACTTTCCTCCTCTTCTTCTTCGCCTCCAAAACCATCCTACAGACCACCATCCGATGCTGTCTAGCTACACTGTCCCCCGCCAACACCTTACAGTCTTCAATCTCCTTCAGGTTGCATCTCCTACACAGAACATAATCCACCTGTGTGCACCTTCCTCCACTCTTATACGTCACCCTATGATCCTCCTTCTTCTTAAAATACGTGTTCACCACTGCCATTTCCATCCTTTTAGCAAAATCTACCACCATCTGCCCTTCCACATTCCTCTCCTTAAAACCATACCTATCCATCACCTCCTCATCACCTCTGTTCCCTTCACCTACATGCCCATTAAAGTCTGCCCCAATCACCAATCGTTCTTTCCTAGGTACACCATCTACCACTTCATCTAATTCACTCCAGAATCTTTCCTTCACCTCCATCTCACAGCCAACTTGTGGAGC
This sequence comes from Silurus aristotelis, assembly GCF_946808225.1. Taxonomy (NCBI): domain Eukaryota; kingdom Metazoa; phylum Chordata; class Actinopteri; order Siluriformes; family Siluridae; genus Silurus; species Silurus aristotelis. The sequence goes on from NC_139586.1 coordinate 4,644,791, forward strand.
ATAGGCACTGATGACATTTATCATCATACCTTCAACTTCCACCTTCACGATCATCACCCTATCAGAAACTCTCTTCACCTCCACTACACTCTTACTATACTCTTCCTTCAGAATCACCCCTACACCATTTCTCTTTCCATCCACACCATGATAAAACAGTTTAAACCCACCTCCAATGTTCCTGGCCTTACTCCCTTTCCACTTGGTCTCCTGAACACACAACACATCTACCTTTCTCCTTTCCATCATATCAGCTATCTCTCTCCCTTTACCCGTCATAGTACCAACATTTAAAGTACCAACCCGAACCTCTACTCTCCTACACTGCTCCTTTTCCTGCCGTCTCTGTAGACGTTACTGGTTTTCTCCTAATAAGTTAATATACAGCTAATTTATTAATGTAATAAATAAAAATGTTGTATAAATACAACCGCCCCGTGACAGATTTAAGTTTCACTCTCCACGATCACAAGAGCATCTTGGTGGCAGGAATTTCAATATTTAACAATATTTGTTTTCATTCTGTTAATCAAGGTTTAATTGTTTTTTTAGTGCATCGATGTTGTGCTGTACTTAGAATTGACAAGAACTGACTAATCTTATTTGACCATGTAAATCCCTATTTGAGGACACCCCTAGAATTTATATTCACAAAACCAGGAATTGTATTTTTTCTGTCTACTAAAAGTGGCAGGAACAAGGTAAGGTAGGTTTGGGCCTATAGGCATAGGATAGGCCTGGCAACAGCTGTGAGAGCCAAACATTAAAACTGCAGTAAAGCGAAGAATAATGCAGAAGAGCAGAAACACTACCAACAATCTCCATATTCTGTAAAGAAGTTCATTAGAGTAGCCGATTTATTGCTATCACAAAGCAAATATCTTTGGTCTGATGAAATTGCTAAATATTATAATATAATTATTATATATTATAATTTTTATAATTATTATTCATTATGATAATTAATGACAAAATTCACAAGGTAAGGAATAAGTGGGAGTTTCCAAAATTACAGTTTAGTGTATTTAGGTGCATGTGAAACAATCTGAGACAATGTGTCCTTCCTGATATGGACCGGTTACAAATCTCAGGGATGGGACAGCAGCTTTGGAGTTTACTGCCTCTATCATAGCGCCACCATAAGGAGAGACCATTTAGGAATTAGGAAGCAGGAAAGTTTACTTACTATAAAATCAGGTGCAGGCAAAAGTTTCTTCATTGAGGTAAACAATAAATACAACACAGAAGCTGCCCTCTGTGTTACAGTTTAAATTTATGTAATATTTATTATCCATTATTCTAGAAAGGAGTTGAAAAATAAAATCTAAAAAAGAAACTGAGGTTTTAATTTGAAGTGCTACATGATAAGATTAGTTTTATAACCAAATTAATAAATATTGCAGAATCATTAGCATAAACCTTACCATTTGCGGAGTACTTTATATTCCAAAAATCATCCAACGTAGGGCCTAAAGCTTTGGCGTATTCCTCTTCATACCACACCAAGCGCTCCTGCCCTGGATTAAGAGGTCGACAGGAACGGTACAGTATCTCCCCTCGATACTGAATCGCTACAAGATTTTGCTCTCCATCACCCTGAGCACAGTTCACAAACCTAAGGGCAAAAGAGGCACCAAAAAATGGAGATAAAGACAGAAGACTGTTTTCCATACAAATTCTATCATTAAAGAGTATACAAAGAAGCAACGCCTGCCGTTCTTCATACCTCATCCAGTTAGCATGGGTCTCTCTCTTGGCATCTATGTATTCTTCATGCTGCCTACTTATGTATATCTGCAAAAACGGCACAGCTGCAGTTTATCCATTCAGTCAGCCTTTAAACTAAACAAGCTTTAGACAAATTCATATACAAATACTGGTCAAATAATAATATAAACACTAACGCAAAATAAATCTTTTTATGAAGATAGCAATTCGAAGGAGAAATAGGGGCTTAACTGTGATTTGGCTCTGCAGCTGTTGATTATTTTAGTTTTCGAGTATTCTACCGATTAGTCCATCGATTAATCGAGTAATGGGATAAGAAGTACTTTCTCTTTCTCAAAAAGCAATACTAAATATACAAAAGAAAATAAGACGGGTCTTTTAAAATGGACAAGTTTTTTGTTTCCTTAAAAAAAAAAAAGTGCATTTATATTGCTGTATGATCTGGTTCCCTGGTGGAGAACCGCTGCGGCCCGGGTTCGATCCCCGGTCAGGGAACCAACCCCAGCCATTAGGAAGGAGCCTAATGGCCTAACCATGAGGAGGGTTGCTTTAGGAGGGCATCCAGTGTAAAAACATGTGCCAAATCAAACATGCGGATGATCCGCTGTGGTGACCCCTAATGGGAGAAGCCAAAAGAAAGATATTGCTGTATTATCTGTGAAGACTAAACCAATCTAGTGCATTTAACTGCCATATTACATTTATATTACATGCCATATTAACAATGCAAATAGAAATATATAAATTAAATATAAAAATCTATTTCAAATTACTTAAAAAAAAAAAAAAAAAAAAAGGAAAACACACTGTACCATGTTTTCCTTATGTTTTAGTTTGAAATGATCCCAAACTTTGGAAACTTTCTGTTGTGTTCTTTGGCCTGAATTTCCTCACCCCTCACTGTTTTCTTCCCGTTCTTCCATTTTTCATTCAAACTTGACGGGAGAAAGTGTGCACCTGTAAGTAAACTCTGGGCATTATTAATGACGCACCACCCGCTAAACTCTGGACCGCGCTGGGGTTTCATTTATAAAAGTGGCGAACGCATGTTTCCAGACCCTTTTTTGTGCGTACGCCATGTTTATGACTGAAACCCCAGCATGGTCCAGAGATTAGCGTGTGGTACTTCAGTAAAAAATAGTCTGTAGGAAAACACAGTTCTCTGTGTAAAGTTATAAAGACTAAACAAAGCATTAAGGCAAATTACTTTTCAAATGTATTCATTTTTTGTAGTCAAATTACTTGAGTTACTCAAGGAATTGTTTCAGTCCTTCTGTGATTTTCTTCAAAGAGAGACCCTACCTACCTACCGTATCTATCTCTACACTGTAAATAGGTAGACAGACAGACAGACAGACAGACGCTCACACTTCAGCAACCATTTTATTATATGTTCTCAAGGGACAATACTATAGAAATGAAACTTAGCAGTACAGATTTACTGTCCTCTAAAAATAACTCATCATACAGCCATTATTGTCAAAATGGCTGGCAACAAAAGTGAGTACACCCTAAGTAAACATGTCAAAAACAGTGTCCAAAGTGGCAGTATTTCGTGTGAGCATCACTGTTATCCAGCACTGCCTTAATCCTCTTGGACATGGAATTCACCAGAGCTGCACAGGTTGTTGCTGGGATCCTCTTCCACTCCTCCATAATGAAATCACAGAGCTGCTGGATGTTAGACACATGCTGCTCCACCTTCGCTTGAGGCCCACAGGTAGGGGTGTAATGGTAAATTTATTCATACCGGAATTTTTCAGTCCAGGGCTTGTGGTTCGGAACACACGTGTGCAGCATGTAATCCTTTTTACAGTACGTGCAGAACATCTAAGTTCCCTCAAGAACGTATTAAGTGGCAGACCGTCTCACACACAAAATAAAAATAAACTAGAGTGTGCACAGTGTTAATGCACTGCACAGTGTCACTCTGCACTTCAAGGTAGTGAATGATTAAATGATGAAAGGAATGAATTTGTTAAAGTCTGCAAAAAAAAAAAAAGAAAAACGTACGGCGCTAGTACCTGAAAAAGTAACATAACGAACATAACGGGACTAACGTGCTAAAAAAGTGATTGGGTGGCGCTAACCTGCCATATGGTGAATGAGTGGAGCTAACCTGCTGCAAAAAGTGAAAAGGTGGAGTTTACCTGGTGAATGTGTGGGGTTAAGCTGATGTATGCTGAATGGGTGGAGCTAACTGGCTGTAAGGTTAATAGGTGGAGATAACCTGCCAGATGATAAATGGACATGGCTACTTTGCATAATGGAGGAACCTGCTAAAAAAACATAAATGGGTGGGGCTAACTTGCTGTATGCTGTAAGGTGAATGGGTAGGGCCAACTGACTGTAAGTTGAATGGACATAGCTAATTAGCTAAGGGGACAAACCTGCTGAACAAATTTATGGGTTGAGCGAAAATGCTGAATCATGAACGGGTGGGGTGAACATGCTGGATGGTAAATTGGTGGGGCTAATTGGCTGTAAAGTGAATCTCCTATAGACATGGCTAATCTCCTATAAAGAGGTAATGAGGTGCTAAAGTGCTGTAAATGAAATAAGAAGTAGAATAGAATAATCAGTGAGCGTTACTGAGCTCGACGCTGATGTCTTACACAGGAAATCTTGATGGTCGGCTTCTTCCACTTTGACAGAGTTAATGTTAGGTGTGTTGCTGATGTTAATTAAGTACTTGTCAATGCTCAGCTCTAGCATCTCCTCTTTCTTCACATTGCCTTCAGTCCCTCCATCTGAGGTCTTAGCTTTCGCATCTCCACACAGCTAAAGATCCAACAACACCATTTATTCAGCAAAAACATCAACACAACTCAGAGGAGGGAGGAGTAATATTGAGATGACCCTTATAGAAGCACAGTAACTAAAAAGCTCGGCTTCCTGCGACTGTCTTTATTCATACCTTCCAGCAGTAGTATGCCTACAAATGTATGCTGTTTCTTGAATAAGAGCAACATTTTACATAAAAATAGCACATATAAGAAATAACAGAACTCCATGTTAACTAAAATAAAAGGCAGCAAACAGGACATATGCTGATGTGCACGTCACAAAGTCATTCAGACTCCGGCACATGTAAACACCATATCCGATTAGAGAACATCTTATGTAAACAGTCTACCGAATCTTTTAATCGGAATGATTTTAATCGGTGTGTACATGTAAACGTGGCTAATGTTTACGAACCTATAGATTCTGAATGAACATATAAAAACTGATTTTTCATTTTGTAACAGATGATGAGCGAATTGCATTTAATGCTTATAGACTAGCAATGAATAAAGGCAGAAAAATATAGAAAATTGTCTACAAGCAGCATCATTAAGCTTTACCAGGGAGGGAGCAGAATCAGGAGCCAGAGGCATCCTGGAAGATCGCCGGCTTGCTTCTGCTGAACTCAGTGGTTTTCTTCCTAGAAATAAAAGTAATTTCATAATTGATCACACAGAGAACATTTTCTAACCTTTTCCAATACAAGATCCTTTTTTTTTTTTTGTATGGACAGTGAGTCTGGCACTGAGGTTGCTGGCACTGAAAATTGTTGACCGTTTCATTGGTTTTGCAGATTATTCGGCACCGATAGTTGATTGCTGGAACTATCGGGCAAAAATCCATACTGATAGTTTTTCCGGGTCGCGTTATACAGTACAAGAATGGCCTCTAGTGGCAAATCACAGACACCCTGTGCTGTTCATGTGAATTGTCTTTTTTGTTTTTTTTTACTAATTTTGAATGTTTTTTATTTATTTAGAGGACGATGTTTGCATGGTGTTTGCTGAAGTATGGTACTGTGGCCAAATTCTTTCAGTATTCCTTTCACCCGGAATACGTCTCCAGCATTCCCTGCTCCGAAACAACCCCTAATCATTACACTTCCACCTGTATGTTTGAGGGGATCTGGAAAAATCTTTATCTTACAGAAGTTATCCTGTGAGAGAAAAAAAAAACTGTCCAAGTTTTCTAATTTACTATCCAGATCTTGTTTGGTTCTTGCCAAGAAACAAAAGGAACATCTTTGCATGTGTCTCAAAATCCATTAAAGACTAGATGTTTCTAGACTTTTGACAGCCACAGTATGTATTAGCAGATTGTCTCTCAGCCAATACTTCTATATGGCCGAATTACAAATCCCATTCTCACTGGATAGAACACTTCATGTAGTGCACATAAACAGGATGAAGTGCATATAAAGTTCAGTGCTGCAGTTTCACTCACCTCGGGATCAGAAAGCAGTTTCAAATCCAAGAAGTAATAAACGCTTTGGGGGTTTTTCACCTCGAGCAAAATGTACTTTGTTACGAACATTTCAAATGGACAAATTATTTGTTCGGATTGGTAAGGGTTCCATCTTTTTTCATGCAGTTGGAGGAGCAGCTATCAGGCGCACTACCGCCACCTACTGGAGTGGAGCTGCAGGCTGGAGTGCAATGTGCTGTAGTTATGGGAAGATCGGATCATTTTAGTGATTTGAATCTCGTTCTTCAAAATGAACGAATATTTTTGGGGTAATTTATTTAATTTCATTCCTTTAATCAGACATGTTACATTTTTAATAATCAGATCCCCCCAACACATCTACATAGACGAACTTACTGACTGTAGTTCCAGTAATGAAAATATGACAATGCAGCTAAGGACAAATTATGATAAACAGAATGAGTATCTTCAGGTCATGTGACTCCCATAATTATTGCAACATACTGTCAAGATTCAGAAAAATCTGATCTATTGCAATGTGTACCGTCGATGGGAGTCACATGACAGAAGAATGAACGACTTGGACCAGAGGACTCATGAAATGAACTCTAGCTATAGGCAGAGCAGGCAATAACCTATAGTGATGCATCATTCATGAACCATTCGTTTAAAATAGTAAAAAAAATATTTTTTCATTTGTATTTAAGAGGGTTGATGAAAATGGCTTCATATTTTGGATCAAAATACCTTAGTGTTTTGTATTTTTTTATTAAGGCTGAAAGAAGTCTGCATGATGGTATCATAAACATAATATAGTGCCTACTTAGTAGTTTGCCCGGAAAGTATTGATATCAGAACTGAAAATTGATCCATAAGGAGGTGGTCAAGGTAAGAAACATGGAGGCTGCCAGCTATCAAATTTATCATTTAATAATTGTTGAAATACTAAAATGTTTGTTTTTTACTTCCAAATAGGTGTCCAGTGATTGAAAAATGAATATTTGATTACCAAATATTGTACCCTAATTGAAGTAGCTGTTTATCAGGATCTTAATTGTGTATACCATTGCATGAATGACTTCCTGATACATAATATATTATTATATTTATGATTAATAACCAAATGATTAATTAGTTAGAAACTAGTTGCTATGAATGCAGGTGCCATCAATTGTCTTCTTATGAATGACTTGTTTGTCATTGAGTCAGTGTTAACAAACACCAAGTAACTAAATTAGGATACAATTATCAGTCATTTACGAACTGTGAAACTTTAAACTTTTCGCTACTTTAAAACTAACCTTCGTCTGGGAGATCGGCCTGAGAAAAGTTGTTGCTATCAAACATTGGTTACTTACTGAAATGGTGAAGGAATTGAACAAATAGGCCAAATGATGGAAGGCTTTTGAAGAAATGTCATGCACCCTTGTCAAAGTAAACAAAAATACAGTAGTTTATTTTGATACATGGTGTGTCTAGTAGTATATTTTGATACACTATTTGGTACTATATTATATTTCAATGATTTTTTGGATGTACTGCATCTTTGGCCAACCCTAATATAGTGCATATTTAGGGTTTGCAATAGATAATATGATCTATATTACTATATCTATAGTCTATAATGCTTCAAGAGGAGGAAACTGTCAGAAATTTTTTTTTATCCTCCGTTTTACTGTACAGAGTAGGCTCTCTTTCTCTCTCGGTCGAGTTAAACATGCTCCTCAGGTTCCAGTGACCACTGTTCCTGCCCCTTCCCCCTTCATGGATCTTCCCACATCGTCCAGGCCTGCCTATGGATAGTGTTCTCTTCGAATGGAGGCCACTCTGTGCAGCTTGGGACGGTTTCTCATCAACGCCTTGGGTGGTTCCATGAAATTCCGAAGTAAGAATAGGAGCTTTGAGGATGGATTGGACTGTAGTTAATGTCAACAGTCTGCTACATTGACTTAGGACCTCTTTTCGCTTCTGATCATCATCACTGCACCCCGCAACATCGTATATCTGCTATAAATGGACATTCGGTGCAACCCAGATGAGGATGGGTTCCCTCTTAAGTCTGGTTCCTCTCAAGGTTTCTTCCTTATGCCTTCCTTTTTCCTTGCCACAGTCGCCACCGGCTCATTCATCAGGGACAAACTTACTTATAAAGAACATATTCACTTTTAATCACCACATTATCTGTGTAAAGCTGCTTTGAGACAATGTTCATTGTTAAAAGCGCAATACAAATAAAAATTATTTGAAATTGAATTGAATATGCAATAATGATCATTATCACAAATTGTGGCTCAGTGTGTTACTGTAAATACCTTCTATGGACTAAAAGTCCAAGGTGATTTAGTCAGTATGCCTATGTGAGTAATTTATAATAAAATTAGCATGAAAAACGTTATCAAAACAAATTATTATTTTACAGTGCAGCCTTGCAAATGACATGGAAACGAATAATAATAAGAGCTGATCCAGATGAGCTTTTATATATATATATATATATATATATATATATATATATATATATATATATATATATATATATATATAAATATTTTTTTAGTGTTGACCTTAGTTAAAGTTTAATTCATATGCACATTTATGTGAATATAGAAAAGTACTGATAACAGGGTTTGTAAAAATAAAAATGTAACCCCGGTGCTACATAAAACGACATAAAGCTACATAACAGAACACAGAGTTAAGGAGTAAAGTAAGTTGTCCTCGCCTCATAAAGTGCATCGTGTGCAACCTGGTGCAAAAGACAAGACAGTGTAGGACAAATACACAAAACACGAAATAGCGCCGCCAAAAAACCTACTGTATATTATACTGTACATTGTGCAAAAGAGAGAACTGGATACAGGAGTGTGCTTTTAAATAAACACAAAATGTAACACAGAAGGTTGTGCAGAACAGCAACAGCAGCAGTCAATGGATGTGCAAAAAACAGCATGTGAACAGTTATATAATAATAAAATCATATAATATAGGTGCTACTGAACACATAGATGTGTGAAATGAGTATGAGTGTGTTTGAGTTTAGATTTGTTGCAGCTCAATAACACACAGTTGAGTGTGTGTGTGTGTGTGTGTGTGTGTGTGTGTGTGTGTGTGTGTGTGTGTGTGTGTGTGTGTGTGTGTGTGTGTGTTTGTGTGTGTTTCAGTTCAGTTCTGTGTGTTGAGGAACCTGATGGATTGAGGGAAATACTGTTGCACAGTCTGGATGTGAGGCCCGAATGCTTCAGAACCTCTTCCCTAATGGTAGAAGAGTGAAAAGTGTGTGTGAGGGGTGTGTGGGGTCGTCCACAATTCTGTCGGCTTTGCGGATGCAGCATGAGGTGTAAATGTCCGTTACAGAGGGGAGAGAGACTCCGATGATCTTCTCTATATTTGCTTCAAGTGCTTTTTATTTATTTTGAAAGGTGGAAGGAAGAAGGCTGGGGGGCCTCTAATATACATTTTGCTTGGGGCCTCAATTCTGTTCTGTTTCCCGTGTAATGCACTGCATTGTGTCTATGGGAGTCACATGATAAAAGTGATTTTCTACATGTTAAATGCCAAAATACACAAAATAAAGAAAGTAAAGAAATTATCTTCTTTAATTCGAGAATCACAGAAGAGGTGTAGAAATACAAGGATTGTTACATTTTAAAAATGAATTTTTGCTGTTTTCTATTCAATTTTCATTTTTGACAATAAACATTGTCCCAATGCAGCTTCACAGAGATAACTAGGTTATAAAATAACCAATATTTTTTTGGTTAGTGAGACATTGGGGACAGTGGCAAGGATAAAACCCATCCTCATCTGGGTCATCTATGACACCTTTAGATAAGGTCGTGATTAAGCTGTGTATCTCTGAATAAGACTTGCCCAAAGAGAAAGATTGGCCCATTAGTGTTGCCATACTTTGCTCAATATAACACCCTGCAACTTCTTTCTTTTGGGATTAGGTAAAATTATCGCTGATTTAAATGCAAGAATTACAATTGCTAGCACTTTGAAAGCACTAATATGGATGTGTTGTGGCATGCATGCTAGCATAAGGTGTTTACTGCATATCATGATCACATGTTTGTAACTTTGCAACTTGTTTTTTATTTTTTTTTTTTGGGAGGTTCTGAATGTCTTTTTTTTTTACCAGTAATTCTTTCGTAGATGTTGAAAATATGTTTTTTAAACAGCCTTTAGATTTAACAGTTACTTGCTAGTCATCTAATCACATCCATCTAGTGGTTATTTACACACACTGCATTTGAATTACAATTGTCAATTGAACAAAAACATAAATTTTTTGAAAAGAATTTTGTTCAGGTTTGCCTCCTGTCATATCACTTCCAAATGGCTCGCACCTGCTGACCTACAGTTAACTGAAGGTGTGTGGATAGATGAGTGTGCACATGTGACAGGGAGATAGCTGGGGGTGCATAAAAGCCTGTGAGGCACATCTATTTTTAAACGTGGGCTTTTCAGTCACTGAGTGGTTTGCGAGATGAGAGGATGCTGGTTGAGCTCCAGGCCTTTAAAAAGTGACCAGTTAGCCTTGCTGCATTCTGCTAATTTTTCCACTTCAGTTTAACTGCTCTTCACTACCTGCTAAACCGCACTGCACACATATATCTCGCTCTGCAACAAGCCATTCTCCACAAACAGTCCTTCAGTTGCTCAGGGCCACTGAGGCTGATCATTTGTTGACAGTGAGCCAAGAAAGCAGACTTCTTACAGTAATAAAATAAATTTGACCTATTTCTGCTACATAGCTGGCAATTTGGTTGTTGGTTCTAAAGTTTAATACTGCCATCTACATAGTTATCAGTGTATCATAAACTGCTATCAGAAAAGGTGGAAATATCTAAGAATGCTAATGACAAAATACAGGAAATAAGTGCAAACCTAATTTAAATGTTCTTAAAGTTAAATTCTGATGCTACTAAATATAACCACGGAATTGGTAGTTTCAGTGTCAGAAAATTACATCTTTGCCAGTTAAATCTGTCGAACATCTGCAAATGTATCTAGATAGATAGATAGATAGATAGATAGATAGATAGATAGATAGATAGATAGATAGATAGATAGATAGATAGATAGATAGATAGAACAAAATAGACAGATAGACAGACAGACAGACAGATAGATAGATAGATAGATAGATAGATAGATAGATAGATAGATAGATAGATAGATAGATAGATAGATAGATAGATAGATAGATAGATAGTAAGCTAAATAAAACAAAATAGATAGATAGATAGATAGATAGATAGATAGATAGATAGATAGATAGATAGATAGATAGACAGACAGACAGACAGACAGACAGACAGACAGACAGACAGACAGTAAGCTAAATAAAACAAAATAGATAGATAGATAGATAGATAGATAGATAGATAGATAGATAGATAGATAGATAGATAGATAGATAGATAGATAGATAGATAGATAGATAGTAGGCTAAATAAAACAATTTAAAATAAATAAAATAATTTTGGCAGTGTTGGTAGGAAATTCAGTCAAGTTTCAGTTCAAGGTCTTTTGGCCCCCGGTTAATCAAAAGGGTTGAACATTTACATGACTGAATATGCATCTCCAAACTGTTTTATGTGAGCATTTTCTTAAAATCCCAAACCAACCAGTTTGTCACAAAAAAGCCATGCCATAATTAAAAGTCATTAAGATAAAAATTTATTTAATGTGAATGCTAATTGAATTTTTTTGTCCTGCATCGGCATGATTTGCAGTCACACGATTGGCTGATCAGATAAGTGCTTTCAATGAAGTTGGAAGCATATTAGCAATTGCAAATTCGAAATCACATTTGTTTGGTCGTAAATACAACCATAAATGGTAGAGTATGAAGAAACGTGCATTGTTATACTGTTTGTGACAAAAAAAAGAATTTACAAAAACCAGAATAATAATACATGTATTTTATTTAAAAAATTTAATAACAAATTACATAAACCTTAATAACTCAGGAACGAAAGGAGAAATATTTAAAAATAGAATAGAATGATCAGTGAACTGAGCTGCTAACAGCAAGAATACAATATAAGTGCTTCAATAGGTTAAATCACAACCTTTAACTGAACAATCTGATCGTTGATAAGAAACCATAAGGCTATAGCAGGTTTTTAGACTGTATCATCTAATCTAAAACAACTTTATCTTCAAACTAACCTCCAAATAGAAAGACATGGGACTGTCCCTGGGTCTGATTTGTTTTTCACCTTTACTCACCATCAACACTGGTGCCCCCAAGGTTCGGCTTCTGAGCCCCCTGATGTATTTACAGATATGACAGTGTAAACTCCCTCATACTTCTAGTGCTATTGCCAGATTTGTTGAAAACACTGTTGTGGTGAGATCGAGCTCTGATAATGATGACAAGGCCAACCTGGAGCAGTCTGAAAAACTGCTTTGAGGAGAATTTTTTCCTGAATGTCAACAAGATAAATTAGTTCATAGTGAACTTCAGCAGAAAGCTGGAGATGAACTACCACCCTATCACACAGTACATTTGAGAGCATAGCCTTTATTTGTAACATATACATTACAGCACAGTGAAATTATTTCTGCACATATCCTAGCTTGCTCAGAAGCTGTAGTCAGACATGATTTAGCATCCCTGGAGCACAGAGGGTCCTTGCTCAAGTGCCCAAGAGAGGCAGCGTTGTGATACCGGGGCTTAAACCCCAGACCTTCCGATCAGTAAACCAGCACCTTAAACATTTTCTACCGCTCACCACTGATGGTCCATCGCATTAATTGGTGAAGCATGCCCATGAGCCTCTTTACCACTTTAGACGCTTAAGGGACTTTAAACTGCCATCTAAGATGAAGGTAACCAATCAACAGGTCGTTGAACAGTCTTAACAAATGTCTTAACTATATGTACACTATTATTCATTGTGGGTTTTGCCCTTTAAGAGCCCAAATTTACATAAGGCAAAATCTGATACTTACTCAGCCCCTGACCTGCACTCAATCTGTAGTAAGTAGGGCCAGGAGGATAGAGAAGAACATCAGTGATCTACACAATGGACTCTCTGGTGCATTCGGAAAGCACTTCCACTTCATGAAGGCTAGCACAGAGAAAAAGTTGGAGGAGTTTCCTCCCCCTGGTAGGTTGTATCCTCATCCAGGAGAATACAAAAAAAGGCACCATTTATCACACAAATGTGATTCCGAATTTGTCTTTGAAAATATAATTATTTTCAATTTCATTAGAAGCACTTGTCCAAACAGCCAAACTTGTGACTGCTAATCATGCAGATGCAGAAGAAGACTTTTGATTATGGCACAGTATTTGGTGCCAAACTGGTACCAGAAACTGCCCAAACTGGTATTTTTACATACAACAGTTTATAGAGCTTAGAACACAAAATGCATTTGGTGAGTGGAAAGTCTGTGGGCAAAAAATAAACAATGTTGATGGGAGAAATGAAATGGTACTGGTTTGAACTAGCAGAAAAATAACTTAATTAGTCACTTTAAACAAACATGGCAAGCAGTAAAGCCCAGGTATCACAATATATAAAACATTTACATGTACTGTTGACAATTAGGGATGGTAAGATTCATCGATTCGCATTGGTGCATTGGCATAAAAGTGAACAATGTGATGCATCGATTCAAAGAAATGTGCATCGGATACAATTTGACATTTGTATTGCGATTCATCATTTTTAATATATTTGCATGGGTTTCTCAAGTGCGATCTCTCAGCATCATTGCTGCTAGGTGAGTATGACGTATCACAACACTACGAAGGGGTGTCCTGAGAGTTACATAGAATACAGATTAACATGGTAGAGGTAGAGCTGCATTTTCCTGGAAACAGAACAGGAAAAAAAATCATTTTTTCCACTACAAAGGCCTGTGTGTGAAAAGGGCTATGTGTTAGAAGTCAGAACATTAATCGCATAGGTCTCAGTTATGAAGATGCACATCCCTACTGACAAAAACCAGATACCAGTGGCCCATCAGCCACCACTGCTATTAGTCCAGTACAGGTATCTGAAGAGAATAGAGTCACCAAAACTTGACACTTACAGATCAGAGAAAATCTATTTCATATTTTTTCTTCAGCTGTACAGTTTCAAAATCACTGGGATCACATGTATTTCCCATTGTCAGATTCAATTTTATAGTTAAAAGCTTTTGTCCTGTACCTGGATGGTTCTGGGCATTGTGTTGTTGCCACACGATTGGCTGATCTGCATGGCTGTGCAGGCTTACAGGTATTTCTATTTAAAAGACTGGTGTGTATGCTCTATATATATTTTATAATATAGTGTTCTGTTTATATTCTGAACCAATATGTAACAGTGAAGTAGGCATTATAAATGGTGCAGACATTTGATAAATGACAGAAAGTAATAAAGGCACATATAGAGCACATTACAGATGCTCTTAGAATCAAGAAAGTGTCAGTTTCAGAATTCAACTCAAGATGCATGCCGCGTGAGACGACCATGTGTGAGACACAGGGCAGCACATAAGAAAAGATAAATACGAAAAAATATTTTTCACATCCCTGTCCCTTAGGTTTTAAAGCGATGAGAATGAGAATAAAAAGAATGAAACAAGGTCGTTTAAAAGACTGGTGTGGGAGCTCCAAAACAGGAAGTGGTTTCTATTTTCTTGAAAAAAGAAGCAAAGTATGGTTCGTTTTACTGTACACAGTGGTGTGCAACACTACTGCAATCATGCTTTCACACTACTATACCGCACACACACACAGACACACACCACCTAAACACCACACATGCAGGACCGCACTTATAAGTGAAATGTCATGAGCAAGTGTTCATGAAATCGACTTTCTTTGCCCGTGTATTACTCGGTGTGTACTGTATGTGTATGAGAATTTACACCTGAAGGTAAAACCATTCGGTTCTGTGGAACTTCCTGGTGTAATTATGAGTCACTGGCAGCAGTGCAAACAATCACAGAAAAACTAAATAGCTCTTTGATGAGTCACCTTGCGATACTCCCTCTCACACGCATTAACCACAGCAAGTTACCCCTATTCTAAGGATGTAGCTTGGAAGCCCCCACAATTACCTCACCAATATCTCATGCTGATTGTCCATTGTCCTATTTTTTTAGTTTCTGATGTGCATCGGATGCTGCTGTAGCTGTTGCTACAGTACATGTGCTCAGGATTCGCGCTGTAGGCCGGAGGTGTCTGTCTTTTGCACGTGGACGAGACGGAGCTTCATGACGGGCTCTTCATTGCGTATTTCACCATGGGATGAAACGGTTTGGATAGATGGTCACTATAATCTTTCTGTTACCAAGGAACCGTGAGTACAGACAATATTCTTTGGGAAGATTGCAACTGAGCTCCAACACGCGTGCCAACGTTGTGGTACCACAAAACTGATGAACTGATGAACTTATAAGTAGAAAAAAAAACCTGGGGTATTGTTCATTTATTTCATGTGAATTACAAAGTCATGTTGAGATTGTAACTCATCCAGTTCTAAAAAACAAATAATACAAATACATTTTAAGTTTAACATTCAATATTTGTGGTCTGATATTTAAGTGTGTGTGATTTGGTGTGATCTCTGATTTGATTTGTTTCCCAAATAAGGGTTATGGTGTTTAAGAACATGTGCATGGGAGTTTTATGCTCACAAGAAAAAAAAAAAAAAATGAACGCAGTATAGCTATACTCAAGCTAACCAGGCCTCTCCGCACTCTAGCCAGAGTTGCATGTCCGGAGTTTAGTTTAGTTTTGTGTATGCATCCTGATTTAAAATTTTAGTAACCTCTCATCAATTAATTTCCCCATGCACATGATAAATCCTGAAAAAGTATAATTGAGGAAGAGGGTTACACGTGGGGGCTCGTCCGGGATTATGTTTACTGTTGTTTTGTTTATGTGAGCATAAAAAAAAGGGGAATGTCAGTGTTAAATGAGGTAGCTTTAAAAGCCCCATAGTCATTTGTGTTTCAGAGATTATTATTTTATTTTTTTTTGTCCTGTGTATCTAAAGCTGATATAACGTGAAGTCAGAACAGATTATCAAATGGTGTGAAGGTAAAGGTATGGATGCAAAGAAAGCAATTGTGCTTAGTAAGGTTTCTCTTGATGTTACTGATGAGACTATGTATAAGGTACTGGATGAGGCTGAAGTTTTCGGTCCCTGTAAAATAAGAGGACGGTGTGTTGAACACTTCAATAAAAGCCAGTTAGTTTTAGTCAAAACTATTAATGATATGATCAAGTCTGACGTACCTGAACAGTTACTAGCTAGAGATGAGTTTGGACCTTGGATAGTGAATGTTACTGAGACCCAGCGTATAACCGAGCGCGCATTGATCAAGTTGCTAGAGGCTCTCTGCCTCATGATCTCGTAGCCCTTCGCATAAGACTTACTTACAAACTCAAGTCTCCTCCCAGTTTTACTGAGTTGCTTCGGGATGTAAGAGAAGAAGAGGAGATGGTCCTTGAAAGACCGAATGTAAAGGTTGCATCTTTAGCTATTAGTAAGCGTGCAGCGTGTGCTACAGCCTCAGTTGTATCTGTACTATCAGAGCCTTCGCCAGTCCTGCAAGATCCTGCAATAGAGAGTTTAAGGCAAGAATTTCAAGGTCTCAAGACTGAGGTTGCACGCCTTTTTTCGGCCTCCGTGACTGCATCAGCAAGTATGACACAGCAGGTAGACCAGAACCCCAGCCAGAAAGCTACTGGTAACTCATATGCACATGTGAAGGAGAGAGCTCCCAAACCTCAGTATCGTGCTGATGTCTTTTGTTACAGATGTGGTGAAGATGGTCATTTCCAGCGGGAGTGTCAAAATCCAGAAAATCTCAGAAAAGTGAACAAGCGTCTCCTGAAAATAAAGCAGCCGATGGGAAACTTTCCAGGGGCTCAGTAAAGGAACGGCCTGACGCTCCGGAGAAGATACGTTCCACAAGGTGTGACACGCTACCAGAAAAGCGGGCTAACCTGCCAGAGGGTTTAGTTGGACCTAGATCTATTGTCTCAGTACAAATTGAGGGCATTTACGCCAAAGCTTTACTTGATAGTGGGTCCCAAGTTACTCTACTGTATCGCTCCTTTTATGACAAATATCTGAAGCACCTGCCTTTGACCCCTATTGACTGCCTGGAGATTTGGGGCCTCAGTGCAAAGGAGTATCCATATGATGGTTATATGTGCTTGAAGCTTGAGTTTACTGGAGATGTAGTTGGAGTGGCTGAGACGGTAGAAACACTTGTGCTTGTGTGTCCAGATCCGGTCATGACAGGAAATGTTTGCATTGTGGTTGGCACAAACACCTCTATAGTTCGAAGACTGTTCCATGAATGCAAAACACATGGAGGAGACAATTTTCTTAACACCCTGTCTGTTCATCCAGTAATAAAAGAAGCTTATGAGAAGTTACGGGAAACTCCCGACGACACAGCTGAGACAAAAAGAGGAACAGTCTGGTTCACAAGAGACAAGCCTTTCACTCTGCCACTTGGCGGCGTTGCAACAGTCGTTCGTATTCCAAAGTTTCCTAGAGGTCTCTCTAGCCAAGCTGTTCTTGTAGACCGTCCAGTGGAGAATTGTTTTCCTGAAGAGCTTCTAGTCATGCCTGTTGTTGAAAAGTTCACTGCTGTCCAATGTCGTCGCATCACAGTCACCGTGAGAAATGTGTCCAGTCATAATGTGACATTAAGACGTGGAATTCCTATTGCTCATCTATTCCCTGTAGATGTAATAAATACACTCCTTGAAAAGGAGGGCCCTAAGCCGGCAACATTTCTATTGTCCCCGTCCTCTTTCAACTTTGGTGACTCCCCTGTGCCTCCTGAGTGGAAGGAACGACTGTGTCAAAAGATGATGGAGAGAAAAGAGTTTTCTCCTGCAGTGAGTTTGATGTGGGTTGTGCAAAGAGCACGCAACACAGCATTCGTGTGACAGATGATAGACCTTTCAGAGAACGTTCTAGACAGTTACCACCGGGTGATTTGCAGGATGTGAGGAAACATCTGAATGATCTCAAAGAGGCCGGAATCATTTCAGACTCCACAAGCCCCTATGCTTCACCAATAGTTGTGGTTCGCAAGAAAAACGGCACTATACGTATGTGTGTGGACTATAGGACGTTAAACAGGAGAACGATTACAGACCAGTATACAGTCCCTTGTGTGGAAGATGCTTTGTCTTGCCTGGGTGGTAGCCAGTGGTTCAGTTTGCTTGACCTCAGAAGTGGCTATTATCAGATCCCTTTAGCTGCTGCTGATAAAGAAAAGACAGCCTTCACTTGCCCGGGTTTCATCAGTTTGAGCGCATGCCGCAGGGGATTTGTGGGGCCCCAGCCACATTTTAACGAATTATGGAAAGAACTGTGGGTGATATGAACCTACTGGAAGTGCTGGTGTATCTGGATGATGTAATCTTTTTGGGAGAACGTTAGAGGAACATGAGCAGCGCCTTCTTAAAGTCCTCGACCGATTGAAGGAAGAAGGATTAAAGATATCATTAGATAAATGTCAGTTCTGCTGCCCCTCTGTTACCTACCTTGGTCATATTGTGTCTAGAAATGGTATTGCTACAGACCCTGCAAAGATTGAAGCTGTGAAATCATGGCCACGCCCTGAAAACATCACTGCTCTTCGATCCTTCCTTGGCTTCTGTGGCTATTACAGACATTTTGTAAAGGATTTCTCCCGAGTTTGTGGTATCCACTCAACCAGTTGCTTCAGGGCTGCATTGTGGCTGGAAAGACAGGGGCAAAGAAAAATAAAGACATCAAAGCACAAGCAGGCACAGTAACAAAAGATTGGTACCATCCTTCTGAGACTTTTGGGACTAGGTAGGATAAAGACTGTGAGAAAGCTTTTGAGGCTTTAAAGAGAAGTCTTACAGAGGCGCCTGTGCTGGCAATCGCCAACCCAAAACTGTCATATGTGCTGCATGTTGATGCGAGCAGAGAAGGTTTGGGAGGTGTCCTCTATCAGGATCAGGGAGAAGGTTTGCGCCCAGTTGCTTTTGTCAGCAGAAGCCTCGCTCCAGCAGAAAATAATTATCCCACGCATAAGCTTGAGTTTCTGGCTTTGAAATGGGCTGTTGTCAACAAGTTGCATGATTACCTCTATGGAGTCAAGTTTGAGGTCCACACGGATAATAATCCTTTAACGTATGTCTTAACTACAGCTTAATTGGACGCAACAGGGCATCGATGGTTGGCGGAATTGTCCACATGTGATTTTAGTCTGAAGTATCGGCCTGGAAAACAGAATGTCGATGCGGATGCATTGTCGCGGCGTCTTCATGCAGACCACAATACTTCTCATGAAGGGAAGGAAACACTGCTTGCCACCGCAGTCCAAGCTGTCTGCCACATGTCCAAAGTCAGAGTACCTCACTATCATTGTGGCAGAGCTGTAGATCTCATGGGCTCATCCAAAGGTGCGGTGCCCAGACCCTATTGTAACTTGTCATTTTTGAACTCTCAGCAGTTGCCAAAATTGAACGCAGCAAAACTCTCAAATTCTCAGCAGAAAGGCCCGTGCATTGGAGAAGTGTGGCATGCTATCATTCAGAAAAATGCCAATCAAGCCAACAAAGCGAACCATCCTGATGTGTCACTGTTGTTAAAAGAGTGGGAGAAGCTAATGGTTAAAGACTCCGTGTTGTACAGGATAAGCCATCCACCAAACAAATCAGCTCGGCGGCAGCTGTTGCTTCCACAAGAGTTCAGAACAACTGTACTCCAGTCGTTGCATGACCAATCAGGCCATTTGGGGTTTGACAAGACATACGGCTTGGTACGAGAGAGGTTTTACTAGCCCTAACCCTAACCCTAACCCTGGCCCCGCTGTCCGAGGTGTATTCAGAGAAAGACACTGCCTAAGAGAGTTGCTGAGTTGTCACATCTTAACAGTGATGGAGCGATGGATCTCGTCTGTATGGATTTTCTGACGATTGAGCCTGACTATCTGCAATGTGCTCGTAGTTACAGATCATTACACGAGATATGCTCAAGCTTTTGCAACGAAAGATCAAAAGGCATCAACTGTCGCTAAGGTTCTGTGGGAACAGTATTTTGTCCACTATGGGTTGGCAAGAAGAGTGCACTCAGAACAAGGCAGGGATTTCGAGAGTCGCCTTATCCATGAGCTGTTGAGCATGCTTGGCATAAGGAAATCCAGAACCACTCCCTACCATCCTCAAGGCGATCCACAGCCTGAGCGTTTCAATAGGACTCTTCTTGACATGCTTGAAACCTTGGAAACATAAGATAAAAGTAAATGGAGTAAACATCTTAGCCACCTTGTACATGCGTACAATTGCACAGTGAATGAGTCCACTGGCTATTCTCAATATTTTCTAATGTTTGGACGGGAGGCCAGGCTGCCAGTAGACGTGACATTCGGGGTCTCAAGTGATGGCACCTCCACAAAATCCTACTTGAGGTATGTCAAAAACATGAAACGTGAGCTCCAAGCTGCAGTTGACTGGGAGTATGGCAGAGAAGAAAAATGAAGGGAACAAGCAACGCTATGATCAGAGAGTTCGTTTCTGCCCATTTGATACTGGGGACAGGGTTTTGATCCGAAACCTTGGTTTACACGGGAAGCACAAGCTTGCTGATCGGTGGAAAGATACTCCTTACATTGTGGAGAGTCAACTGCCTGGTTTGCCTGTGTTTAAACTGAAGCCAGAGAGCGGACATGGATCTGAAAAGACACTGCACCACAATCACATTCTGCCGATCGGAAGGGAAGTGCAGCTACAGCCTGAGATCAACAAGGAGCCACAGAAAAGAAGGAGAGCAAGCTGATGGCTCAAAGAAAAGAGCAAAGAGAAATATGATAATCCTTGCTTACCAACACCTGAACAGGATAATATGGAAGAAACCTCTGACTCCGAAGATGATGAGATGGGTGTATGGCATGACTATTATGTACCACGAGAGTTGTCAAGATCAGAACCTCAAAACATTGATCATGGTGAGCCTTTCAATCTGGATTTGGATCTGGCTGTGTTGACAAGTAACCCAGAAACGGATGAGACCGCTGAAGAACCTGCCGCAGTGGAGGAGGATGACCATTTGGTACAAAAAGTGACTGCAGAAGTTGTGGAACTAGAAAGAGACTCTGAAATACCGACGTCAGCCGAAATAGCTGAGAGACTAGACAGTGTAGCAAAAAGCTCTGATAAGACAACTCGATCTCAGAGACTAAAGAAAGCTCCAACTAGGCTAACTTATGATTTGCTAGGGAACCCAACGTCAGTGGCAGTTGGTACACATCGTGCTACCGTAGTTGAGAGTAGTGACACGAAAGAGGCCCCATCTCCTATTAAGAGATATAAAAGTTTTCTTTACAAGTGGATAGGTTAAAGGGAATGTTAATAATCTGCTTAACACAATCTTTTAAGGAAATGTGTTTTTTTTTTATGTGATTTATGGTGTTAGACATGTCATGAGGGCATGACAAGGTTTTGTGTGGGGGGAGAGTGTAGCACCCTGCTAAATTTATATATTGTTAATTTGTATTCTGTTAACAGATATACTGTATATTCTGAAATAGGGGCCAGTTTTAATTGCCCTTTGTTTATAAAACCTTTTTGATAGTAACATTTAATATTAATTCATATTTGTTAAAGTTGTGAGATGTTTGAAATATCTGCTGTTTTGAGTAAACCTTTGAACCCGCTGTCATTTTATTTGTATTGGATGGTCAGGTGTCAGTTTTATTTGTTATCCAATGAGTGCCATCCAGAGAGCAGTATGGTAACCGATCGGATTACTGAGGGCGCTGGAAAAAGAAAACACACACCGAGAGAGGGCTGTGAGAGAGTTGTAAATTTTGTAGGATTAATTACATTACTGGTTATCAAAGTTAAGAGCGAGGGATTATTTGTTTTCGGGGTTTTTCTTTTGTCTGTGTGTAACTTTGGTAAAACGGGAGAGTGAGCATTGTTTTGGAGCTGGTTGAATCAGCCACGGAATTTCTACCGAAGTGGAGCTAACGTCTTAACCATGTGCGAACTGCTAATACATAGATAGAAACCCACTTTGCCACCGAGTTTCTGATGTGCATCGGATGCTGCTGTAGCTGTTGCTACAGTACATGTGCTCAGGATTCGCGCTGTAGGCCGGAGGTGTCTGTCTTTTGCACGTGGATGAGACGGAGCTTCATGACGGGTTTCTTCATTGCGTATTTCACCATGGGATGAAACGGTTTGGATAGATGGTCACTATAATCTTTCTGTTACCAAGGAACCGTGAGTACAGACAATATTCTTTGGGAAGATTGCAACTGAGCTCCAACAAGCGCGCCAACGTTGTGGTCAAAACTGATGAACTGATGAACTTATAAGTAGAAAAAAAACCCCGGGGTATTGTTCATTTATTTCATGTGAATTAAAAAGACATGTTGAGATTGTAACTTATCCAGTTCTAAAAAAAAAAATAATACAAATAAATTTTAAGTTTAACATTCAATATTTGTGGTCTGATATTTAAGTGTGTGTGATTTGGTGTGATCTCTGATTTGATTTGTTTCCCAAATAAGGGTTATGGTGTTTAAGAACATGTGCATGGGAGTTTTATGCTCACAAGAAAAAAAAAACAAATGAACGCAGTATAGCTATACTCAAGCTAACCAGGCCTCTCCGCACTCTAGCCAGAGTTGCATGTCCGGAGTTTAGTTTAGTTTTGTGTATGCATCCTGATTTAAAATTTTAGTAACCTCTCATCAATTAATTTCCCCATGCACATGATAAATCCCGAAAAAGTATAATTGAGGAAGAGTTACATTTATATTAACCGTCTGGATTTCTTGCTTAATGTTTTCAACTTTATTATCAAAAAAGTTCATGAAATCATTACTACCTATTGATGGTGTCCATGTTAGTGCAGTGCTTTTATTTCCTGTTAATTTTGCTACCATGCTGAATAAAAATCTAGAATTATGCTTGTTATTTGCTTAGAGCTTAGAGCTTTTATATAACTCAGGAGGCTCTCCTTCCAGACAGACATTTAGTGGCTTAAGTCGAGCTCCGAGGGGTCAGACAGAGATGTAACTCATGTCGACAACTCCGGGATTAATGATAAAACTCGCTGCTGTAGTTAAAGTGAATGTATGCTTAACACGATAACGTGGCAAGGTACTAATGCAATGACTAAGGCAGATTAAAAAAAAAAATAAGGTAATGATCTGAAATAGCTTCAGACTGTGGAATTATGACTATTTATATTGTATCCAAATGTTAATATTAAATCAAGAGTGTGTCACCACTGTGAGTGGGTCCTATCCAGGGACAAACTTACTTATAAAGAACATATTCACTTTTAATCACCACATTATCTGTGTGAAGCTGCTTTGAGACAATGTTCATTGTTAAAAGTGCTATACAAATAAAAATGAATTGAATTGAATTGAACTGTAACATTCTGAATAATTTCTACTGAATCCAGAATGGACACAACTGCTGTTCTTAAGGAATCTTCCTGACGATCAAAATGAATATTAAAGTCACCAACAAGTAATGGTTTGTCTAAAGAAATAGCTAAATTTGTGATGAAATCTGCAAATTGCACAATAAAACCAGAGTAGGATCCTGGGGGTCTATAAATAATAATTAATTAAATTTACTGACTAGACATGCTTTCAGACACTAAATATTTTATGTATGCTGTTCGAATGTGTTAGATTTACATTTACATTTTCGGCATTTAGCAGACGCCCTTATCCAGAGCGACGTAAAAAAGTGCTTTAAATCTCTAGTAATGAATAAATCTACACTGGTACGCAAGATTACAAACTTAATATAAATATAACTCGAGTTCTACAAACTTGGAAAGTGCTAATTTAGGTATTTCAGGAAAAGGTAGGTCTTCAGTCGTCGCTTGAAGATAATCAGGGACTCTGCTGTACGGACATCTAGGGGAAGTTCATTCCACCACCTCAGTGCCAGAACAGAGAAGAGCCTTGAAGTGTACTTACCTCTCATTCTGAGAGAATGTGGTACCAGTCAAGCAGTGCTGGAGGATCTCAGACAGCGTGGTGCAGTGCGAGATGTGATGAGGTCACTGAGGTAAGATGGTGCTGGTCCATTTTTGGCCCTGTAGGCAAGCATTAGTGTTTTGAATCTGATACGTGCAGCTACTGGAAGCCAGTGAAGGGAGCGCAGCAGTGGGGTGGTGTGGGAGAACTTGGGCTGATTGAACACAAGTCGTGCAGCTGCGTTTTGGATCATTTGCAGTGGACGAATAGCGTTCAAGGGAAGACCTGCCAGCAGAGAGTTGCAGTAGTCAAGTCTTGAAATGACAAGAGACTGAACAAGCACCTGGGCAGCCTGTGTGGACAGAAATGGTCGAATCCTTCGGACGTTATAGAGAAGAAATCGACAAGAACGAGCAACATTAGCGACATGTTGGAAGAAGGACAGTTCATTGTCCATAGTTACCCCAAGGTAACTGAAGCAGTGACTGAAGGGGGGAGCAGAGAGTCATGAAGTGTTATTTGGAGATCTTGACCTGGAGATGAATCACCTGGGATGACCAGCAGTTCTGTTTTGCTAGGGTTGAGTTTTAGTTGGTGAGCACTCATCCATAAAGATATGCCTGATTTGTGTTTAGTTTTTTAAATGATACTTAGAGAATTATTATAAATAGCTGCGACTCCGCCTCCTCTGCCATTTAGACAGGGCTGGTGTATGTATCTATACCCAGGAGGACTCGCTTCATTTAATGCTACATATTTCTGCCGCCTACATATTACATATATTAAACTGCTGGTCGGTAGTAATTTTATTTATTGTCAACGCTTTTGACGTGAGAGATCTAATATTCAATTCTATCTTTAGATCAGAGGTGCTGGCTGTGCATTCATTCTTATTCAATATAATATGAATTTTAGTTGCTCAGAGCTCCTGTTTTTCATAACCTCAAATGACTGTAGAAAGGACATTACTCACAATCTTACATTCTGGTGCTCATGTTAGTTCTTACTCTCTGGTGTTTTGTATTGTTTTAAAGATTTATAATCATACTCTTGATATCACCCAAATGAGGATGGGTTCCACTTTTGAGTCTGGTTCCTCTCAAGGTTTCTTCCTCATAACATCTAAGGAAGTTTTTCCACAGTCACCCAGGCTTGCTCATCAGGGATAAATACACATCATTCACTTTAACTTTTAAATTCTGTAATGTGGCTTTGAGACACTGTCCATTGTGAAAATTGCGATAGAAATAAACTTGACTAAATAAGGTTACTTAAACACCCCTTCTGAGAATTTCTATATTTTGGTTAATTTTCTTACATTTTGCTCAGGAGACAGACACAGTCTCAATATGGTGGATCCTGAGTGATGACTCAGTACAGCTAGCAGATCAGTTTAGCCGGTCTGCTCCCTGGCCTTGGCTCTGAACAGTCACTGGTTAACTAGTGCTGTTCTGAAACTATGACCTATACTACAAGAAATGAGAGCAGCACCTTCCTGAGTGAGATGGATACCATCCTGCCCTAACAGCCCAGAATTGCTCCAATCTATTAAGCCGCAAAAAACAATGATGATTGGTGACTTGCTGTGAGTTTTTGAGTTTTCCAATTATGAATAAAAAGGAACGACTGATTTTGCAAAAATATTTAGTTGAGTAAATGGAAAATGGAAATGGAAATACTTCCATAAAATACAGATATGAAGAAAGCTACTTAAGTACAGTAACAAATTATATTTACTTCATTACTGAATGAGTCATAAAATAGTCTATTTAGTTAATGTTCTATCAGATGCAAGTTTATTTTTGATCACGATGGTAAGATTAGAAAAGGTTTATCTACAAAGGTTCATTTTTGGGGTGAAGACAGCAGAATCTTAAACACGACTAGTGTTTCCTGATTGGTGAAGGCAACGTTTAATAAAAACAACACAATTTTATTTACATCAACAAATCCTTCATTAACTGCTGCAACCAGAAGTGGTATTAAAACCTTCAAAAGCATAATTTAAAGCTCCACCCTGCTTTAAATTAAAAAGGTGAAGGGGCTTTTTACATGTAACAAGTACACTGGCATATTCTAGTGATGTTAGGAAGCTGGAGTCAGCCATGATGTAGCACCCTTGCATCACAGAGAGTTAATGGCCTTGCTTAAGGGCCCACCTTGGCAATGCTGGGGCTTGAACTCAAATTTTTGGAGCCTTAACTACTTTTGCTATTAATATATATTAGCATGATATATGATTGGATTATCGCTGTATCAACATTTCTTCTTCTTCTTTCGGCTGCTCCCATTAGGGGTCGCCACAGTGAATCATCCATCTCCATACCACTCTGTCCTCTACATCTACCTCTTTCAACCCAACTACCTGCATGTCTTCCCTCACCACATCCATGACCCTCCTCCTTGGCCTTCCTCCTTTCCTCCTGCCTGGTGGCTCCATCCTCAGCATTCTTCTACCAATATAACTCATGTCCCTCCTCTGCACATGTCCAAACCATCTCAATCTTACCTCCCTCACCTTGTCACCAAAACATCCTACATTGGCTGTCCCTCTGTCCCACTGTATCAGCATTTACCCGTTATTAAAGGCAAATTTTGCTAATTTCTCCCCTACTATCTGGACCCCCCTTTTTTTTTCTATTTATCCTCTTTATTCTAATACACGTATAGATCTATTATTATTGTTATTAATGTCCAGAACTACAGATCCCATAATGCAGTGCTTCAGCTGCCTTAGCGAACGTTAGACTACCTGGGAACATTCCAGCGTCAATTAAGTTTCTGTTGATGTATTTAACCCTATTGTACAGTTATTGTGAAGCCCCTCACAATGGCGAAGAGAAAAGTGGATTCTGAAAACAGAGCCTTTTAAAACCGATGGGATTCTGAGTATATGTTTACTGACACTGCCGGTAAACACTTGTGTCTTATTTGTGGAGCGAATGTGGCGGTAATTAGGGAATTGAATCTAAGATGCCACCATGAGACAAAACATCAGGATAAGCTGAAGAACCTGAATGCAGAGCAGAAGATACAAAAAGTAGAAGAGTTAAAGAAGAGTCTGACATTTCGGCAGACATTTTTCACTAGAGCAAAATCACAAAGTGGGTGTGAAAGCAGAGGAGAAATCAGAGTCCCATAAGCCGGTTATTTACTGAGGGAAAGTTTCTGAAGAGCTGCATGATGAAGCTGTGAGACGTCTGGTGTTTGACAGATGTTTTTATGAAGAGCAAAATATTTTAAGTTATTAAAAGTTTAAGATATTTCTTTATAAAATGACATAAGAGCAAAGAAATCTGATTGTTTTGATTTGTTGTTATTTTAACGTTTACTTAAAAGCACAATTTTAATAGATAAATAGTTTCCATGGTTTTTTTTGCAGCATGTTCGTATTTCTAACTTGTATAGTTTTGACAGGAGATATTTTTATGGAGAGCAAAATATTTTAAGTTATTTAAAGTTTAAGTTGATTTATTCTGGAATACTATTCCTGTCTGTTTTCATTCATATTTATGTAAAAAAAAACATTTAGTTTATTGTGTTCAATAAATGTTTGTCCAGTTCGGCTCGTGACCTAAAGTGTGCTTTGAGTTTTGTCCCCCGTTTTGATTGAGTTTGACATCCCTGTTCTAATAGATTGTCAAGGTTTAGTATAATAATGAATTTATAAAACACCAGAGCAAAAAAATTATAACACCTTAGTCGAATGAGTTCATTGTTTAAAATACAACCACTAAAAAAGGTTGTAAAAACAATTCAGAGCTTGTTATCACACAGATTCTGGCTTGACTTCTGCCATGCATTTCCATCTTACTTCCTGTTTGTTTGTTGTTTTCACTGTTTAAGCATGTGGTTTTGAGTCTGTTCACTGTGGGTTAGATTTTTTTTTTTTGTCAGGTTTATTTTGAGCTCGTTTTTGTAACAGTGTGGCAGATCGGGTTAACGATCAATGCCTGATTTACTGGTTATGACTCATGGCTTAAATTTTTACTTTGTGTGCTACAATCTTATGTCTTATGATTTACTAACTTTTACAGAATACCCACAGCTTTAGTTTACCCCCCCCCCCCCCCCTTACTTCACTAATCAAAAGAAAACCAAATGTAGAATGAGGCAAAATCCAAATTCTTTTACATTTCACAATTAAAAAATTTCTTAGACACATTATTTTTACTGCTCTATCGATCAGAATCATCAGAACTATTTGTATTTTCAAAGGATGCTAAGAAAGTGACATCGGGTACCACGGAAATCCCCAAGAAAGGTACACTGTCTACTTTCAATTTTGCGTGAAATCAACTATTGCTCTGAAACTTTTGAGGTACTCTTAATCAAAGTGCTATTATAGGGATGGATAAGGGTTAGGCATCAATTTTGCAAGGATCTGGAAGGTAGGCATCTTCCAGATCCTTGCAAAACTTATGTAAAGTCAGTCAACTGTGTTCTATTCTGTTATTTTATGAGTTGCTTAGTAGCTCCTGGTTCCATAACCTCAAAATTAATGTATAAGACTGTAGAAAGGACATTACTCATAATCATACATTCCAGTGTTTGAGTTAGTTCTCATTCTCCAGTGTTCTGGATTGTTTTAATGACTATAATCACACTCTTGATACCACCCAAATTAGGATGGGTTCCCTTTTTGAGTCTGGTTCCTCTCAAGGTTTCTTCCTTATTAAATCTAAGGAAGTTTTTCCTTGCCACAGTCTCCATGGCTTGCTCATCAAGGATAAATACACATCGCTCACCCTAACTCCTTAATTCTGTAAAGCTGCTTTGAGACAATGTCCGTTGTGAAAAGCGCAATAGATAAAAACTTGACTTGACTTCTATCTTTCACAATTATTGGTGTACAGCAATGAAGAAAATTGTATTTGTTACTGTGCTTAACTAGCTTTTTCACATGTACTTTACTGAAGTATTTCCAGTTGAGGAGACTTTTACTTTTACTTCTAATACATTTCAAAGTTTAATATCAAACTTTTTACTCAACAACATGTCTGATGGTTACTATTTTGTAGACTTAAATCGAAAACTATCCAGTTTAATGCAAGTAAATTATAGGGTGTCACAAGGTTCAGCTCTGGGACCCCTGCTTTTCACAATATACATGCTTCCCTTGGGATATATTATTAGAAGGCATGGGATTAGCTTCCACTATTATGCTGATGATACCCAGTTATATATCTCATCAAAACCAGACAATACAGCTCAATTGACTCAGATAACTGAGTGTGTCAAAGAATGAAAATTGGATGACTCATAAGTTTCAATTATTAATTTCTGATAAGATGGAGATTTTGCTCATCTGCCCAAAAACCAGTGCACAGAAGCACCAGCATTTCAACTTGCAAATAGAAGGATGTACTATAACTACTAGTTCAACAGTAAAAGACCTGGGAGCTATTTCAGACAGCAACTTGTCTATTAAATATCATATCAACAAACATAAACAAAAACAGCCTTCTTTCACCTTAGAAATATTGCTAAGCTAAGAAACATGTTGTCTATATCTGCAGAAAAGCTCGTCCATGCATTCATGACCTCCAAACTGGACTATTGTAATGCATTACTGGGTGGCTGCATCACTAATAAACAAGCTACAGTTTGTCCAAAATGCAGCAGCCAGAGTTCTCACAAGGTCGAATATGATCATATAACCCCAATCTTCAATCAATCATCACCCTCATCCCTGAGGGAACGAGAGCTGCATCAAAACGCTTTGGGAACACCTCCGCGTTGTTCATGCTCTGAATCATGTGTAAAATCTGGCCAATAGACAGTCATGACATTATTGGCGGGCAACGTCGCGTAAACCAGGAAGCTACAAAATGGGAGTGCGATGGGAGCGACATCAGCTTCTGGAAAGGAGAAGGTAAGCGTTTCAGGGATGCAGGAAGTTTGGTGCGTTGACGCAGCTCTTTTTCCCTTAGGGAACTAGGGTTACATACGTAACCTAGTGACGTTCCCTTCCGGGTACTTGAGCTGCGTCGAAACGCTTTGGGAACGAGTGTCCAATTCATACGCCATACTGACTAGTCCCAGCCTAGTGTGCTACGACTTTCTCCACGGACTGGTCCTGTGGAGGTATGTGTCCAGTGCTCGCAGTCACCGTCGATTTAGCTTCCTCTGGCTAGGGGCTAGGAAAGGAAGAGGGCAGAATGCCTGCAAAACGATAGGTCATGAGGGGGGCACAGGCACCTTAGGCATGTACCCTGGTCTTGGGTACAGGATAGCACTGGCCATGCCAGGGGCAAACTCCAGAAGAGACAAGGCCAAAGAAAGAGCCTGTAGATCCCCGATTCTCTTAAGTGAGTATTTTGGAGAAGAGCGGTCTTGACTTCCAGATACATAAGGGCCAAGTCAGCCAATGGATCGAAGGGGGGCTCAGATAGAGTCCCACACAGGCACTCTGGGATGTGTCCCGAGCCTAACCCTCTGGGTGCCGTGCAGGAAACACGTCACCAGGGGGTGTTTCCCCAGCGACTGACCTGCTGGCGGGGTACAATAAGCCGCGATACCGGACACGTAAACCTTCAGGGTTGACGGAGCTAATCCTGCGGCAAACTGTTCTGCAGAAACTCCAGAACTGAACCAACTGGGCAGTTGACTGGATCCAGCTGGTGGTGCTCACACCACGTAGTGAACAGATGCCATTTAGTGGCATACAACCATACAATGGCGGGGTGTCCGCAAACCAAGATCTGCCCGGCCACTAAGGAGGAGATGAGCTTCATCCTGGCGGATTCTCTCCAGAACTTTTGGGAGCAGCACGATAGGAGAAAAGGCATACAGACGTAGCCTCGGCCACATCTGCACAATGGCGTCCAGCCCCCTGCAAAGTGCAAAGTCTCCTGAGTCGCAAACAGATTCACCTGGGCTCTGTAAAATCTCTGCCATATCTGCTCCACCACCTCGGGGTGGAGCCTCCATTCCCCAGAGGCCCTTACCTCGAAAGGATGTCTGCTCTCCAGTTCAACCGGCCTGGGATGTAAACCGCTCTCAACGAGAGGAGTCTTCCCAGGGACCATAGGAGGATTTTAGGAAGTGGTAGCTTAGTAGTTAAGACATTGGTTCTGCTCAGAAAGTCATGAGTTCAAATCCTGGTATGACAAAGCTGCCAGTGCTGGGCTCCTGACCAAAGCCCATAATCCTGATATGCTCGGTCATATAAAAGAGATAACGGTAAGTCTGTCTGCCAAATCCCATAACTATATATTTTATGGGAAACAATAAAATTCAAAGAACAAAGATCCCACTCACCCAGACCTTTATTAAGAATCTAAGCTTGGCTTAATATCTTAAATTATCTCCAATAATCATCAGATGAAGATAAAAATTTAACAAATCATGTCTATGATAGTCACACGTGCCCCACTAAGAGTATCTCCACAAACAGAAAATAGATTTATAAAGTATGGAACAAATGACATAAGTGTTTAGTCACATATTTTATGAGCACTATTTTCTAGCCTATAACATGTACTTTGTTTAGATCTTTATTAAGAATCTAAGCTTGGCTTAATATTTTAAATTATCTCCAATAATCATCAGATGAAGATAAATATTAACAAATCATGTCTATCATAGTCACACGTGCCCCACTAAGAGTATCTCCACAAACAAAAAAATAGATTTATAAAGTATGGAACAAATGACATAAGTGTTTAGTCACATATTTTAAGTACAGTAAGACTCAGACAGTGAGTCATAACCAACCATAACACCAAGGCAGCAAAACAATTTCCTCTTTCAGTCAAGCTCCTGACGGGTGCATCCAACTCCAGTCAATGCTGACTCACCTTGATGGTTCTACGAGGATGTTGACCGTTTGTGGAGTGGGATTTATTGTCCTTTAAAGCACATTAAATGAAAATAGATTCAAGTGTGAAAGAAAATTTTATGAGCTGCTTCCTAAACCAACTTTACATGATCTTGTGTTCTTTGGAACACAGAGAGAATAAGGGAGGAGCTTCTTCCAGCAGCCAATTTGGACCCTTAACCTTGGTGGAGAACTTGAGCCAGGCCACATATGCACAACATCCACAATCGCAACCTGCTTTTTGCACAAACACACATAAATAGTAATTATAGCACTTTCTATCCATATAGTGTTTCTGCCTCTGAAAAACAACTGCTGCCGCATATATATTCTCTATATTATATGCTTTTAATTCAATTTCTATTTTTATCGTAACTTCTCATTTATTTCAATGCAATGCATATTTTATTTTATTGTATATTCTGTTCTATTCTTTATTTTGTTTTTATTTTTTACATTAAAATTTTTATTTTTTCCAGATTATGTCATGGACTAGTGATAAAAATATTTCACTGCATGTCATAGTGTGTATGATTATTATGATTATTACGTTACACATTAAATTTAATTTTACAAATTGAATTGTTGCCTGTCATTGAACTGGGAAGGGTTATAAGGCCATCTTCAAATGTTTTGAAAATCAGCATTCTATAGTAAGAAGGATTGACACTTCCCAGAAGCCTTAGTGTCTCAACAAGGTCTGTCCCGGTTCTAGCCATTTAATGCTCAGAGCCATAAAGAAAATCCAAAAGCTATATATTTGGCCTACAGGAATCGGTAGGTACATTAATTTTAATGTTTACAACACCACAAACAAAAACAAATTCAAAGTATGTCCTTTTGGGATAGGTGGCAAGCAAAATATTGGATATTCTATAAATATAAATAATTAAGGCTTAGATTTCCAAAATTGCTGAACAATCTACAAAAGTACTAGAACAATATCATTTGAACTGATAAGTTGTATATGTTTGATCATCATGCACAGCACCATGTTCTGTGAAAACTGATAACAACAAGTTTATTGACTTTGCATGATATCATCAAAACAAATTTCTATAACAAAATTTTTGAAAAACACTCCAGAAATTATACAGATATGTGATACAAATAATAATCAAGAACTTGGAGAATTAATGTGTAATTAATATTAACAGTCCACAGACTATCCAGATGAGTATAAGTTCTCTTTTAGGTCTGGTTCCTCTAATGTTTTCCTCCTCATGCCATTTCAGGGTATTTTTTCTTTATTCTTTATTATTTTTTTCTTGCCACAGTTGCCAATGGCTCGCTCATTAGGGACAAACTTTATAAGAAATTATAAGAAATTTAAATTATATTAATATATTACCAATTATATGGAATTAAATTATACATTATTTTATACCTGCTTTATCTCTGCAAAGCAATAGTGGTGAATAAAGAAGATAAACCATATACTTGATTTAAAGTAGAGATAAAAATATGACTCCAGTAAAAATGAAAGTGCTGCCTTTTAACTTTCACTTGAGTAAAAGTACAAAAGTATTTGCCTTCAAATGTCAAAAAATTTTCCAAAGTACTATGATTCATTATGGCTATAACGTTCCTCTTATCATTTTTGTCACAAGACTCTTTGTTTAATCAATTCAGTGTCTGTTACTCTCAGCACACCAATCTATTAATAGAATGATATTAATGAGTCAAACACTGATTGATATCTATTCAAATGATCATGAGCCCCAAACCTTCTTTTCAACTACTTCAAAAAATTACACGAATAAGGCCACGGGTGTTGTTAGAGTGAGGAGATTCTTCCATCATTTATTCCTCTCTAAATGTTCTGCTTGCTGTTGAACTGACAGTGAACTGCATGTAAGCGGCACCCAAATCAAGTTCAAAACAGAGCACATGATTGGTGGCTTGCTGCATGCTTGACCAGTTACTTTTTCATCATCATGTAGATGATGTAAACGATGCTCTAGGATTATCATTTGTTGACTTATTAAACTCTTTTGGGGTTAAACAAAACGTCACCAGACCAACTCACCGTTTTAACCACACACTAGACGTAATAATATCCCACGGAGCAGACGTCACTGATATCGATATTTTACCTCAGAGTGATGACATCACAGACCATTACCTTATACTGTACACACTACCGGTAGAGCAGATTAGCCGTGTTTCACCACGTTATCGACTTGGTAGGACTATTGTTCCAACCACTAAGGACAGATTCATAAATAAGCTGCCTGATTTATCTCAATTTCACCCTAAACCTATAACTGATAATAATCTTGATGAAATAACTAAGAACATAAACCTTATCCTCACTAGCACATTAGACACCGTTGCCCCCATCCGGTTAAAAAAGGTTAGAGAACAAGCACCTGCACATTGGTATAATAGTCATACGCATGCCCTCAAGAGAACAGCCCGTAATCTGGAGAGAAAATGGAGGAAAACTAAATTGGAGGTATTTAGAATTGCGTATAAAGACAGTATGCTCAGCTACAAACAGGCGCTAAAAGCTGCTAGAGCTGAACACCTGAGCAAACTCATAGAAAATAACAAAAACAACCCCAGGTTCCTTTTCAGTACTGCAGCTAAACTAACTACAAATCAGGGCTCTAAAAATTGTGTTCCATTACAGTTTAGTAGTGAGGACTTTATGAATTTCTTCACTGAAAAAATAGATAACATTAGAAAAACAATTGTGGCAGTTCAACCTCTGACACCATCTCCTGAGACAGTGTTACCTTCAACTCCACAACTCCACTGTTTTACATGTATAGGACAGGAAGAGCTGTATAATGTTATTGCCAAAGCTAAATCGACAACATGTCAGTTAGATCCAATTCCTACTAAATTACTGAAGGAAGTGTTATATACAACTGGTGAACCTCTTCTGAATATTATTTACTCTTCACTATCGTTAGGACATGTCCCTAAATCCCTCAAGTTAGCAGTTATTAAGCCCCTCAATAAAAAACCTAATCTGGATCCAAACACGCTATCGAATTACAGACCAATTTCAAATCTCCCATTTATGTCTAAGATTTTAGAAAAGATTGTCGCTGCCCAGTTATGTTCCTACCTGCAAGAGAACAATATCTTTGAAGAATTTCAGTCAGGTTTTAGGCCCCATCATAGCACAGAAACTGCCCTAGTTAAATCACTAATGACCTGTTTTTAGCTTCAGACCAAGGCTTCATCTCGTTGTTGGTTCTACTATATCTTAGTGCTGCATTCGACACTATAGATTATGATCTCCTCCTAGATCGCTTACAAAATTACATCGGCATTCAGGGACAGGCATTAAGCTGGTTTAAATCCTACCTGTCCGATCGTTACCATTTCGTAGATTTAAATGGAGAGCTATCCAGGCTAATGCAAGTAAATTATGGCGTGCCGCAAGGTTCAGTTCTAGGACCCCTGCTCTTCACAATATACATGCTTCCGTTAGGAAATATTATTAGAAGGCATGGAATTAGCTTCCATTGTTATGCTGATGATACTCAGCTATATATCTCATCTAAACCAGGCGATACAGCTCAATTAACTCGGATAACTGAGTGTGTTAAGGAAATAAGAGATTGGATGACCCATAACTTTCTACTTTTAAATTCTATTAAGACTGAGATTTTGCTCATCGGCCCAAAAACTAGTATACAGAAGCTCCAGCAGCTCAACTTGCATTTAGACGGATGTTTTGTAACCACTAGTTCAACGGTAAAAGACCTGGGAGTTATTTTAGACAGCAACTTGTCTTTCAAATATTATATCAACCAAGTTACAAAAACAGCCTTCTTTCACCTTAGAAATATTTCAAAGTTAAGAAACATGTTGTCTATATCCGATGCAGAGAAGCTCGTCCATGCGTTTATGACCTCCAGAATAGACTACTGTAATGCATTTCTAGGTGAATGTCCTGCATCATTAATAAACAAGCTTCAGTTAGTCCAGAATGCAGCAGCCAGAGTTCTCACAAGGTCAAGAAAATATGATCACATAACCCTAATCCTATCGTCCCTACATTGGCTTCCTGTTAAGTTTCGAATCGACTACAAACTATTACTTCTCACTTATAAAGCACTAAATGGTTTGGCTCCTATGTTTCTATCCAGTCTTTTAACACGCTACAATCCGCCACGCTTCCTGAGATCTCAAAACTCTGGGCTTCTAGTAGTTCCTAGAATAGCAAAGTCCACTAAAGGTGGTAGAGCATTTTCACATTTAGCTCCCAAACTCTGGAATATACTCCGCTACATGTGTGGAGTTTGACATTGGACCTCCTGGAGTTTTTAAAGGCTCTGGCATGGAGAAGCTGATGCTGGATCTGTGATGATCACAAATGCTGAGCTTATAAAACTAGGAGCTACTAACCATATAGACTGAATAAGACTGCAGAAAGAACATCACTTATAATCTTTAGTAATCATGTTAGTTCTCACTCTCCAGTGTTCTGTATTGTTGAAAGATTTATGATCAAACTCTTGATGTCACCCAAATGAGGATGGGTTTCCCTTTTGAGTCTGGTTCCTCTCAAGGTTTCTTCCTCATAACATCTAAGGGAGTTTTTCCTTGCCACAGTCGCCACGGCTTGCTCATCAGGGACAAATTCACACCATTCACCTTAACTGTTGATTTGTGTAAAGCTGCTTTAAGACAATGTCTGTTGTGAAAAGCGCTATACAAATAAACTTGACTTGACTTGACTTTTTATCCACTCATAAATTAAAAAAAAATAAAAAAAAAAACGACTGATTTCCCAAGACTGTAAGTAAAAAGGACTATATTTAACTTTGAAATGTAGTGAAATTAAAATAAAAATGTTCCCAATGGAAATACTTGAGTAAACTACTGATACTCGAGAAGCCTACTTAAGTACAGTCACGGATTACATTTGCTTTGTTACTAAAGCCACTGTGCTAATTAAGACCTTCAACGCTGCAAAAAATATTCTGTCCCCTTCCCCATATT
This sequence comes from Silurus aristotelis, assembly GCF_946808225.1. Lineage (NCBI taxonomy): Eukaryota > Metazoa > Chordata > Actinopteri > Siluriformes > Siluridae > Silurus > Silurus aristotelis. The sequence continues at coordinate 4,681,485 of NC_139586.1, forward strand.
TTTTCCTCGATACCTCGATACAATCCTGTCTTTGAGGTCCACAGACAATTCCTTGTACTTCATGGCTTGGTTTCTGCTCTGACATGTATTGTTAACTGTAGGACAACATATAGACAGGTGTGTGCGCTTCCAAATCATGTCCAATCAACTAAATTTACCACAGGTGGATCAAGTTGCAAAAACATCTCAAGGATGATCAGTAGAAACAGGATGCACCTGAGCTCAATTTTGAGTGTCATAACAATAGCTGTAATACTTATGTACAATTTTTATCTGTATAGCGCTTTTAATAATAGATATTGTCCCAAAGCAGCTTTACAGAAATAAATAGTTTATAAATATATAATTTTTAAATTTTAAATCAGCCTATATTTGTTTTCTTCTCTTATAAGTTTATACCTAAGAGCGAGCCAGTGGCGACTTTGGCAAAAGGAAAAAGTCCCTGAGATTGTATGAAGAAGCAGATTCATAAAGAGAACCCATCATATTCTGGGTGACACCGAATTTCCATTCATTACAGTTCCATCATTGCTGCGGTTATCAACTGTTCAACTCTCAAAATATCAACTGATGAACACTTGAATGCAGACACTGTTCATGGTGATTGTATCTCTAAGCCATTATAGAAGACGGTTTATATTAAATACTTACAGGGACAAACTTACTTATAAAGAACATATTCACTTTTAATCACCACATTATCTGTGTAAAGCTGCTTTGAGACAATGTTCATTGTTAAAAACGCTATACAAATAAAAATGATTTGAAAATTGAATTGAATTGAAATACAGTCCAGATCCATTTTCATGGTTTGTAAGTTAAGCTCAGTGTATGGACTTCTTGATTATTAAGAGGGTTCATGGGGAACCATCTTCATCAGCAGCGAGCATAGTCTCCAGTTGAAAAGAACTCCATCCAGAGGTAAGGCATTAGAGAAATCAGGCAGGTCCAGAAAGAAAAAAAAGGGACCTGGTACAGGATCACTGGGTGAATAGGGTGAAAGAAAAACATGCATTGTGCATCGCTCATATTACATAAACATATCGATATACAATTACAAATACAGGTTGTAGTTTAAAGACTAAAATAATCCTATAAACAGTTTTAATTTGTATAACTCTTTATTTTAAGATTTAAGAAAAATAATCTGGTCCTTATAAGGTCTTAGAATAAGGCGAACACAACCTCAGATTATCAAGACATGTCATATAAAATGGTGCCACTATTTATTTTTACAAAAAACAAACCAAAATAGAGAAACCATTTGCAAAAAAAACTCAAAAGTTACATCTCAGACGCTTTAGCCTCAGTTAGAACATTAAATGTTAAAGTTAGAAGAAAGTTTCAAGAGTCAAGAATACACCATAGGTTGTTCATCTGAAGTTCTGACTCTGAGACCTGCTAAGAACATGAAGATTTTTATTATGTCCTTTATACATAAAATCCATAGAATTGAAAGAGGGTATATTTTCTCTTTCACATGATTCTCCATCATTAAGATTTATATATTAAATTATATTTATATCATATTCTAGCCTGAGCATAGCTGATTTTTTTGCGTCAGCTTCCTATTTAATGCTGATCACCCCTCCTCTTACATAAAGCCACATGTATTAAGTCGTTATTTCTGTTGTCAGGGGGTAAAAATAGCTTTGGCAGTTCAGCTACGTTGAACTGCCCCAATTCGCCTCATGTCCCAGTATATCTAAATTCAATCTATATGCTATATAATACATATGCATGTACAGTATAATATGAATAATGTAGTAATGGAACGCCATCTCAGCCACAAGTCCTTCTGGCTTTATATACACTCTAGCACTTCCTACAAGTGTATGCATACATAAGACGTAATTAGATTATATAAGCCGTTGAATAGAATAATAGAGTGGCATTTTTGTCTCTAGAGGGCATACTATCCACACAAAAGGTGCAACATTTAACCACATTGTGCAAATTTTTAAGTTTGGTCATACAAACAAAGCAATAGTCATTGTGTGGGGAATTTGGTCAAAATGTGCCTTTTCGAACAAGTTGCATATTAGAGTACGTTACAAAAATCTGTTGACAAAAAGACAGAAGATGAAATACAGCGCAAGAACTTTTGCCTTTAATATTAAGCTAATTGTGTATCAAGAAAAATGTTTTAAAAAGTACAACAAAAAAAAAAAAAGCGAATAATATATGGAATATTATATAAGAATATATATATATATATATATATATATATATATATATATATATATATATATATATATATATATATATATATATATATATATATATATTTGCATCAACATTTAATGAAGAATGTAAATGTTCATTAGTAGACATGATGCGCCTTATACCCTTTACCCTCCTTTTGTGGCCTTTTCTCACACACGCACACACACGCGCACAACACACACACACACACACACACACACACATACACACACAAACAGAGACGAAGTTTAAGCCATTTGAGCTGATTGTTCTGGAGACGTTGAGTGTTACAAGGGCCTGTGGGTTGCATTAATATCATTTAAGAGGCGGATAGGCAGTAATAAAGCCGACAAAGCCACATGCTAGCAAGCTGATTAACACTCTATTAGAAGCAGCACGCAGTTCACATTCTGAAGAGAGGGTGCAGGAGCAGTGACAACTGGCATTAGTTGGCTGAAGAACATCCACAACCTTAGTTTTAATGTTTGCAACAAAATTTTTGTTTTGCACATAAAAGGTAAGAGGCCAATTTATAATATATATTATGTTATATTATATTATATTATATATATATATATATATATATATATATATATATATATATATATATATATATATATATATATATATATGTGTGTGTGTGTGTGTGTGTGTGTATGTGTGTGTGTCTGTGTGTCTACATGTATACGCTTACATATTCATATTTGCATTCAGATGATAAAAAATTACACTTTTTCCGAATATTATCCATTTGAAAATAACTACTAAGATTCATGTAGATGATGTGATTATGCTCTACTCTGTAATAATGATAATACTATAAATAGTACATCTGGTTTATAGATTTGAAAACTGCCATTCATTGGTCTTCTAAGTATTTCTATTTCTATTGTATAGAAGAATGATTCAAAAATAGTGTTAAAGATTTTAATACAAAAAAAAAGACAAAAAGTCATACTAAGAACCGATATTGTCCTTGCTGATTTGTTTTCTTCATCTTTTTTTTTTTTTTAAGTTATATAAAAAAATTATTGAGAGCCTATGAAATAATGTCTGGATGTATTTTCCATTGTTTTACATTAAACACGCCTTTTCATTGTGCATCTTCCTATACTTTAAACATTTGCAAACCTCAAACCCTCTTTTTGCTACTCGCACCCGTGTTTCTAATCAGAGGCATTTATCAAGGCACCATCTAAACACCAAATGTGCAAAAAATGCAAATGAACAAACAGCCAAATCAAAAAACCTGAAACGTTTTCTTTCTTTCTTTTTTACCGCATCGCAAAAGATTTTTTCAAACACACTTTCATAAAATAACAACTGTCGTCTCACATAACTGTCCACAAACCAATAATCAATACGCAACCACTCCTGACACACTTTCAAGGAAAAATGGCATCAACATCACCTTTCTAGGTACAGATCTAATTTTTTTGTTGTTTTTGTATGTTTTTGCTTAAACCTATTAGAATATTGTGTGTTGTCTCAACATACCAAATGCTATGTTTTGTGCTTAAAACAAAAAAGATAGATGCGGAGAAAAAAGCTGCTGGTAGATGTCTCACGAAGTCATCGTCCTGACGGTTCCACGCAAAAGCTATCAAAGGCATTAAAACTAATTTTAATCAATAAAATGCAATATTGCGGTTGTGTTATTGATGAGTGTTTATTTGTAGGTTGTAAATGTGATTTGTTAAATTATATTATGTATAATTATAGTAAAACTGCATTAGAAATATAATATAGATATATACTACTAGTACTACTATTACTGGTAGAACTTCTAATAATATAATGAAATGTTGAATGAATATTAATTGGGAGAGCAGAAAAAGATAGCTTTGTGATATTGACTAGAATGTAGAGCTCATTATGGCTGAACAGGAAGGACAAAAAAGTGAAAGAGAGGAGAGAAAGGGCTCTTTTGAAGCTGGCACCATGTGGTAGAGATGATGGCAGCACAGGTGTATTTTTAGCAGTTCAGTGTGTGAGGTTTTCGGTTATAGTTTTGCATCTCCTTGTCAGCGTAAGAGCTTTTTTTTTTTTTTTTACTCAATCAAGTTGACTACAGGTGAGTAGAATAGTACAATAAAATCACATAGCCACCAGATTTTGCTTGCACCAGTACAATGATTTTCTCTACTTCTCTCTTATTACATCACTTTTATTAAAAATTCCTACATGCATTTCAGGTCCTGATACCAGTATCTACATTGTGGATCACCAGGCCAGGCTAATTGCCTCGACCTGGTCAGACCATAGAAGTCTGTGTTGTGCAATCGTACAAATGCCTGATATGTTCAGTTACGGATATGATATAAACCATGATACAACGATAATGATAGTTATAAGATTGAAAAGACTGAGACCAGTCGAACAGAATTCACATTTCTGCATAGATGCAATAGCATGCAAAACTATGACATCATGGAAATATGTGAAAAGTGTGAATGGTTATCAAGTAGATAGCATTCGTAGCAACAACCGAGCTGTTGCTGCTGCTGCAGCTGCAAAAAAAAAAACCTCAGGCCCCCACCGAACGACAAATCTTTTCACTAAAGAAAATATATAATTGATATCTTAATACGTGGAATATGAAATGCTTTCTATGATACGCTACAGATTGCTGGATGTAGAGCGATAAGACGGGTTATTGTGCCACTCTGCCATTGTAAGATGCCTGAGATGGAAAGTAGTAGCAGAACAAAAGCGAGACCCTGAAAACTATTCTTTGAAAGAATGCTGATCAAATCTATGAAAACACGAACAGTCCCGGAAAAACTGTGATTTGCCTCATCAGCTCACTCTTAGACTTAATCAGAAGATTCGTTATATAAATACGAGAACAGATTTTTTTTTTTTTTTTTTTTTTTGTGTAAATCAAGTAGTAAAACAGTAAATCAAGTAGATAAGAAAGTCATTCAAATAGTGGGTACAAACCATTTTATGGCTTTCATAACCACTTCAATCCCCTCCCCTCCCCATTTGTGCTACTAAATAAAGTGACTCATTTCGTGTGTAAGTGACACATAGGGGGGTTATTGCATTTTACTGTGGTTAGCAAGGCCCAGTTAAAAAGGAAACAAAGCTATCACATTTCTTTACCAAGTTTTAATGTTAATTACTGTAGGCTTTATTGACAGCAGGGTATGAGAACACGATGCATTTTTGCACTTGCAATGTTATTTGGCATTTCTGAACGAGAAGTACTCGATTTATATTTAATATTCATAAAACAGAGACTGAGACGGAGCTTCGTATTTCGGGGCCCCAACTGATTGGTGAATGGATTTATCTTTAGTTGGTTAAATTGGATGAATAGTATATGTGACATTTATAATCCTCAGCATTACAGCATCATTTTGATGCATTTGCCTTACACTGATTTTTGAGGATTTATTTTATCGTTAGATCATTTACTATTTTGAGGCACTTTGTATGTGGATCTTAAATAAACGTGCAGACATGTTAAGAGTACCTGAAAATCATAATTGTTTAAAAGTATAGATACCTTTAATATGCATTAAAATAAAATAAAATGAACAAATTTTGGTAGTGAATGGACAAAAAATCAAATCTTTAGACAAATTAATCATAGAAATAACAAATTTGAAACATTACAATCCAATTTAACATCTGTAATCTCTATATAATAATAAACAATGATTTTCTCTACACACACAGAGGTGTACAATGTAAAGTCCTACTCGAGTATAAGTAGAGATACCTTATTACAAAATTACTCCATTGCTACCAGTTAAAAGACATCGATTCCAGTAAGACGAGAAAAAGTCTTCAAGTACCTCATTTTCAACAGTACTTTTAAATTAGTATTTGTCTCATATTAAACGTAGGCTCGAAGATGCACTAGTACTTGACACCAAGACACACGTTAGTAAAAAGTAAAAAAAAAATTATTTGTGAGGTTCTATTTCCTGAAATACAAATCAGATTGTTCACCTCAACACTGCATTAACCAACAAAACAACAGCCTCTTTAACATGCCAGAATAAAACAGATAAAACAAGTGGGTAAAAAAAAAAGAGTAGTAAAGCAATCTTTCAAAAAGATATCTCAATTAACAAATACAATTACAGTGTGTCACATAGTAGAAGATACTATTCAACAGACAAATAAAATGAAAAAAATATATTTTTTCATTTTTTAAAGTGAAACCAAATATTCAGAGCTGATTGTAAGATGTAATTGGTAAAGTTTATTGTCAGTTCAAATATAGTGGAGTAAAAAGTAAAGTATATTAATTCATAAATGTAGTTGAGTAGAAATAAAAGTTGTCGACATACTCAGTAAAACTAGAAAGTAGTAAAAATTACTTAAGTACAGTAATGGTGTACATTTACTCAAATACTTTATACCAAGTAATTAAATATGAATACATTTTCTCTATTGAAAAGATATTCTGAATTTTACATGCACCTTTTGATATGTTTAAATATCTTAACATTCATTTTTCCACATTTAACAGATGCTTTTATTCATAAAGGGTTAAAGGCCTTGGTTCAGGGGCCCAGAACTGACAGCTTGGTGGTGCTTAGGTTTAAACGCACAACCTTTCGAGTCAAATTGCAACATCGTTGAGTTGTGTATTTGCATAATAAACCTTCAGACTAGTCCCGAACTAAAAGGAGGTTGAAGCTAAGAGGTTAAGGCATTGGACTATGGATCTGAAGGGCGTGGTTTCAGATCCCAGCCACACCAAGCTGCCACTCCTGGGCCCCTGAGCAAGGCTCTAAACCCACAGCTGCATGAGCTAAATGTAAGTTGCTCTGCATATGGACGTCTGCCAAATGCCATAAATGTAATGCAAATGTAACAAAAAAACGTTTGATTTAATAAGGAGATTGAAGAAAATCTTGTTGAAGCTCAGATTAAATGTGTGTGTGAGGGGGGTTGTTTGATGCACTGTTTGGTTTTAACTTGGGTTAAATACGGTCTGAACTTCAACAGCGCTGATCCATATCACACACATACACACACACACACACCACACCGCAGACTGTATGCCGAGCTGCATATCTCTGTAGGCTCTCCACAAGACTGATTTAATCAGCTTTAAACAATCTATTATCAAGCATTTGTCATGATTTCCATCGTTAGTAAAAGGGAACCTTTTCAGGAGGTGATATGAGCATTACATTAAAGTCCTGCTTAAAATGCCCCATATAACACTTTGTCTTGTCACAGGTTTATTTTAGGGGATTTATAATCATTTATGTAGAGCTGTAAAGATGCAAAGTGAAAGGCTTGGAAGGAAGTGGAAGAAAGGTTGCCAGATTTATTTTATTTTTTTATTTTTTTTATAAATTGGGGTATTTCAATTAAGTCAAATACCAATAAAAGAAAAAAAAAATTATTAACTAGCTAATTTTTATCAAACATGATTTTATATATAGCTTTTCAAACTATTTCAGTAACTATTTAATAAAAAATAAAAAATGTGTACATTAGTGCTGTTGTTATTCAAAGGTAATTTCTGTTTTCCAGAAATCTTTAGGTTTCCAGAAATAGATCCTTAGTTTATAAAAATAGCATGCTTACCCAATCTCAGTATCAGCATTTTCAAGGTTTATATTTGAATATATATATATATATATATATATATATTCATTCATTCATTCATTCATTCATTTTCTCCCGCTTATCCGTAATTCGGGTCGCGGGGGCAGCAGTCTAAGCAGGCCCCCGCCTTCGACTGCTGCCCAATCCTCACAGCACCGTCCCTTACGGTCCCTCCTGCAGGTGGTGAGCCCACGGGAAGTGTATATATATATATATATATATATATATATATATATATATATATATATATATATATATATATATATATATATATATATATATATATATATATATAAACATTTTATTGTATCTATATTAATAGTATATACACAGGGATTTGTACAGCAGATGTGCAACGTAGGTGAAACCCAATTATGAATAATAAGTTTAAAATCTGTTGTTTTATAATTACAATGTATGTAACCATTCTGTAGGGAGTATCAGTTGTTAGCACTTTATACCAGTCACAGTGCTGTAAAGTTTTGGGAAAATCATGAGGTACAAAGACTTAAACATCCTGATTAAAATGGCACATAGCATTTTATGTATCTCATTTTTAAAGAAAATACAGTGTCTGTCAAAAGTTTGGAAACACCTGCATGTTCTTTTTGTGCATATGCAACAAACTAGGTCATTTAACGGTAAGATTTCCTTTGACCAAAACAAATCTATAAATGTACACATGTTCAACTTTGTTTTTCATTGAATATCCTTCCTTAGCATGAATAACAGACTTATACACTCTTGGCATCTGGACAGTTTTTTATTTTTTTTATTTTTTTTAACATTTGAGGCCAGGCCTCTTGGAAAACGTACCGACGGTTTTTTTCAGTAGTTGGAGATTTCTTTCTGACCTTGCGATCCAGTTCACCCCATAGCAGTTCGATAGGATTTAGATAAAGTGATTGGGCAGGCAGTTCCATTATAGATATAGAAGTTGGTTCAATGAGCCACAGGAATTACGTGGTGTTGAAGTATGGAATGGTAGCCATGTTGGTTTAGTATTCCTTTCACCCAGAATAAGTGTTTGACCTTTCCTCCTTCAAAACACCCCAAAACCATTACGCTTACACTTCCATGTTTGACTGTGGGTGTGAATTTGCATCAACATTAACACATACCCTTACTTTACAACCGGATGTTTCATGACATCATGCCATCCAAATGCAGGCATTTAAATGATTATCATTCACACATAAAAAAAGAAAAAAAAGTGAACCAAGAGTAGTTTCTGTGAAAACATAAAAATACATTTCAGCGTAGTTTGTTACTTCCTCTTAGCAGTTTGTAATGTGTCTGGCTATGTTATTTAAATATTGTAAAGCTGTGGGTTAGCTTTTCAAAACCATGAGTAGCATGGCAACAACCTACCCAATAGCGTCCCATGCATGTCAATCATATTATATTACTTTGAGTTTAAACATTTCAGGAAATACATTTTAATAAGCAATAAAATTAATTATAATTTGTAAATTAATAAATTAAATTGAATGAACAAGTATAGGTGGTAAATGGACAACAAAAAAAATCTCTAAATAAGAAAATACTATGAATAGCATAAATCCAAGAAATTACAATCCACTTTAACATTTATTATCACTATATAATTCTATATAGAATTATCTATGATTTTCTTTAGACAGAGGTGTAAAGATCTGAAAAATTCATATTTGTGTAAAAGAATAGATACCTTACTGGATCACAAGAAACGTACTCCATTACAAGTTACAACTCACCAATTTTAACTAGAGTAAAGTGAACTTGAGTAATGTTACTTGACTAAGGTGACTTGACTTGACTTGACTTGACTTGACTTGACTTGACTTGATTTGACTTGACTTGACTTGACTTGACTTTACTTGACTTGAACAGAGGCTCAAAGATCCTCACCACCAAGACACATGTTAGTAAAAAAGCTAAAAACTGTTGATTTGTGAGTTTTTATTTCCTCAAATTGTACACTTCAATGAAATGAAATAAGGATCAAACAAGTCGTTAAATACAAAAAAAATACAGTCTTTTAAAAAGGGATCTTCAATTAACAAATACAATTGCAGTTTCATGTCACAAAGTAGAATAACAATTAATAATCAATAAGCAAATAAAATTTAAAAAATACATTATTTTTAGATTTAAAACCGAACATTCAGAGCTGACTGACAGATTGTAAAATGTAATTGCTAATGGTTGTATTAATTCAAATATAGTGGAGAACAAAATACAAATATTGAATCATAAATGTAGTTAAGTAGAAAGTAAATGTTAATATCTTTGATACTAGAAAATTGACATTTACTCGAATACTTTACACCACTGTTTACACAATTGTTTGCCAGACATGACTGGTGAACATTAGCTTGTGTTAATCTGATTCAGCTGTTTGTAACCCTGCCCAACAACAGGCAGATTGCTCTGACTGGATATTTCAACAGAAACACCTGCACACCTGTTTCATACGATGATTCAATCAGCGACTTATGAGGCAACCCAATGAAAATCACAATACAGATCAAAAGCTTCAGTGTTTATATGGAAAGTCTCTGGAGGTGGTAGCTCAGTGGTTAAGGCTCTGGGTTACTGATTGGCAGGTCGGGGTTTTATGGCCCAGTATTGCCAAGCTGCCACTCTTAGGGCCCTTGAGCAGGGCTCTTAACCCTCTACTCTGACTATAAGCTTCCCAACTATGGAGAAAGAATTTTACTGTTCTGTAAAGTACATAAAGCACATTACTTTCTTTCCTTTTTCTAAAGCTTGCACAGAATGGTGGAGACAAAAAAACAAACAAATCCAGCAACGTTCTATTTTGCGTGTTCTCGGTTAGAGAAAGGGTAGAACAAAATGACCAGATTGGTTTCATCTGTCTTGAAAATAAGAACTCGAATAACTCAGATAAGATTAACACAGAAAATCTTTACAATGCATTGAACCAAAATGACTATGGCCTGATGATGGCCTGCGACCCACTGCAGTCTGCAAACCCTCACTCGGTGTTCAGATGTTCATGTGTTTTTTTGCAGTTTTTACTCTGTATTCTGGAATTTTTTATTTTTTAGGAAATTTTTAAATTGATGACGTTGGTGTGATACACCGAACATCTCTATACATTTTGCACATTCACAAGTCACGAGCCTGTTTCCGAGGTTTGAAGGTGAACCCAAGGGTGAACTATTTGGTTTAAAGATTCGGTTTGTGGTGCTTCTCGCTAGTTTGATGAACCCTATGAAAGCGAATTTGTGTTACATGCTTTCTTTTTAGCGAGACACAAGGCACAGTCTTCTCTCAGTTCCAAAATTAATACAATGTGCTAATGCTTTGAGAAAGGAAGGAAGTACGAAGCACCAACTTCCATTTCTCAAGGTGTGTGTGTGTGTGTGTGTGTGTGTGTGTGTGTGTGTGTGTGTGTGTGTGTGTGTGTGTGTGTGTGTGTGTGTGTGTGCAAACTTTTAAAAAGCCATGCCAACCTGTATTCACAGAAAAGCTGTAATTGTTGTGAGAATGATGTTCAGATGACTTATTATGCACTTTCTCAAACCACAAGGGGAGTTTCTTTCTTTCTGTCATTTTTTTCATTGCATTTCTTGTTGATCATGACAGACCGTTACGGGAAAATACAGGTTAGAGCTACCCTTATGAACCATACGGGCCCTTATAAAGGCTTTGGCAAATGCGATGGTCTTAATAGCGTTTTCTGCATCTGTAAATTTCACTGCTAACTCCTTATTTAGGACACATATATTGTGTAATTAACACAGTATGTTTTTGTGTTTTTTTAGGGTTACACACTGAGAAGTTGACCAAGCAGATGAACTGATGAACTGACAGATAGGAAGCACAGAAAACAGAAGAGTTCTTCAATCTGACATCCTTAGAAAGGATGCAGTCTGCGTTCTCATGTCCCAGGAGGGACGCTGAAAAGGAATCCGAGGAGCGATTACAAAGGGGTATTGGCTTGCGGCGCAAACGAGAGTTTACCCCCGAAGAGAAAAAGGACGCGTGCTACTGGGAAAAACGCCGCAAGAACAACGAGGCAGCCAAGCGCTCACGTGAGAAGCGACGAGCGAATGACTTCATGCTGGAGACTCGGCTAGTGGCGCTGAGCGAGGAAAATGCCGCTCTACGAGCTGAGCTACTGGCTTTGAACCTCCGATATGGTTTGCTAAGCTCAAACTGTCCTTATACCTCGCATCCGAGGAGCATCCTTCAGATGCGCTCATACTTTGCTCAAACGTCAAACAACTATCCAGACAGAGAGCTTTGGGAAAGGGACAAAATGGCCCCAGAGTCTTCACAATGGCCGGGATACCAGCAAGCATCCGAAGCCATAGCTGCTCATTACGGCTCAAACTTTGTCGCCACACACTCTTTTCCCATCAACAGGGCCTATTCATACATTCCCGATGTCCCTAGTTTTGTTCCCTCTACAAGCACACCTATGGTCTTAGCTCCTGTGTTCCCACCACTGCCTGCCTCTTTCCCTGAAATTCCAGTGTTAAATCCAGTGGGTCAGAGAACAGCGGTTCACAAGGAGGTCGAGCAGCAGCCGGCAGCCAATAGCAATTCCATGCTGCCTCACAAGCTAAGGCTAAAAGATCCAAGATCAGCAAAGAAAAAAGAAGACAAAATGGCACCTTCATCCCCTCTTTCAATATACGTATCCAGCTAAAGGAAAATGCTTGATGGTAATAATCAGTAATCATTGTAAACTGTATTTTACCATAAGAACAAGTAGATGTTCTCTCTCACTGTCTGTCAAACAACAGCATGTAAATGAATAGTGAATTGTGTGTATAAGTGTAAAAACATTTTTGTATTGTCCTGTCATTTCCTGGGTGTAATCCTTATGACTCTTAAGGCTCTCGATTAATTAAAACTCTGATCTGTGACTGTTTTATAACAACCAACTGATGGTGTTGCTATAAAAGAAGATATCAATATCTGGGTATCGTTTCTAAAAAGAACTGTGGCCATTTCTGTCTTCCACACACTGCCAGTTTCAGGTTTTTCTTTCATATTATTATTTAGTTCAAACCCAAAATCAAAACATGGAGTAGTTTCATTATTACCACTTTATTACATAAAGAAAACTTATTGGAACATTCTAGCTATAATATATTCAGGACAGCTTTAAATATTGACACTCTTAGTATTGTGCAAAAATCTTAGGCCAATCTTATGCTAGAAATGGTTTTATTACCATTCAGAATTACTTCTATGTCTCTTTAGGGAAATACAACCAGGAAATACAGGAAATTTGTAGGCGTGTTTGAAAAGGAATGGAAAAAACAGCATCTACTGTTTTCCAAAAACAAAATCAGGAACAAGGCTCTCTAAATGAACTAGAATCCTAATTAATGTCATTGCTAAGACCTGTATTTCTCCAATGTCAACAGGACTGAAAAAGATGTATTCCAACAGGTTTGTGGAAGGGCATTAAATGAGTTTAATTAATTGGAAGTTTGATTATAAGATCATCTTTCAGTCACATCATTCCGATTCAATTCAATTGATGTTTATTTGTAGAGCATTCTTAACAATGGACATTGTCTCAAAGCACACATAAACCTGTTTTAAAGTTGTATAAAATAATGTATAATTTTGGTGCCTATTAGTTTGTTCCACCTCTAATGTAAAAAAACAGAATTTGACAGACATAAAGTTATACTTTTGCATCAGCAAGGCCACTCGTCACCACAAAGACTTCTGTACAGTAACATCCAAACTGTTTAGTTTTTAGTTTAGTTTTTTAGTTAAAACTACCACAAATGAATCTTTTGGCTATATGATTAATTTCTATAAAGAGAGCTCATGTAGCGTAGCATTAAGATTTGGCTAGGACCAATTTGTAATATTTATATTTCCTTCATCTGAAAAACTATTTGGTATCATTTTGGGTTTTCTCTGGCATTAAAAATAATTTAATTGCTTATGAAAGTCCAGGGTCCAGGGTTCTAACTGATATTTTAGGCAGCTTTAGAACTCAAAGTTTTAGACAGCAAGTTGCAAGTCAAGAGTAAGACAAAGTGAACCATTTATCATCTACTGGAGATCAGCTGTGGATTTTTATTCTTCATTCCAAAAAGTTGCTTGACATTTGAATGAACAGAAATGTCTCTGTTTTTCCCAGTCGTATTTTAGATTTTTTTGTTCTTGATTCACACCAAATGAGTGCCTTTTGTTGGTCTGAAATCTTTAATAAATGTGCAAAAAAATACAATCTATGTGACTCCTGGTATTAACTGCAGGAAACTTAAAACACGAGTAAAGAGATGCAAGCATTTATCCGAGCCAACAAAAGTGGGGCAGATGGTTTTATGTTCTAGTGTGCATTTGAGTTATTCCTCTTATCTTTACTTGAATTTTGGGTCTTTTTTTACAGACTTGCCTATGAGGAAGTTAAGCTGAAGCAGTAGTTCTTGCTAGCAGTAATAAAGCAACAGGAATCAACAGGCTGTGTTGTGGTTTAATAGTGTTAACAGAGTGGCTACAAGTGAAGTTTCAGTGGCATGAAGAGGTGTGTGCGCTTTTGTGCATTTGTGTGTGGTGATAATAAGGGGGTCGTGGGGATGAGCAGGCATTTGCGAGGGGGTGGTGGGAGGTGGGGTTTCTCAGCAGTTATTAGTCACCAGCCACCACAACTTCATACTGCACACTAGCAAAAAAGCAGGCGGTCTCCACAAACTAAGGGTTCCCTAAAAAGGTATTTGATTTCCTGTGAAGGTGACTAATTCTTTCTTTATGATAATAAACAGGAGGTGTTGATTGAAAATGCAAACACGGATTAGAACTAGACCGCAGCCAGTAGTAGTAGAATACTGCAATTATTGACAAAATATTAATTGAAATAGGAAAAATATGGCCTTAAGTTTACTGGTTTTAAAAGTAACACTGTTCTGTAGTATATAGATAGCAATGCAAAAATAAGCAGATATAAATTAAATATTAGCAAGCTATAATGTGGATATAATTAAAAACTACTGTTACTCCCACTAAATTACAAAGGCCAGAAACCCCCAACTGTTAAGCTGAGCATTCAACTGGTGACATGACATAATGTATACAAATATATTCAACAACCTCAGTACAAAGTAAAATTGCCCAAACTATTCATGTGTGTAATTACAGCCTCAATAGCCAATGTTAGGCATCTGTAAGTTCATGAAGGCAGGACAGGGCAGATAGCGATGTTCAGCTTGCGCAGCAGTTCAATCAGCAGTGTCAATTTCTGTTCCAGATCATCAATAACTATTTCTATTATTAAATGTATCCCTAAATGTCCTTAATTCAGCAAGCCAGATGTGTCTATTGCAATAACTAAAACCCTGAGATGATATCAGGAAGAAACCTTGAGAGGATTTAGACTTAAAAGTGAAACAATCTTTTTTTTGAGTGATACTAAACATTCATTCATTATATATTTTTTTATTTATGTATCCAAAGACATCTTTATGATAACTAAGTTGTACTCTACACAGTCATTGTTTGGTGTCCATGTGGTGAACATCCTCAGCAGCAGCAGTTGGATTCCAATTGATAAGACCTTCATCCAGAAATTGGGCATCAGAATGGGTTAGTCAGGTTAGGAAAGCATAGGGGTTCCAGATCACTGGTATCCCAAGGACATGTGTAGCTCTACATGTGTAGCTCTACAGAGAGAGATGGGTAGGGGAAAATGTCAGGTAATGGTTAAGGAAAATGTGCAAGCAGATACTCTGGCAAGACAGCATTGCTAAAAAGAAAACCAAAAGGTAGTACACACTGTTATGTTATTAATGCCATGGGACAACTACTTGCTGCAGCTTCTAATGATTTATTATGTGCGCACACACATAACCCTGCACTCTACAGCAAGGTCCCTTAACCAGAAATGTCCGATATGCAACACCATACCGAACTATAGTTGTTATAACATCGCATTTCTCCCCCTTTAAAAGTAAATAACTTTTTTTTTTTAAATGTATTGTTCTATCAATTTGTTCTTATGCCAACAATTTCATAACATCACAACCAAAGCATCACTGCATTTTTACAAATAACTTTTTTTTAAACAGTCAACAGATTTCAATTCAAATTTGTTAACCTTCAATAAACCCTAACAGTGCGTTTCCTTTATCAGATCAGAGTCAGTGTGATCCACAGAACCGTTGTCAGCTTTGGTAGAAATACCAGACACATCTCGTTCATTGTTTGCAACTCAGGTTCTTGAACAGTCACTTGTGGTCTTAAATCCCATCTGTTCCTTCTAAAAATTGCACCAAGCTGAATTGCTTATGACCGTGGTACTAATTCGCTTTTAACACAACCTCCACGTTCCTGTTGCATTGTTTAGGATACAAACCCGATCTCCAGGCTTGAGTTTTTGCAGGGTCATTGCTTTCCTGACGGAGTTCTCTTTTTGTTTGTTTTTGAGTTGCTGTTTTGCTTCGCTGCAGGTATCAACAAGTCCTGACTGGTGTGAGATTTCACAATCTTTACAGAACTCCCCACCAGCCAGTTGGACCTAGGGTAGTTTGGGCTTGATGTGGTGTGTTGAAATCCCCACTCTTTAGCGAAGACATCAAACTTTCTACGGCAAAAATGTGGCCATTATCAGAAAACACTTCGCAGGGAACTCCACGTCTTGCAAAGACTGTCTTCAGAAAAGAAATGACAGCTTGGCTCGAAATCACCTGAAGTGTTGCAACTTCTTTGATAGTTGGAGAAATATTCAGTAAATACAATATGGCTCTTACCGTTGCAGTCAAACAGGTCTACCCCAAAATTTTGGTGTGGATGATCAGGCACTGAATGAGGCATGATTCTTGAAAGCTATTATATATGTCCAGTGCATTCTCACCTATCACATGCAGAAAGATTGATTGATTGATTGAAAGATTGAACTTCTCATAATCTCCACCCGCAGCACTGGCAGCAAAATTGCTTGATCTTAAAAAGTTTCCAGTTATCAGCAAGATTACCGACAAGCTGCCATAGGCATTGGTGGATTTTAACTTCTCCATAACAGGAAAACACTCGTTCTCTTACTTTGTTTCAACGATGTCATCAACTCTCCGGGGTTTGCCAATCCTTATTTCTGACACCATGTTATGTTATTAATGCCACAGGATAACGACTTGCTGGAAACACTATGGAATATAAAGTGGCCAGTCAACAAACCTGTGTGTGTGAAGACAACATCCAAACATCCTAGTTCATTCTAGTTTAAACATGAACTCTCTAGATCTTCTATTTCTCCTATGAAAAACCTATTAGCAAAACTAACTGACTAAACAAATATGCTTGCAAGCTAAACTTCAAGTCTGAAACTGAGTCTAAGTCAAAACAGTAGTTGAAAGTTTGTTTCATAACTGTGAGGCTTTTAAGAGAAAGCTCTGCCCTCTGCTGTAGCCTTTACTATTCAAGGTACCAACAAAACGCCTGCACCTTTAAACAAAATAGGAAAGGACATTATAGATGAAAATTTCTCTTCAAAACACTATTCTGCCCCATCTAGATTGCTTTACGCTATATCAGTTGTAGTAAACAAGCATATGTTAATAAATCGATAATTAATCCTGCATTTATACGAAAAGACCATGAACAACTGAGTGACATTTCAGCAAACTGTGGAAATGAGGAATTGAAAGTAGGTTGCTATTTAAGTGATATGTGCAGTCTATGTGTAATCTATAGATTGAAATCTTGACTTTAATTACAAATTAATCTATTCTGTTACACTATGCTCCACTACTCTATATACACTCCACTATTAACCAAGTGTAGGAATTCATGCTCAACCAATAATCTCTGCAGGAGTTAGTGCTCCACTGGTGGTCATTGTAGGAGTTACTCGTTCTGGTGGGTCAAATTAGTCCCGAAATAATTATAGTAAAATATTTTTTTATTTCTACTAGAATTTTTACTAGACCATTTACCAGTCTACTAATTTTTACTTGACTTTACAGTACTGTTTTAATAGTATTGACTTACTTCCTAAGTCCATTGTCCAATTTGATTGTACAATTTGCGCTTAATTTTTTTTTTTACACTTTTACACTTTATTACACATTTGTTATTTGTATGCACTTGTATGCATGAGGTGTAAGGAGGGCTCTGCCCCAACTTGCTTTACACTGTGTCTGTTGCAGTAAATAAGCATGCATACATTACGTGGTAAAGAGTTCTGCATTATGCAAAAAGATCATAAACAGTGTGTGACATTTCAACAAACAGTAACAATTTAAAGTAGGCTGTCACTTCAGTTATATATACAGTCTATTTATAATCTTCAGATAAATATCTTGACTTTAATTGCAAATAAACATATTATTATTATATTATTATGTATTATGCTCCACCACTGTGCATTGTAGGATTTACTGGTCCACCATTAGGAAGGTTAGGAGTTATCGCTTCTCCATTGACCAGTAAATGAGTAACTGCTTCACTAATAATCAGCATAACATTGAATGCTACAACTGAGAACATGGTAGGAGTTACTGCTCCACCAATGATTAGTGTAGGAGCTACTGTTTCACCAGTAACCAATGTAGGAGTTACTGCTCAAACAATCATCAATGTAAGAGTTACTACCCAAACCATGTACTAGTATTAAAGTAGAGATACACAATATAAAATATGACTCCAGTAAAAGTAAAAGTGCTGTAAATTTTAATTAGTGTAAAAGTACAAAAGTATTTGCCTTCAAATGTACTCCAAACAATATGATTTATTATAACTATAATGTTCCTATTATCATTTTTTATTGCTCGACTTCAGAGCCGGCTCAGAAGTTACTGCTCCACCAATGATTGGCGTAGTTTTCTCGACTCGTGTCAGTGCAGGTCGCTCCACCGGTGATCAGTTTAGAAGGTAATTGGTCCACCAATGTCAGGGCAGATGTTACTGCATCACCTATGACCACGTTAGAAATGAGTGGACCACTGGTGTAAGTGCACTAGTTACTGTTCTACAAATGTTAGAATGCTGCTGATGGTAGTGGCAGTGACACCCTCAACTGATCTTTACATTGATATGGCCTTGGTAAAATCAAGCCCAGTAATCCCTTTTCCAACCACCAGAGGCCAGTCTGACCGCAGAAAGGAGTAAAATAGACGGAATTAAAATAAATGAAAGAAATTGCAAAACATAAAATTGCTTGTTTTTTTTTTATTATTATTAATGCATTTATTAACATTTGTGATCATCAACATTTGAATAGTTTACATTTAAAAATATTTATAAAATAGTTTCAATTAAATTTATGTAATATTATTTTTTTTTTATTATTAAATTAAGTAATCAATTGGATTGGCACAAATCAAACTTATTAAATAAAACGTATTAAATGGAAATATTGTATTTAATAGTTTTCATTGGTTAGACCTCATTTGGGTAATACAGATATGTAAATATTGTAAGTGTGTGTGTGTGTGTGTGTGTGTGTGTGTGTGTGTGTGTGTGTGTTTTACATTTAATATTTAATTTTCTAAAGATATGTTGATGTCATTTCAGCAGACTTCAACAAATGTCTTCTTTTCTTCCTTCCTTCATTCATTTACTTTGTCGATATGTGGAATTGTCAGGATTTTCTCATTTTAAGAGAAATTCCTGAAGCTGAACATAAAACACCCAAGCATCCATAGCGCTAGCAGGAAGTGACTAGCGGCTAACACTAGCGCTATGGATTCTTTTTCATGCATGCGCAAAACTAATCGTATTTCCGGTACACCGTGACACTGCACTAACTATAGTTTCTATTTTATACCCCTGGCATTGTTGTGTATGTTTTCAAGTTTAATAATAATAAAAAGTGCAAGGCGGAGACGAAACAATCTTGTGGTCTGCCACTTAATATGTTCCTTAGGGATTTTTCAGATGTTCTTCACATAAAAAAGTTTGCAATCGGTATGCGTTACACAATTGTATTAAGGAACGGTTAAAGTTATTGTTAAATAAATTAATATTAAATTCATTTATTATTTAAATAAATAAATCTATTAGGGGCAAAACATGACTGTGGTGAGACCTGCGATGTTGTATGGTTTAGAGACAGTGGCATTCAGTAAAAGACAGGAGGTGGAGCTGGAGGTCTGGCTTCTCTGTCCAAGATTTTCGTCCTCTAAAGTGTGTCTTTTGGTCCTTCAGATGCAGATAGATGGATTATTCTGGACTTAATGTCCAAATAACTCCTACCACCTTGATGCCTGAGAATCTTCACAGTTTTATTCACTGTTTTTAATTTATAATAGAGCCAATGATCATGCATAAAGCTATTTATTAAAAACAATGGGAGGAATTACCAGGAAAATCCCCCAGATCCTGAGACATAAAGGTGGGGTAAACCAAAAAGGGGTAAACAGTACAAAATAGAGATTATAAGAATATAGACAGAGCATTAGAGAAGACCCAGTACATGATCAAAAAATGCAAGACAAAAACAAAAAGGGGTACATTTAAGTATTAAGTGTTAAAGAATTGTCTGAATTAAATGAAAATTAGTCAGAGAAATAAATGACAATAAAGGAAAGGCAGTGACAAAGCAAGGTTTTGGCAAGCAACCACTTCATCAATTGAGAGACAACACACGTCAGAGTTTAATCATAGAGGGCCATAGAAAGAAAAATTAAGACTATCAGGAAAATAAGAAAACTCTAAAAGCAGTTCGAGAACATGAGTAAGAGGATTTACAGATTGAAAAAGTAATGAAACCAAAAATATTAATGATCAGTGAGTCAATGATCTCCTCCAGAAGTCATTCTGTAATGTGGTTTCAAAAATCAAACATGAAAATGGCAAAAAGTCCATAGAAATTCTCCGTTTAGGGCAGACAGAATAAAACAACTCTGTATTATTAACACCAGAAAGGTGGTTTTGCGTAGTTACAATGTGTGTTGCAACCCAAGAAGCAACACTTACATGATACAAACAGAGACTCATGTAAAAAAAACACAGTGTTAAAAATGGTCAAGAGCTGAAATTGAGGCGATTTTGGAAATGTTGGAAAAAAGATATAAATATGAAAGTTTATATCTTTACAATCAATCTGTACATGAGTTTTCAGTATCGATTATACTGAAAACTAGCAATGCAAGCATACATTTCAGATACATTTTGGAGCATCATACAGACCACACACACACACTCACACACACACACACTGCACAACAGCATTATACAGTGCCTTATTCAGCGCAAACAGTGGTAAGCAAATGTATTTCGTTACTGTCACTTTCCAGTTTTACTGATTATCAAAGATATAAGTAATTTTTCCTCTTTACTCAATTACATTTATTATTCAATAGATGATGTACTTTTTACTCCACTCTCTTTGAATTCACAATAACAGTTAACAATTACATTTTGCACCTCTGTAAAAAATGACTTTAAGGCTCAACACTCCCCTACCCACATCTACTGCCTGTGAGAAACTTTGTCACACTTTTGGCCTCATTTTCAGTCCAAAAAGAGTTTGAATAAATAAAAAAACTTTGCGAACCAGCTTTTGGTGTTAAATACTTTCAATACAAAAAAGAAAAAGAAAGAAAAGATTCCTTTACTACTTTGCCGGGGTTTTTTTACCGACGTGTTCGATCTTTGTTTCATTCTGGCATGTTGAAAAAGCTGTTGTGTTGATCTTTTTTAATGCAGAGTTGAGGTGTACAATTTGATTTGTATTTTAGGAAATTACATTTCACAAATAAATTGTTTTTGGCAATTACATGTGTCTTGGTGTTGAGGATTAGTGAATCTTTGAGCCTACGTCTAATATGAGTCAAATTCTCAAGTGCTGTTTAAAATCAGATCGTCTAAGGCAACTTAATAATATATTAATAATAATTTGTAATAGAGTACATTTTGCAGTAAGGTATCTATACTTGTACTCAAATAGGATTTTCAGGTACTCTTTATATCTCTGACCACAAAGGTTACTAAAATAGTCTGATGAATGAAATAAGACCCTGCTGCTATTTGGTCAGACATGAAGCATGTTTTCAGAGAGAAGAAACCAGGCGTTTGAAATTTTCTTCATGGACCAATGAGGGAAACTGCTAACATTTAGAATTTCAGAAGAGCTTAAGTGCATTATTTGGACGTCCATTCAGCTAACAAGAGATTTGCAGATATTCAGTTGACCAGGAGAACTGGCATTCCAACTACTATTGAGCCATTGGAGCCAGAAGCTGTAGGGTAAACAAGTGGGGTAAAAATGGGTCATGACCCATTTTCTTCCTTGGCTAGAGGCAACCCAAAGATATGTTCAGACCAGTCCAGTATTGTATGTAATAAGACATACGGATAAATAGACTAAATCAACTGACCCAAGTAATACAGTAACAGCTCGAAGATGGTGTCTCTGATTTAATCTAACTGTAATAAAAATATTTTTTTGCTGAGACTTTCCTAGTGGAGATTTCTTTACTTTTTTGATTTGGATGCAAAATTCTGCTGCTGTCATACGTTTGATATGGGGTCGTTATATGTTTTACTGGCATGCAGAAATTGTTCTATGACATTTAACTGTATGTTGGAAAAGGATTGTGTGACTCAGTAATGCAGACATTCTAAACAAAATCTATACTATCCTATAAATAAGTTGCCTATCTAAAACAAAAAAAAACGCACTGCACCAGATACCTAGATACATAATGCAGGGTGACTAAGATATTTGCACAGAACTTTATACTGTATAGTGTGTATTACTTGTGAACAGAAATCAGTAAAATGCAAACAATCTCAATTCTGGCCTGAAACAACTTATTTTCAAAACATACAGTTATTGCCACACATTTAATTGCATTTTGCATTCCATTTTGTTGTGTTTTTTTTGTATTGCATTTGGATTTGAGGATTTCTGGCACCTGTAAGAACATAATACTCACAATCATGCATAGAGAATGTTTGGCAAGTATATATTAATATACATGTTTTATATTATTATATATTATTATATTTTAATATATACATCTTCATTCATCTCCTACCAACCTACAGGCAAAAACTGAAATCAGCTAAATCTGTACTAAGGACTGTTAAAAAATGGACTAATGAAGCAGAGCAGGATTTACAAGATTGCTTCGATTGCACTAATTGGAGTGTTTTTGAAGCTGCAGCCACCAATCTGGACGAACTCACAGAGACTGTAACTTCATACATTAGTTTCTGTGAGGATATGTGCATCCCCACCAGGTCATTCTTATCATTCAGTAAAAAAAACAAACCATGGTTTACTGGGAAACACAAACTGCTTTGTCATGCCAAAGAGGATTCTTACAGAAGTGGGGATAAATCCTGTATAACCAGGCCAGGAACAAACTAACAAATGAGATCAGATTGGTAAAAAAAAACCTACTCTGAAAAGCTGAAAAAACAGTTTTTAGCCAACGACCCGGCATCAGTATGGACTGGTTCAAAGAACATCACCAAGTACAAGACACCACCCCTTCAGTCTGTGGAGAATCAACAACTGGCTGAAAATCTGAATGTGTTCTACTGTCAGTTTGAAAAGTCCAGTCACCCCGTTTCTGGTCCCCAAAAAAAACAAAATCACTGGTCTTAATGATTACAGACTTCTTGCTCTCACATCTGTGATCATGAAGTCATTTAAAAGACTGGTCCTGGCCTACCTGAAGGACACCACTAGACCTCTGCTGGATCCTCTTCCATTTGCCTACAGACACAGAAACAGGTCTGCAGATGCAGTCAAGATGGGACTGCATTATATTCTGCAACATCTGGATAGATCTGGGACCTATGCAAGGATCTTGTTTGTAGACTTGAGTTCGATCCTTAATACCATCATTCCTGATCTTCTCTCAGCCAAACTGACCCAGGTCTCTGTGCCCACCCCAATCTGTCTGTGGATCACCAGCTTCCTTACAGACAGGCAGCAGACAGTGAGGCTGGGCATACTCTCTCACTATCAGCACTGGTGCTCGCCAGGGTTGGGTTCTCTCCCCTCATTGCTCTTCTCCCTGTACACAAATGACTGCACCACTAAAAACCCCTCTGTCAAGCTCCTGAAGTTTGCAGACGACTCTACAGTCATCAGCCTCATCCAGGTTGCTTACGTAGGTTAAAGAGCTGGCTGTCTGGTGCAAAAGAGCTGGCTGTCTGGTGCAACCACAACCTGGAACTCAAAACACTCAAAACAGTGGAGATGATCGTGGACTTCAGGAGCGATTCCCCCTGCACTCCGCCCACTCACCATCATGAACAGCACTCTAACAACAGTGGAGTCATTCAAGTTTCTGGGTACCATCATCTCTCAGGACCTGAAGTGGGACAATAATATTGACTCCATTGCTAAAAAGGCCCAGCAGAGGTTGTACTTTCTTTGCCAAATGAGGAAATTCAACCTGCCACAGGAGCTGCTGAAACAGTTCTACTCGCCCATCATTGAGTCTGTCCTGTGTACATCTATAACTGCATGGTTTGGGTTAGCTATCAAATCAGACATCAAGAGGCTACAGCGGATGGTTAGGACTGCTAAATGGATTATAGGTGCCCCACTGCCCAATCTCCAAGATCTTCACTCATCCAGAGTGGAGAAAACGGGTAAGAAAAAAATCGGCGCTACAGAGCACCATCCACCAGAACAGCCAGGCACAACAACAGTTTTTTCCCACAGGCTATTCTCAGCCTGAACAATTAAAATATTCATAACTACACATTGTCCATCATAACTGACACATTTATACATATAATCCAATGGTTCATTTCTAAACTGCACATTTGTAAATAACATCTGTACATTAATTTATACAGCATTATTTAATTGTTTGTTTTACTATTTTGTTATATTATCACTGTACTTTCTCCTGCACTGGAAGCTCCTGTCTCCAAGTCAAATTCCTTGTGTGTGTAAACATACTTGGTAATAAAACTATTTCTGATTCTGATTTCTGATTCTGATTTTGATAAATTAATTATATAATTGTAATTTAGCTAGCATACAATGATTGTATATTGTATATTGCAATTATTATTATTTTTGCATGTGATATTACTTTAAATATTCCTAGTAATCACCTGCAACAACCCTTAACAAGAAGGACAAACGATTCAGCGAAATGCACACATATTAACTCTTTATTTGAGGTCTTAGGAAGTCAGGTCATAAATGTATTGCTGGTATTAATTAGATTTCATAATGTTGTGCTAATGGTAGACAAACTGTATATAAAACATACATTTTTAAAAAATACCAAAACATCACATACATCGAATACACCTTGTTACCTAATGGTGTATATGAGTATGGGAGATGAACACCTTTTAATTTATACCTTTATATCATTTTCATATTGAATTTTCGAGCACCGCCTTGGCCCCCGCTGGCTGCTGGGCCGTCCACCTTTCTAAAGGAGTACTCCACTGAAAAATTGTTTTTGTGCTGCCCACGTCCACGACTCCAGACAAAGAGAAGCAAGAAGCAGAAGATGACTACTCCCAAAAATGTTATACAGCCCATTGCTGTAGAGATCAAAATTGTCTTGAGGTCTAAGGTGAACTTTAGGAAGACATGCGTGTCATTCAGATTAGTGTCATTGAGGTCACCAGAATAGGTGCGATTCACCAAAAGACCTGCATCCAAGGCAACCCCACTTACAGTCAATGTGGCAAAGTAAGTGTCATTGCCACCTGCGTTGCTTGCAATGCATATGTACGTTCCACTATCTGTTACTTGAACAAAGTGAATTTTTAACGTGCCCTCTGGTAACACTATGAGACGACCAGTGCTTCTTGTAGTGATGCGACGTCGCTGAGGTGAAATCCAGAAAATTGTTGGAGTCGGTTCTCCGTCTGCTTGGCAGAAAAATGATGCAGCCTGCCCCTCACGTGCTGAGAGCTGCTGTAGCTTTCGGTTGCGTATTTTTGGTCGTTGGCATGTAAAGTGTTCAAGAAGCGCTGAGTCTGAAAAGGCACCCAAGGCTTTACCTTGCACCTCAACAGGTCCAGCACAAACTGGGTACTTGCCGTCAAAGTTAAGGGTCTTGCGACGCTGCAAGACCCATAGCAGTCGACAGTCACAGAACAGAGGGTTGCCATCAACCCGAAGCATTTCCAGAGTGTTCACAGAGTGAAAAGATCCTTCTTCTAGTGTTACTAGCCTGTTGTTGGACAGGTTAAGTAAACGTATTTGCTGCAGACCTCCAAGGCCATAAGGTTGCACACACATCAACTGGGTTCCCACAAGGTGCAAGTCCTTTAAATTGACCAAATCACGCAATGCCCAAGACTCAAGAACAGAAATGGGGTTGTGCGAGAGATTCAGACTGCCTAAATGGACAAGGTTGCGCAGGGCACCAGTTGGAACTGTGGTAATGTTGGTGTTGGTAATGAAAAGCCATGATAAATTGAGGCCTTGGAAACTGTAAGGAGAAATGTACTCTAAAAATGGCCAGTGGTCAATCTCTAGACCCCGCAGGCCACCCAGCTTATGAAAGGTCTGTTCTTCGAATGAGGCAATATTGAGGTAGCGTAGTCGTAGGGACCCCAAACCACGGAGATATGAAAGAGCCTGTCCTGAGATAGAGGTCAGGTTGCACCTTTCAATCGTAAGTTCCCTTAGGCCAGTCAAGCCCAGGAATGCCTTGTTCGATATATATACCAAATCGTTGTCACCCACCTCTAATTTTTGGAGCCTCTGCAGATCTTGGAAAGTAAAATCCACTAATATAACTAATTTATTTCCACTCAAATCCAAAACTGTGAGATTGGCAAGATGTGAGAAGGCACCCATTGGTACCAATTTCAAATGGTTGGCACGCAGGCGTAACACACGAAGCTTTAGTAAGCTGGAAAAAGCATTGGGCTCAAGCACACTGATGAGATTCTCACTGAGATCTAAGTCCTCCAAATGTTTGTAGGCTTCCAAGTCACTGTGCTCCACCCAACGCAACTTATTTCTACTCAGGTCTAGAAACCTTGTGTCAGTTGGAATTCCATTGGGAAAAGAATTCAGGTACTTGTTCTGACAATTCACAGACTTTCTCTGGGGTACACAGTTACAGACTTGTGGACAACCTTGGCTATGGCATACAGGAGCTGTGATCTGTAGCAGTAGAAGAACCAACAAGCCCAAGTCAGGATACACAGCCATGCCCTTTTTCTTCACCCAGTTTGGATCAGTGGACAAGATACCTAGACACAAAGATACAGAGTATATTA
The DNA here is from genome assembly GCF_946808225.1 of Silurus aristotelis. Classification (NCBI taxonomy): domain Eukaryota; kingdom Metazoa; phylum Chordata; class Actinopteri; order Siluriformes; family Siluridae; genus Silurus; species Silurus aristotelis. The sequence continues at coordinate 4,708,422 of NC_139586.1, forward strand.
ACACCATCTAAATTCCCATATTCCATACATATGTTTATATTATAATGGTTGAGAGATTTTTGTGTGAACCTATTTTGAAAGACTGACATCTGCAACACATCTCAAAAAAGTTGTGACGGGGCAACAAAATTCTGGAAGTGTTATTAAAAATTAAACAGTTGTAGAAACATTTTGCAACTAATTAGGTTTATTGACAACAGGTCAGTAATATGATAAGGTATAAATAGTATTAGCAAAAAAGAAGTTATACGTAAACATGATCCAGAAAAATTATCCTGTTTTAAAAAATAATTTATGTAATATTTAAATGTTTTCTTAGATTTTTGGACCCCAATGAATGTTAATAGGTTTAGTTCTATGTATCATTAATTATCAATTACTGCAAGTTTAATTTAGTAATCTGGTTGGTCCAGATTTGATTCAGCTTTACATTTTGATAAACAAAATAATTACATCGTAGAAGCCAAGTAAAATGTATTGCCAAGTTGAAGACATTTTTAACTTCAATACCTGTGATAAATTCTTTAGTTTTCCTTAGTGCAAGTCACAATTAAAAACAGAGTGACAGAGCAAGACATTCTCGGTTGCTGGACCTCGGCTCTGGGATGATTTGCCAGTCCACATGGTCGTCAATGAATCGATGTGAATCTAGATTTTGTGTCATTTTGAATCATTTACTTATTTACTAGTTTTATATTTTGATTCAGTTTAAAGTCCCTATTTAATGTTTCTTTGTCTGTTTGCTTGTTTGTGTGATTCTTTAATACTTTGTACAGCATTTAATTGTATTCAAGAGTCAATGTTTTATAAATAAATGTGGCTGACTGACTGATCTTTTTATTCTGTTCAAGGAAGTGCAAAGGAAGAAACAGGAAGTTAAGGCAGGGCAGAAAAATGCGGCAAAAGATTGCAGCTAATGAATGTACAGGCCACAAAATATATATTTCGATACATTTTATAATTACATTCATATATATTTATGCTTTATATCCCATGCTGTCATTTAATTTGTTTTAAAATGTAGCGTAACCTGAAAAAAACAAATTTAAGGGGTTCTCTGGTGCTACAATTTGTCCAGTAGTCCAGGGATCATGGTATCCACCTCTGCCTTCTCCCAGAACCAGGGCCAGGTCCAGATGCAGTATCTCAGCTAGTTCAGCTCCCAACTCAGCTCCCACTGTGGCAAAAAAGAATTAGGTTAATGTATTTGTCATAAAATGTTCTGATTTCTTTGATTTCTCTTCACGATGTTATGCAAAGAAAATGCAACAAAACCTAAATGATAAAAGGAAATGTATCCATGAAAATTTTACTCATGATTGTTTACTGTGTTCAATAATATGTCATTTTAAAATAAATTTCTAGCAAAAAAAAATATTTCCATACTACACTATATCGACAAAAGTTTGGGACCACCTGGCCAAGATTTGTATGTGCTTTTTTAAACATATCATCCAACATTTAGTGCCGATTTACTCTTACAATAACCTCCACTCTTCTGGGAAGATGTTCCACTAGATGTTGGAGTGTTCCTGAGGAGAATTGTGCTCAGTCAACCACATAGGTGTTTGTAAAGACAGGTACTGATGTAAGTTAGGTGAGGAGGCCTGGTGTTCAATAGCAACAAACATTTTACAGAGGATTGTTGGTCTGTGTTGCTACCTATTATGTTATACTACACTGGTTAACTATATACTTAGACAGTGGTAGACAGTAACAAAATAAATATAATTCATTACTATACTTAAATCTGTACTTTACTGAAGTATTTCCTTTTTTTGTTGAGAATTTTACTTACAACTATATTTTGTGAAATTAGTTGCTCCTTTTTATTTATATGTGCATAAAAACTTCCAGCAAACTTCCAGTTCAGCATCAACTCAACAGCAAGCAGAACATTTGAAAACTAATAAATGATAAAAGGACCTCCTGACTCTAACTGGTTACAAATTGCGGTGGACACAGCGAGACTTGAGGTGGATAGGCAATGGGTAGAACACCTTAAACACCTTAAAGTTTGGGAAAGGCCAGATGAAGCGTGGAGCAAGCCTCCAAGTGGCTGCCCCAAGCGACCTCTGCGGAGGTCTGAGACGGATCGGCAGAGCTGTGATATCAGTAGGTCGGGAGAGTAGGGTGGCGCCCCCCAGACAGGCAGGATAACTGAGGTTGGGCAGCCACCCTAGCAGGGCACAGGTGCTAGAGGAACAGTAGTCTTAAAATGTAAACAATGACTTGTTCACGTTCTAAAGTTTGGGAACGATGTGCACTTAGATATTCTGTTATCTGTTTGAGCCGTGAGCCCAGAAGTGTGCGCCGCAAAAACAGAAACAGAAATCAAATGTGCATCCTCTGCACATGTCCAAACCACCTCAATCGGGCCTCTCTCACTTTGTCCCCAAAACATCCTACATGCACTGTCCATCGAATAAACTAATTTCTAATCCTGTCCTGTCCTGTCCGTAAAAAGTTAGATATTTGACTTTGAAATGTAGTGAAGCTAAAGGAAAAATCAACTTAAATGGTAACACTTCAGAAAGATACAGATACGTGAAAAAGCAACTTAAATACAGTGACAAATTAAATTAACCTCGTTTCTGTCCACCAATGATGGTAAGTAATGAAGAACATAGAGCTTAGGCACAAGTAACCAAATCCTTCTTGAAATCATCATCAAAATGGGAAAGTGGTAGCTCAGTTGTTAAAGCTATTTGTTACTGATCTGCATATCAGAGGTTCAACCCCCAGTATTGCCAAGCTTCCACACTTAAGCCCCTTGAGCAGGGCCTTCCACCCTCCTTGCTCAAGGGATACTGTATCTTGACTAGCTTTGCACTCTGACTCATTTTAACATAATTGGGATATGCAAAGAAAGAATTTTACTGTGCTGTAATGTACATGTGATAAGTAAAATAGCTGCCAAAAACGTTTAAGATTTAACATATAGGCGGCAGAAATGGCGAGCGTTGAGTGTTTACCAACCCAGACCTTTCATCATGTTCCTCAGGGCATAGTTAAACCTTTTCTGGAAGACTGTACTGTGAAAGTAGAACTATATGGGAACACTGGCTTTCTGAGCAAATTCGACTAAGTGTACTGCAAGAAAACAGTGGGAAAAACAGAACCCTTTGTAAAGAGCAACTCATGATATGTCTATGTAAAACCGCTCAACCACATGCCTGCTAATCAGTTTTTGGAAGGCAGAATAACTTCCTGTTTCTCTAACTGCAGTTCCATGCTTCTAATCAGATAGCTGTGTTTTAATGTTTATGAGATCAACAAAAGAGGGGGTGAATTGATTGATTGACAGCAGAATTTATTGTAATACTGCATCACGAGTTTCTTTTATAGTTTTGTTTCTAGTTTCTATCTTACATTTTATATTCAATCTTTTTTCAATGAATGCAGTTAATCATACAATAAGCACACAATACCATGTGTCTAGGGGGTACCTCAAAATGTGCAAATGCTTTCACATGCCACAAAGAGATCAGTCCCCATTTGAAACTCCGAAACTCATCTCATCTAAAAATGTATTCAGTTCCCTGCTGTAATTCAAGGCATGAGACTATTGGGTTGAGAGATCACGCTTGAAAGAGACCCCCCTCTATCAATTCTCTCCGTGGTTGGTAATCCAAGCACATGACCAGCCTCTCGTTAAACCTTGTATCGGGTAACACTGAGGGCCATCCACTCAGCCCATGTCTTTATAACAATCTGGTGGAGTGCAGGAAATGTTATTCAGACAGTAGTTTTCATTAGCAAAAAAAGACAAGCATCCAAGGTTTCTATGCCATAAAAAAAAAAGTCAACAGAGCTTGTTAAAGATTTTTTAAATTAAATATGAATGAATGGTAATGGAAAATGACTTAGCTTTGGTTTTACCACAAAAACGTACTACAAATGTGGCAACTAAAGACAACTTGCTTTGCAACAACCGACATATATTGTGAATGTGGGGAAAATCGTTGTCAGTAATATAAGGGAGCCCTGGGAGACCTGTAAGCTTTATTCATTAAAAAAAGGAGGAACTTAATTATTAATGACATCATTGTATTCAATATATGGGACACTTGGCTGAGTGCCAGTATGTGCTATTCTCTACTAGTACCTTAGCCAAGAGCAAGAATATAAAGGCATTGAAGCAGGAGAAAAATGTAATGTTGTTCATTGTAGATTTATCAGTCTGACAGCTGACAAAGATCAAACTTTCCAGCAATGTTTTTAAATAAAACATCTAAGGTCTTGCCCCTTTTAGAGGATTTCGTTCATCATTTTACCTCTTATGAATTAAGAAGAGACTTTCAAGTAAAGTCTCTTCTTAATTCATAAGAAGAGACTTTCAAGTAAAGTAGATCACTTTTAACAGTGAACATTGTCACAACAAAGGCTTTATATAGAGAAAATACATGTGTAATCAAGAAGTGTATCCTTATTAGTATCCCCCTATAATGGGAAGTGGTAGCTCTGGGGTATCTGCTTGAAAGGTCAGGGGTTTAAGCTTCAGTATCGCCAAGCTGCCAGTTAAGAACCCAGGTAAGGACTAAGTCTGGTTCCTCTCTAGGTTTCTTTCAGTTCTAGTTACTGCAGGTCTGCCCAACTTCCTTATTCTTAAAAACCGGTACCAGCACACTCCTTCTCCATTCCTCAGGCATCTTCTCACCTTCCAAAATCTTGTTAAACAATCTGGTTTAAAAACTCCACTGCCATCTCTTCTAAACATCTCCATGCTTACCGGTATGTTATCTGGTCCAACCGACTTTCCACTCTTCATCCTCTTAATCGCTGCTCTCACTTCCTCCTTACAAATCCTATCCACTTCCTGCTTTACCAACTCCATATCATCCAACCTTTTCTCTCTCAATTTTCCTTATTCATCAGCTGTTTAAAATACCCCCTCCACCCTTCAGCACATCCTTCCCAGTCTCGGTCTCTCTGCCTGGCCAATCGGTATAAATCCTTTTCTCCCTCCTTAGTGTCCAACCTCTCATACAGCTCCTCATATGCCTTTTCCTTGGCTTTCGCCACATCCCTCTTTACCTGCTGCTGCATCTCCTTGTACTCCTGCCTACTTTTCTCATCAATCTGTCGATCCCAGTTCTGTTTTGCCAACCTTTTTTTCTTCTTATGCTGTCCTGCACTTTCTCATTCCACCACCACGTCTCTTTGTCTTCCTTTCTATTTCCAGATGTCACACCAAGTACCTTTTTAGCTGTCTCCCTTATCACTTCTGCAGTAGTTGCCCAATCATCCAGCACCTCTTCAGCACCACCGAGCCCCTGTCTGACCTATTCCCTGAATCTTATACTACAGTCTTCCTCCTTTAGTTTCCACCATCTTATTCTTCTTTCAGGCCTTACTCTCATCCTCTTCTTACAGTCTCCAATCTCCTTCAGGTTGCATCTCCTACATAGAACATAGTCTACCTGTGTGCACCTTCCTCCACTCTTATACATCACCCTATGATCCTCCTTCTTCTTAAAATAAGTGTTTACCACTGCCATTTCAATCCTTTTAGAAAAATCTCCCACCATCTGCCCTTTCACATTCCCCTTCTTAAATCCATACCTACCCATCACCTCCTCATCACATCTGTTCCCTTCACCTACATGCCCATTTAAGTCTGCTTTAATCACCAATCTTTTATTCCTAGGTACACCTTCTACCACTTACGCCAGAATTTCTTCTTCTCCTCCATCTCACAGCCCACTTGTGGAGCACAAGCACTGATGACATTTATCCTCACCCCTTCAATTTCCAGCTTCACGTTCATTACCCTATCAGAAACTCTCTTCACCTCCACTACACTCCTACTGTACTCTTCCTTCAGGATCACCCCTACACCATTTCTCTTTCCATCCACACCATGATAGAACAGTTTAAACACCTCCAATGTTTCTGGCCTTACTCCCTTTCCACTTGGTCTCCTGAACACAAAACATATGTACCTTTCTCCTCTCCATCATTTCAGCCATCTCTCTCCCTTTACCAGTCATAGTACCAACATTTAAAGTGCCCACCCAAACCTTCACTCTCCCACACTTCTCCTTTTCCTGCCGTCTCTGTAGACATCTTCCTCCTCTCCTTCTCCTCCTTTGGCAAACAGTAGTCCAATTACCATCAGTACCCTGTTGGCTAAAAATACCTGTGGCGGTCGTTAGTAAACCACCAGCTACGTACCAAAAAGAATTAAACAGGATCAGCACAGAGGGTTAAGAGCCAAAGAGTAGCAACTTGGCAATACTGGGACATGAACATCCAACCTTCCAAACAGTAACCAAGAGCCTTTACCCACTGAGCTACCACTTCTTATATCAGGGGGGATTTTAATTTGGATATATTTATACCTATACACTGACCAGGCATAACTTTATGGCCACCAAACATGCATAACTTTATGACCACCTGCCTAATATTGTGTTGGTCCCCATTTTGTTGCCAAAACACTAACCCTGACCAGTCGAGCATTAACAGCATTTACTTCTTGTGGGTGGGAATTGGCCAAAACTAAATTATTGGTATAGTAGGAGTAAAGTCTCTTTTCTGTAAAATGACAAACAAACTCCTTTTTTTGATTTTGGTGAGCTAAAAAGTAAAAGTTAGTTTTCATGCAACTGTGGAAATTGGGCAAAAACCCACCATGACCACTCAAGCCACAGTTGGGGTTTTTTGTGCACATTACCTGGCAACAATTTTGAGTTACAAGCAGCACTTAATGCACTTCAGTAACCCACATAACTTTCCATTACAAGGTGCAAGCCAGCGAGGAAGAATAGAGATTCTACAGTTTGATGAATATCCTTGGCGAATGCCCATTATCAAGAGATTTTTTTTTAATGTGTTTTTGGTGTAATCAAAAGCCATCTCCGGTCAAACACTGAATTATAGCTTGTTACGGAAATACAGCAAGCCACTGGTGATCTATATCTGACCTCAGACTAAGCAGAGGACTGAATTATGGCAATGATACAAAGCCAGCTGGTTCTTTAAAAAGCCTACATTATTCGTCTTAATAACACTGCAGTCATTATATAAATAATGTTATGATTAGGTATGGATTTACAAAAAACCCACAGCAATTGCTAAAAATTAAATTGTCACCTCAAACAAATGGGTATTTTTCTTTACTTCAAGATAAACTGATCCCAAACATCCCAAAAAGGTCCTATGGTCCAATCCATACGATAGTATTCATTTCATTTTCATTGTGGCATTTTGGCACATGCACTTATTCAGAACAACTTACAGCTGAGGTATAAGGGCTGGGGATGGTTCCCTGACCGGGGATCGAACCCGGGTCGCAACAGTGAGAGTGCTGCATCTTAACCACTAGACCACCAGGGGACCGAAATAAAAGCAAACTATCTCATAATAATCTCAATCTTTCTTACCCTAAGTATGCACTACAAATAGTTCTTTCTAAATAGCGTTAAGAGTATACAGTGCACAGCTGTTTTTTGGTATTGTCTGTTTATATATTTTTGCCTATTTTCTGAATTAATTTTTGAACTGAAATAATACCTTGAGTGTTCACTGAGGCTGTTTTTTGGTCAGTTGAACTTGCTGGATTGTGAGGTCCCCTGGTGGTCTAGTGGTTAAGATGCAGCGCTCTCACCGCTGCGACCCGGGTTCGATCCCCGGTCAGGGAACCATCACCAGCCACTCTCAGTGCCGGTCCCAAGCCCGGATAAATTGGGGAGGGTTGCGTTAGGAAGGGCATCCAGCGTAAAACATGTGCCAAATCAAACGTGCGGAGGATCCGCTATGGCGACCCCTAACGGGAGAAGCCGAAAGAAAGTTTGAACTTGCTGGATTGTGATCCATATAGTCTTCATCTTCATTCTCTCAGTGTATTTATATATTTCTATTTTAGACTGTCGTTCTCTGCAGAACAAACCACCCCAGGGCGAGCTGGCACCGCATTGTGTAATATTTCAAGTGCCTCTGCTGCTCCACAGGACAGTGTTGGTGCATGGGGTTTTAAAGGACGTGATGAGCAGAACTGTTGCGATACAAAAGTTTGCATAGGACAAAGAAAAAAGCAGGCTGTCAGACTAAATTTTTTTGAAATCCCAATTTTTAAAAATTTATCTGAGCGTTTGATCAACACATACACACTTACATTTGGTATGTAAGCATGCCAAGAGTTGGCTAACAAATATATATTAATATATATATTAAAAATAATGGGCAAATTTTCTAGCTATTAAAGCTCAGTAAATATTCAACCACTGCATTAATGTCCTAGAATAGCTGTACCTTCTGACTGCAATGTCATATTTCTACAAACATTAGAATACAATCCCAACAATCATAAAATAGATACTCAGAGGTAAAGTGTCAAAGAGACACCAGTCACGCCTCCCTCCAACGCTCATCACTCTTGCTCAGCCTCTCCCTCCTACTAATCACCTAAACCTGTCCTCCATTTACCCGTCCCCTTTATAATGTCCCTCTTCCCCTTCATTGGCGGTCAGATCTACAGTTTATGTACCATAGATCATCCAAACTACCTACCACTCTTACAACCGCCTGAGTTTCCCATGCTCCTAGCTACGCTTCAGGTGCAGCACGACTCAGTTAATTTATTAGTTTCCTGCATTGTCATTTCTTAATTTCTTGTATTTGTATATTCAAGATCAAAAAACGACATTCTGTTTTACTCCTGGTTCCTGATGCCTGGTCTAGCCTGCATCGAGGAGTGGTAGCTCAGTGGTTAAGGTGCTGGGTTACCACTCGGAAGGTCGGGGGGTTCAAGCCCCGGTATTGGCAAGCTGTCACTCTTGGGCCCTTGAGCAAGGCCCTTAACCCTCTGTGCTCCAGGAATGCTCTGACCCCAGTTTCCGAGCAAGCTGGGATATGCGAAGAACAAATTTCACTGTGCTGTAATGTATATGTGACAAATAAAGGCTATTCTATCAAGACCCTAATATCATAGCAATTTGCCCATAAGAAAAACTACATGTATCCCAATATTAGAAATTTTAAGATGTAATATCTTTTGTAGCCTTGTAATTACTTATACCATAATAATAAGTCAATATGCAAATGTTATTTCTATTTGATAAAAATAAAATAATAATAAAATAGATATAGATAGATAGATAGATAGATAGATAGATAGATAGATAGATAGATAGATAGATAGATAGATAGATAGATAGATAGATAGATAGATAGATAGAAAAAGAAAAGAATGCCTGGCACATCAAAAAACACAGAAAGTGAGGTGCAAATGCCCCACTGTGCTCAGTTTCAGTTCATATTCAGATATTCTGGTATTTTTGGTCAGCACCACACATATGGCTCAAATGGCAAACTAATGTTTTGTTAGTGATGCTAATTATAGGACCAAGTACATGCATTTTAGCAAGTCAGGATTCTGCTGATTCTGAGTTGGTACTGTAATATTCTTTTTCTCTGAACACACACTTACACACACTTAGTGCTGTGCTGGTGACATTTTATGGACTGATACAAAAGTGCAGCAAAACAAGAAGAGTGTGAAAAGTTTCACATCACCAGCTTCCTGGTTACAGTAGTGTCTTGCCGCATACGAGCTCTAAAATGCAAGCCGTTCTGATCGGCTACTGCTCACACAGACGAAGTGAACCAGTGAATTTTTCCACTGCAGAAATGAGTAGAAAACTAGTTCCACAATGACAAACACCTTCTCCAACACCATCCTATTTAAAGTCACATCGAATATGAATATGTAATTGATTAATAATGGATTTTACTCGTGGTTTTCTTTCATGAGGTTGCTAATCACAGTCTAATCACTAAGTTTGGAGACAAAGAGTCCAGAGATTAGAAAAATCCTTAAAACCAATTCAGGATTCAGTACCTTATTTGGACAGAATGTGTCAGAATACTCTCAAACACTCAGATGCTGGTGTTACAACCCTAGGTAGCCCCATGTCCATACTGGTGTTCTGTATGTGTGCTTTGTGTGCAGGTCCGATCCACTCCAGAGTTTGAGGCCTGCCCTACCCTGGCTGATCCCACCTCCTTCACGATGACATCATCCACCTGTTTCCTATTTAAGGAGAGAGGAGTGAAGCAATCGGAGAGAGTTGTTGTAGTGGCGTTCTGACTGTTTGTTTTGGTGTTCGGGGTATAGCTTGGTTGTTGATGTTTGTGATTTTGACCTCTGCCTGTTTACTGACTTTGAGCCTGTTTAGCCCCTTGGACTACTGTTGTTTGTATATATTTATTTTGTACTATATTGTAATATCTTTGGGCACTGTACATATTTATTTCACTGGCATTAGGGGTGTGGCTGCCATTTACTTTGGGTGAGGGATTGTTTTGTCTTTGTTTTTGTAGCAGGGAGTTAGGGAAGCTGTTTGTGTTTTCCTTTTCTTTATTTTCAGGAAGGGTAGCTTTCCCAAAACAGTCCTTTTTGTTTATTGTTTTGGCCTTGGCCCACCCTGAAGACAAGCCTGTGAGTCTGTGTACATATATTTCTGTGTTACAATATACCAGCACCTGTGTAGCAAACCTTTTTGTGTGTGTTTATGGTTTGTGGTGTGTTTGGGTTGTCAATTTATAAGATCCATTCTTTTGAATCCTGAGCTAAATACTCTGTCCGGCCTAACCCAAGACTGGGTCGTAACAGATTTGGGGGCTCGTCCGGGATATCTTATATTTCGTGTGTCTTCGTGTATCGGATTGCGGTATAATGGCATTTGATTTAATCACATTCACTTTGTGTCCTTCATTAGAGGTATTTGATGGGTGTAGGAAGGATGATCTCCTCTTGATTGCTGACTTTTTTTAATGTGTCCCTTTGTCGGACTGCTAGCAAGAAGGTAGTCAAAGCGGCACTATATAAGACACTCGGGGCACAACAGGTCTTACCTGAAAGAGAAGCACCTCCAGGAGGCGCTGCGCATATTACCCAACCTACCCAGGCTCCTGGCGGAGCGGAAGCTATGACTGAGCCGGAGGAGGTTGAGTTAAATCGTGAGCAGCCCCATGCTCGTACTCGCACCGTTTCCGTGAGAACCATTTAAGGTACTGGCAGTTGGCAAGTGGATAAGCAACAATTAAACAAACCTGGAAGATGGTACACACATTTATCTCCAAAGAGCAATTAGACAACAAAAAGACTCTACAGACGAATGACCTCATTCTTAGCTCCAAACTGGACAGATGGTCTGGTTCTCATCCCAAAACCTCAAAGTGCAAATTGCCCTCTAAAAATCCCATACCTCATGTCACGTCTTGTATGAGTCTGATACCATGATCTTTATTATTATCTGTATGATGTGTGATCCTTGCTGTGCTTTTATGGTGTTGCCTTTGGGATTTCTCTATGGGCTAAATTGTCACTTCTGTTGTTTTGACCATTGGTTGTTTATTGGCATTGAGCTTCCAGATTGTATAAAAGCCACTAATTTGCTGTTAAATATAATTGATTTTATTGTGAATTGACTGATTTGTTTTGAGATGTGCACCCTCTGCAGGACTTGAGAAAGGTTTAAAGGTCCAGGTGTGGCTGGATGGATTGTGGCCTAGTGGGAGCACATGGTTTTTAGAACTTAACTTATGTCAAGTCATGTAAAGTAAGATTTTATTGCCATCTCAGCAATATACTGTTGATACGGTACACAGTAAAATAGAGCTACCACTAAGACCACTGAGACTAGAGATGGCAAAAGTACACACATCCTTTACACAAGTAGAAAGACAGATACCTATGTTTTAAAAGACTCTGGTAAAAAGTACTGCCTACATTTTTTCACTCAAGTTAAAGTAAAGAAGTTTGGGCTCTGACATGTACTTAAGTAAAAAGTAGCCATTATACTGCCTGTTTTAGCGTCATGCTGGTAACTGGACCTCACATCATATTATTATATTAATACAAAAGAATTTCAAATTTTGTTATCTAATAAATGTTTTCAGGCGTTTCTGAAAACGTTTTGCTGGACAGTGTAGTTGGCAGAGCGGCGGCGCTCTTCAAACGCTTTAAGACCCGTTTTTTTAAGCGTGGAAATCAAGCTGGCGCGTTGGTCAGGCTCCGACAGCGCAGCTTTAGAACTGCGTTGCCTAGCATCTCCACTCTCTAGCTAACAAAAAAGATTATCATGCTCTCCCGGTCAAACAAGGACTTTTTTTTTTACTTTGCTGCTCTGTGTTTCATTGAAACCTGGTTGAATGAAGCCATTCCGGAGAGCGTGTTACATCTGCCTGACTTCCAGCTGTTCAGAGCGGACCGTGACACAGAATGGGCGGGGAGGCGGTGGGACAAGCTTCTACATTAATGAATGGTGGTGTACAGATCATCGAATGTAAGCCTTTCTTCTCACCACGGGGGTTTACCTCGTTCATTCTGTTAAATGTTTACGTTTCTCCGAAAGCGTGTGTGAACGCAGTGCTGCAACAGCAATCGCAGACTCTGAGTAAAACCCCGGGACTCTGCTTTAATCGTTCTCAGGGACTTCCATAAAACAAACCTTACATAGAAACTTTCAAAATTCAAATAGCATATTACATGCCCTACCAGACACAAAAACATTTTGGACCACTGCTACAGCACAATAAAGGATGCATATCGCTCCATCTGCAGAGCTGCTTTAGGACTCTATTGGTTCATCTTCTCCCTACATACAGGCAAAAACATAAATCTGCTAAACCTGTAGTAAGGACTGCAAAAAAGATGGACCAATGAAACTGAGCAGAGATTACAAGCCTGTATTGAGTGCACTGATCTGATTGGAGTGTTTTTGAAGCTGCTGCCTTTAATTTGGATGATCTCACAGACTCTATCAGTTTCTGTGAGGATATAGGCATTCCTACCAGGACTCATTTAACATACAATAACGATAATCCATGGCTCACAGCAAGACTCAGAAAGCTTCGTCAGGACAAAGAGGATGCCTACAGGAATGGAGACAGTATCTTGTATAATCAGACCAGGAACACACTAACAGAGAAGATTAGATTGGCAAAGAGGAGCTACTCTAAAAAGGTGGAAAATCAGTTTTCAGCCAACAACCCTGCTTCAGTGTGAAAAGGCCTAAGAGACATCACAAGCTACAAGACACCATCCCCCAGCTCTGTAGGGAATCAACAACTGGTTGATGACCTAACTGAGTATTACTGTAGATTTAAAACTCCCGGTTTCACACCTTACCCATCCTGACCATCTCACCACTCAATCATCACCACTTAAAGCAGCCCCCCTCCTGTATTTCAGATCAGTGAAGATGATGTGCATCAGGTCTTCAAGAAACAAAAAAGAAGGAAAGCACCAGGACCAGATGGAGTTTCACCGGCCTGTCTAAGAACCTGTGCAGACCAGCCGGCATCCATCTTTTCACAGATCTTTAACAGATCACTTGAACTGTGTGAATTGCCTGACTGCCTCCATTGTTTAAAAGGTCCAAAAGAGGATGTACTTTCTATGCCAGCTGAGGAACTTTAACCTGCCACAGGAGTTGCTCAAACAGTTCTACTCAGCCATCATCAAATCTGTCCTGTGCACTTCAATAACCTTCTGGTTTGGTCTCAGATACAATATCCGACATCATAAGACAACAGAGGACAACTGAAACAATTGAAAGGATTATTGTTGCTCCCCTGCCCACTCTACAGGAACTGTAAACATCCAGAGTGTGAAATAGGGCTTCAAAAATCACCCTGGATCCCTCACATCCAAGCCAAATGGCAGACGCCGTTTACCAAGTACCAAGATAGCCAGGCACAAGAAAAGTTTCTTCCCCAGCCAATCTACTTCATTAACACTTAAATGCTCTCCCAAATATGCAATAAAACAAAACATATGTGCAATACCACTTTTTCTAATCTAAATCTGTACTTTGTGCAATAATACTCTTTATATATTTTTTTGAAAAAAATTGTGCAATTACAAAAAAATTTATTTTGCTTTTTTTTTTATTTCACATTCAAAAATGTGCAACTGGAAGCCTCTGTCACCAAAACAAATGTGTGCAAACACACTTGACAATGAAGCTCCTTCTGATTCTGAATGTCTCTGTTCACATGTCACAGTCATCACTGACTCCCTCTGTCTCATCCACGTTAACCCCATACTTCTTGTTGCCTTCTGCCTTGCTTGTTGTTAGACACAGGCTAGCCTAAGTCTGTGGTGTGTGACTGCCAGGAAATGGTACATCTGTGGTAGGTTAAAAAATCTTAGCAATGAAAGAAATAGGTTGATGGGCTGAAAACGGTGCACCATGAAAAGAAAAAATATTCATGTCCCCAAATAGATTCAATATTACATAGTACATATATCTGTGTAAAAAATTTAATGAGTGAAAGTAAAAAGTTAAGTTAAAATAAATTAAAATACTGATACCAGAAAAAGTTCAGTACAGTAACTAAGAATTTGTCCTCTGTCGAAGACCAAGGTGCTACAAGGTTCTACTTGTTCGTGCTTTTTTAAATATATTTCTGACACTAACAATTAGGCAATTCACCTAAAGCATTGTGGACAATTGGGTTTTTGAACAAATGAAGCATCGAATAGCTCCACAGACCCAAGATGTGGCTAATGATTTGTCACTACAGATTGTGTTCTTGTTGTGAATGAACAGACTGGTGTTAAATCCCTCTGCTCATTGATCCTTATCCTTCTTCCAAGTCTATACTGTTAAATATTAAAATGTAGGTCCACCATTTTCCTTTAAAAAACACAAAACAATTCTTTAAACATATTTAGCAAGTTATCTTTTCTCTGCAGTTTGTTTGTATTAATTGGAATGTTTACATTTTACACAATTGTTTCTATAGTTTGCATGAATATTGTGTGCCGACAAGACTGAGGGAAAATAAATGACCCATGGCATTTCTAATAGGTACACTATATGGACAAACGTATTGGGACACTTGACGTTCCCAGAAATATGTCTCTTTGGGAAAAACTGATATCGCAAAGCTGAAGGAACACAGTTGCATATGGTGTATTTAGATGTGGTAGTATGAAATTTTCCCTTAACTTGAACTTGGGGACCTAAACCTGTTCAAGCATGACAATGCCACTGTGTACAAATCAAACTCCATTAAGATATGCTTTGCATGGGTTGGAGTGGAAGATCTCCTTCGTTAGAGTTTTGACCTCAACCCTATTTAACACCTTTGGGGTGAATTGGAACACTGACTGCACCTCAGGCCTCCTCACCTACCGCAGTGTTTGACTTGACTAACACCCTTGTGGCTGATGAACGCAAATCTCCACAAGCTAGTGGAACATCTTTCCAGAAGAGTGGAGGGAAATATAAGAGCAAATTAAGGCTAAATGTGGAATGTAATGCTCAAAAAGCCATCTGTCCATAAACTTTTGGCAATACAGTGTAAGTCAGGCAAGTTCAAGTTCAAGTTAAAGTCACATACACATACATACAGAGTACGTCAAGCAGTGAAATGCTTGACGCGCCATCTTGGTATTCACGCAAGCATTCAATAGTCCTTTTAGACCAGAAGTACCCAAACCTTTTCCTATGAAGGGCCAAAAATCTAACTTGATTGGGGGCCAGGGGGCTAAAATGCTACATTCTTCCAAAATGTATTATATTATAATAATATTTGCCACGGTTCACCTCATTTATGATTTCATAATGTTAAGAAATCAATAAATTCAATGAGACTTACAGTACAATGAGAACAACCCATGTATAGTTCAATGCCCAATACATAAGCTGCAGGCAAAACAGCCATATGCTTGTAATATCAATGACCTCTAATGAGAGGCATAAATAAGAGCTGCTTCTTATTTTTTTTTAAGTTTGCCAAATTGGGTTGTAACTGACTTACTGACAAAGGTTTTATGTAAGTGAGGGTCAGTCAGTTTGCTTCTTAGTTTACACTTGTTTAAATTCAACAGACTGAAAGGCGACTCCCAGAAGGAGGTACTGACAATGATTCTTTATTTAAAAAATAAAGATCTGTGTCTGTCAGGAAACACAGGTGAATGGGTGAGTGGAGACTGGATAGATGGAAGGGAGGACCCAAATGCAGACAATGCAGAAGCAGAGCAGAACAGGGGTCAGGAACACCTTGTGCCCAGAGGATCCTGACAATGGCAATGTCATTCTTTCAATAATTTTTCCCCTCTTCTAATATAAGGCATAATGGGCCTTGAAATGGCTGTATGATCTGAAAACCGTGACAACGACGGGCACGGATTAGACAAGTTCCCCTTTATATTCGCAAATATTATGAAGAACTCAATAAAGGCAACACGGCATGAGCATCACCACAAGCATATCATTCCTGAGCAAGACATGGCAGAGTAACAATAAGAGTTCAGGTTGTGTAAAGAGATTTGTGATAGCAGACTGTTTCCAGTCACAATCAAGTGATTTTGAGCAGGAACATGGGTAACTGAAACCTCAGGTTATGCCGGCTTGACAAAACCTAAAACTTTCTTTTGGCTTCTCCCATTAGGGGTCACCACATCAGATCATCCGTATTCATGATCCCCATGTTTGATTTGGCACATGTTTTTATGCTGGATGCCCCTTCTAACGCAACCCCCCACATTTATCCGTGTTTGGGGCCGGCACTAGAGCACTGGCTTGTGCAACCCTAATGGCTGGGGTAGGTTCCCTGACCGGGGATCGAACCCGGGCTGTAGCGGTGAGAGCGCCGCATCCTAACCACTAGACCACCAGGGACAAAACCTACAGCTGGAAATAATTGCAATGATAATAAACTGTATTACTGAGTTGATTATTAAAACAAAAAAAGGTTTTACATTTACTTTACTTCTTTTATTGGTTTGATCATTTGAAATCTTTTAGCTAGTAGCTGATTCCTGTTTTAGACCCACATCCTACCTGAATATGATTCATACTTTTACAACAGTACTGGCCAACTTTCTTTGGTTTTTATTGCGCACAATCAGCTAATATTTTCTTTTCTGATTTTTCACCTATTAACCCAGGTGTATTGTTTTAAAGCAGGTTAGATGTAAGCTAGTATACAGCTAGTGATACTTGCTAGTCATTTGGTTACATGTGAGGTGGGGGAGAAAAACAACAACTCCATATTCCCTTTCAAACCTAGCATGGTGTATTGCACTCTCATGAGACAAAATGAATTATTTATATGCCCAGCTAAATTACCTTGTCTGCTTTTTGTCAGTGTTTTGGCAGAAAGTCAGTGACAAGGTCATGGTCTTGCAATGTAATATTAATGGAAGACAGAACCTTTGAATTTGGCATTCGGGCCAGTAATGTGGCAATAGTATGAATCATATTCAATTAGTCAGGAATCAGCTCCTTGGTAAATATTTCAAATGACCAAACCAATTTAGGATTAAAGTAAATTAAAAACAGATAACAGTATATTATAGTTTTTCTCAGTTGCTTTGGAGCGTTTCTCAGATCAGAAATGAAACTCAAAACTACTTGTTCAACCTCTACATCAGTTAGTCATTTGTACTCATCAAAAGAAAAACAGTTCTTGTTGCTTTGATCAAATTGCGAATGCTTGTGTACATGCATTTATTTGATTATGTACAAGTGTCTGTTGTTTCCTACATTATCAGTTGTTTATGTCATGATGATCAAAATATATTATACTGGTTTCACCTGAATAGTTTTAACCCCCAAAACATCTCAGCATCGGTTCATTGCATAAGTCATTAAATGCAAAATGGTTAGTTGTCATCATCTGTCATCTAAAAGTTCTTTTAAACTTTATTTCGTAAATGTGATTTGAATTGATAAATTGTGCAGATGAATCTTGAATGTGACAATGAAGGCGAGTGTATGGCATCAGATCAACCAATAATCAACTGGTTCTCTAAAACAGGTCAAAGGTGAATCTCATGAACCTTCAATTGGAGAGTGTATACAGACAGAGCAAAACAAAAAATTATAAATTCTGAAAATTGATGAACAACTAAGAAACAAACGAACACTTGTATAATACAATTCAATGTAATTCATTTTTATTTGTATTGCGTTTTTAACAATGAACATTGTCTCAAAGCAGCTTTACACAGATAATGTGGTGATTAAAAGTAAATATGTTCTTTATAAGAACAGTAAAAGTGTAAATCCTGTCCGGTCTTTTGCAATCAATATAAATCAAATATGCAATCAAATAATTAAAATTCATAGATACCAAACAGAAGGAAGCCAAATTTTGTGAATTTTCAGCCACTGTGATCCAAACCATAGTTTATAGTCAAACCATAGTCAAGAAATTCTGAAACTGTGCACCATTATACTGACAACATGCCTAAACATTTTGATGATTTTGTTTGTGAACAATGAGGAAGTGATTTTTCATTCTGATGGGAATGACATGTACTACTTAGTTTTAAGAGATGAACTGAGGATTTTGAAAAAAGTGCAGGCTTTTGCAAGAAATCCAATGATTTGTGCTGTTTGTACTAATTGTTTCGAGAATGCACGTACTGGTTTGCAAATATTAAGAATGATTTGAGAAATGCTCCAAAGCAACTGAGAAAAACTGTATCACTCTCGGCTTTGATAATCCACTCAATAATACAGTTTTTTATTATTGCAACCATTTTCAGCTGTAAGTTTTGTCATGCCTGGCATAACCTGAGGTCCCTGTTACCCCCCATGCGAGCACCTATTCCTGCTCAAAATCACTTGATCGCTAATGAAAACAATATGTCTGCAATCACAACTCACTTCACACAATGCAAATTCTTATTGTTATTCTGTCGTCTTGCTCAAGAATGGCAAGCTTGTGGTGAGGCTAATCTCTTGATATCTGTACTGAGTTCTGCCTGTTAAGGCGAACTTGTTTTCAGAGCAGACAGACCTTTCAACCACTACCAATCCCATGCTTTAGAAAAGGTAATGATGCCGAGAAAGCTGTACATTAGGGATGTGCATATCTAAAACCGAGGCTGATGCGATTGGCATCTAAATGCATAGCCAGCAATAGGATACATTAAAGATACCTATGAAGCAGCTACCAATGCGATAGGATACGATTCACCACTATTATTATTTGATATGACACAATGCGATTTAATGCAATATGATGCAATGGAAAAGTATGATGCTCTGCAATTCAATATGGTAGAATTATATTCTTTTCTTTCTTTGGTTCAGTCAGACAGCAAATCATCATTTTACTTGAATGTCTTATGAATTCTAACGCATGGTCCTTTCACAAACAGGCCTTTATAGTGCAAAAAAAAAAAAACGATTTATTTTCCTGTTCTGTCTCCAGGAAGATGCAGCTCTACCGCTGCCATGTTAATCTCTATTCTATGTGACTCTCAGGACACACCTCGGTCTCCGTAGTGATGTAATACGTCAGTGGTGCTGAGAAAATGCACTTAAGGAACAGTTTAGCGAGGAGAAATCAAACTACATATAAAATATTGTCACAAATAATTGGTCACTTTGTGATAATAATAGTATAGCACGTCTAGTAATAATTATATTATAAACAAATAATTTTGTATTGATGCAAATATGTTAAAAAACGATGCATCTCTTAACAAGTGCAAACTCGCACCGATGCGAATCTGTGAATCTTACCATCCCTACTGTACACTGATGACCCACATCGTGTTCTATCGCTGTGATTTTTCAGTTCATTCTCGTACATGAGGATGTTTATATATTTCCAAACACTCCCGGCCATGCATATACAGGAAGCTGATAAATAGAAAAATCATGGATAAACTTGAATGGGTCCTATTCCATGTAACGTCAAGCATCTCATCATATTTAACTGACAATTAACAATTCTTGTGCTTGATATATGGTGCTATGATATAATGGCAGACAAAATCAAAAGGTAAAAGAAATGTATATAAAACACATTTCTAAGCTATGAAGGCAACACTTTTATTGATAGTGTTGTGCATACTGACCGCATTTGCCTTGTGCAAGTTTAGTTACATTTTGATTACTACTATAGGGCTTTTAGGATAGAGTTGTCAGATTTGATCTGGAGACAGGACTGGCATGTATTAATTATAAGCCATGTATTGAGGTGTCTTTTATGCGTTTCAATTACTCATGCTACAAAACAACAACAAAAAAATAAAGAAGGAATTTTACATAATTTACTATTTGTTAATAGGTCAATCACTAATCATGGTATTGGCTTACAAGACACGAATAGTTGACTTTTTTATGTTTTGAATCTGGCAAAATCAAGGAAATGTTCAGTTTAAAACCATCTGTTCTATTCGTTCGCATGATGGCAGAGGCTTTCGGCTTAGAGCAGGTCTCTGAGTTATGTAAATAAGTTATGTAAATATGGCTGCAGGCAGACAAGCATGGGGTCAAGCACCAAGGATGAGTCATGGGGTTGCCATGGTGTTTTAGTGATGCATGCAGCAAATGTCTTTTTAACAGGTATTGGAAACAATTACACACAAAATTAGTTCTATCACACCCACATAAAAAAAAAAATAATAATAATACAGGTACGGTTTACAAATATGGTATGAGATTTTCCAAAAAAAATCAATTAGGAAGTGTTTTTTTACATTTTCAGGATTTAGAATCCTTATTCAGAGCAACTTACAATTATCTCATTAAGACAACTAAGCAGTTAAGGGATAAGGGCCTTGCTTAAGGGCCCAGCAGTGGCAGCATAGAGGATGGGATTAGAACTTATGACCTTTAGAATAGAAGTCCAACATTTTAAACACTGAGCTACCCCTTTACCAATTAATGGGATGGTACTGTAGTGCAAGAGTCAACATATATTCACAAACTTCATCCCTACGGCCCATTCATCACTGTCCATTATTGCATAATTCACATATACATGTATTAGTCATAACATCACGACCACCTGCCTAATATTTTGTTGGTCCCCTTTTTGCTGCCAAAACAGTCCAAGACCATTACCAGCATTAACTTCTTCAGCAAGTTGAGCTACAGGAGCTCGTCTGTTGAATCGGACCACATGGGACAGCCTTTCGCTCCCCGCGTGCATCAGTAAACCTTGTCCGCCATTGACCCTCTCACTGGTGACTGTTCCTTTTTTTGGACCACTTCTGATAGATATTGACCACTGCAGACCGGGAACATCCAACAAGAGCTGCAGTTTTGCTGATGCTCTGACCCAGTCGTCTAGTTATAACAATTTGGCCCTTGTCAAACTTGCTCAAATTGCCCATTTTTCCTTCTTCCTACACATCAACTTTGAGGACAAAATGTTCATTAGCTGCCTAATATATCCCACCCACTAACAGGTGCCATGAAGACGAGATAATCAGTGTTATTCACGTCACTGGTCATAATGCGTGGTTGGTGTATTTCTCAAACCATTTTATTTTATAGTAAAGCATTTTTATAGGAAGTCGTATGACTTGGCCAATACGAGGCTTTCAATTCAATAATCGTTTGCATCAAACCATACACTTAACTGGCCATATAATAGAGTACGCAACTTTATCATAAAATATCTTTTCATAGATATCTTAATCAGAAAATACTGTGTTTCTGTAAGGTGTAAAGAACATTTAAACTTGATCAAGCCCCCCCTAATCAAGCCCACACTAGAAAAAGCTTGAGAGTCTGAGACTACAGAACTGACAGAACGATCACTTTAATACCATGCTCGCTCTTTCGTTTATTTTCTTTCTGAAGGTTTAAAACATCAATTTCCAGTGTATGTAATCCAGTGTGAATACATAACTGGGAATGGGGGGTTTGTAACTGCAGCTATAATCAGTCTAGAGGATTTGACAGGCAGGAAATTGTCACACTTTCGCAGCACACATTGTAGAATGTGAGATTCAGTCACTTTTGAAATACACAGAAAGAACTGAAACAATGAACCAGAACTCTATGTGCAATGCTGTGCAATTTGCTTCCAACGCAAAGTTTTTCCAAACTTTCAGAATCATGTCTCAGGTTTATTTATTCAGATTACGAGATGTACAGTAAATAAATGGGAATTTCAATGAGGTCCTAGTTTCCCTTGGGAAACCCTAGTGTCTTGCCTGGCAAGAGAGTTAATGTGTAATGAGCCATGTCTTAATGTCTTAATACACAGCTTTTGTTTTGTTATACGACACTAAGAGTCTGAGCAGAAACCCATCAATTAGTGAATTTTATAATGACTATTTTAATTCACTGAGGCAGACTCTGGAAAATGCTTTTTTTTTTTATTATTAAATATGCCATAAATTAATTAGAATTGTATATATTGCTACATGGCATGTGCTAAATAGGTTGGTTTTAGTATATAACTATTACTTAATACTGTATAATTAATGTTTGTTGAAGAATTGTACAATATTAATAATTAATGCATGAGTATAGTGGAGGGTAGAAATGGTTTGCAGATCCAATAATTTAGGTCAGTTTCCATTTAAATCATTACGAGTCAATTCTGGTAGAAAAATTGTCCAAAATTCAAGAAATCAGGACACAAACTAGCATGCCTTTATTGCATTTAAGTCAACTGACTGTAGAGCAAAGTGTTAAACATGATTTAGTTCATCGTTTTCGGATCTCAGTAGGTGATAAATGATCTTGCAGCATAGTTCCGAGAGCTTCGTATGAAGCAACTGCGATCGTTCATGAAATTCATAAGGTCAACAGAGCATGCAGGAACCCTCATCAGTATTCACGCTCTAGTCTTAGAATGGACGGATGCTTACCCAGAAGTGACCCTTAACAAAATCCACATCAGCAAATCCTGAAAGGTGTGCAAGTGTCTCCGCTCAGATTGTTCCTCTGCTGGATTTCTTCACATCAGGCTCCCAGATGCAGCTAGAAAGAGCTTGTTCTTCTAATATGTTCTTTTTTACAGCTCGCTGATCATTTCAGTGTCAGAGTGCAGGGATATTCTATGCATGACTAATCTTCCTCCTGCTCCTTTGTTCCTCACTGCTGGATCCCACTGGATAACAGACTCAGTACACACACTTCCCCAATGAAGAGCTGTTGGGGGGGGTGGGAGAGTGTGCACTTGCTGAAAAAGTGTATGCACGGTGTGTGTGCTTGTGGAAGACGAGCACTGCTGATTTCCAGCAAGAGACATATTGCTGCCTCTCTGTGCATAATAGAAGCTCTCGCTCTCTCTCTCTCTCTCTCTCTCTCTCTCTCTCTCTCTCTCTCTCTCTCTCTCTCTCTCTCTCTCCTCTTCTTTCCACCATGGCTGCTGCATGCCTTCTAAACTCCATCTACTGCCTAATAAGTATTTTAGGGATTGTCTAAAAAGTCTAAGCTGCAGAGAAAAACATGAAGTAGAAATCTGGCATTGGAACAAAGACACCTGACTGAGTGACCGATCGTTTTTTTGTGAATTCTGTGAAACATTTTACTGTTTAGGGTCATTTTCCTGCTTGAAAACACTAATTAGGTGTGTTAGAGCAGTGGTCCCCAACCTTTTTTGTGCCACGGACCAGTTTATTGTCAGACAATATTTTTACTGACCCGGCCTTTAAGGTGTTGGGGATAAATACACAAAATTAAATTATACAACAACAAAAACTGGTATTTTCTAAATATAATAATAAACGTAAATCTACTGTGTTGTTTTTTGTTCATTTTGCTCGTTTGGGGGATTTAATATGGTATATGTATTATTTGTTAGCGGCCGGAGCAGCCCTTTAAGAAGGTAGTGGATGGAGGTAAGACATGTGACCAAGGCATCCTGACATGCATCAAGAGTAAGTCATAGACAGATGTGGCGGAGAAAATCCGGTAATTCTGGAAAATAAAACATCGTTCAGGATCAGATAATAAATAAAACAGAAAGTTATGTATTCTTTCTGTGCGGCACGGTACCAATTCACCCAAAGACCGGTGCAGGTCCGCGGCCCTGGGGTTGAAGACCACTGTGTTAGAGCATGCAAAATACCCAAATAAGCAGGACTAAGGTTACATCAGGCCCAGTGGACCAGAGCCTACACTGATGTAGCTTTAGAGATGATAAATACTTGTTGGGTGTTGAAATCAAACAGGGACTTTTGAAATAAAAGAACAAATTTCCCCACGTGGAAACTGCATCTATTTTTCAGCATACTCCCCTGCGGCAGTTTTACACTTATCCCAATGTTTGACTAATGCCTGGAAAGATTAGAAAGTAACTGTAGAAAGATTTGTCAGTACGCCTGCACTGTCATAGGACAGCCTTCTTTACTTCATCACCAGTGCTGAAATGCTGACCTCTGAGGGACTCTTTTTTTTTCAGACTTAAACTCAGAAAGCTAAAAGCGTGGGCTGGGAACCACGACGATCAGGATTGTATAGCCATCTTTAAAATGTTTATACAATTCAAATGTCTTACTGCAGCTAAGCATCTCATCTCTGTGCTGTGCCTGAAGTCTTCTGTAGATATCTGCAGGTTTTACACCTTCATTCAAAAGTAACTTGACCACCATTCTCTTGTCCACTATGTTAGGACAAAGCATCCATTTTTTATACCTGTCCCAGTTTGACTTGAACACACCAGTACATATATGGACAAAGGTATTGGGACACTTGACTGTTCCAGCAAAATGTGGTTCTTCCCCAAACTTCCCACAAAATTGAAGGCAAACAATATCTTTGGATGGAGCAGCATGAAATATTTCCTTTGCTTGGACTGGGATACCCAAATTTGTCCCAGCTCCATGGAAATATGGTTTGCATTGTTTGTAAATGATGATTCTATGTTTTTGCTCTGTCACCAAGTGAAGGTTCATGAGCTTTACCTTTGACCTGTTTTAGTTGATTATTGGTTGATTTTGATGCCGTTCACTCGCCTTCATCACAGTTTTTCTCGGTTGCTTTGGAGCGTTTTTTGAATCATTCGTAATATTTGCAAAGCAATAAGTGCCTTTCTCAAAACAATGTGTACAAATAGCACAACACATTGGATTTCTTGCAAAAGCCTGTACTTTTCTTTTCATTCATCTCTCAAGTATTTGTGTAAATGAACATCTTATTGCTATTAGAATAACAAGTTCTTTTGTGAGTTTCCTGACATAAATTATGGTTTGGGTTACAATGATTATAAATGCACAAGGCTGAATTTCTTCTGTTTGGCATCTAAGAATTTCAACAGCACAATTATATTTATTTGATTGCATATTTGATTTTAATTCTTCATTTTCAGAAATTTCTATTCTGTGTACGCTCACCACTTAAAAGTTCACAAGATTCACCTTTGACCTGTTTAAGAGAACCAGTTAATAATTAGTTGATCTTGATGCCATACACTCGCCTTCATTAGTGACATTCAAGATTTATCTGCAAAATTCATCAATTCAAGTCACATTTACAAACATTTTTTTTATAGAAATCTAAGCTACACATATTCTGACATTCAACCATTTTGCATTCAATGACTTATGCAATGAACTGATGCTGAGATGTTTTTGGGGTTGAGACTGTTCAGGTGAAACCAGTGTAATATATTTTGATCAACATGACATAAACAACTGATATTTCAATTAAATGAATGTACCAAAGTGTTCGCAATTCTTTTCTCAAAGCAACAAGAAATGTTTTTATGATGTGTTCAAGTGACTAAATGATGTGGCGGTTGAACAAGTAGTTTTGAGATTTTTATTTCTGATCTGAGAAATGCTTTAAAGCAACTGAGAAAAACTGTAAGACAGGATACAACTAAGCAGTTTGCAGTGATAATTTGGCAATGTTGGGATTTGAACTCCCAACCTTCTAATCAGTAATCCAGCACTGGTCCCCTTACCAACAGGTAAAGTCATTTGTACATTTTTACAGTTTTTCTCAGTTGTTTCGGAGCGTTTCTAAGATCAGAAATGAAATTTTCAAAACCCCTTGTTCAACCTCCACGTCATTTAGTATTATATTATACTGGTTTCACCTGAATAGTTTTAACCCCCAAAAAATCTCAGCATCAGTTCATTGCATAAATCATTAAATGCAAAATGGTTAAACCCGTTGTCATCATCTGTCATCTAAAATTTCAATTATTATATATAGTTATATTTATAACTATTTTTGTTTTTAAATTGATGAATTGTGCAGATGAATCTTGAATTTCACTAATGAAGGCAACAGCATCAGTAAACGACATCAGATCATATGGCAAATATTAGGGTTGATTCGAGAAACGCTTTAACGCAACTGAGGAAAACTATAATGTATATATTTCTGTAATGCTACCTGCTTCACTATTAAAAACAGTAATATAATAGACCCCATGACTGACAAGAACCTAAAAGGCTAGTTAACAAAAAGGTACTTATAAAAACAGTCACCTAACATGAACACTAATTAGTATACAAGGTGAAGGCCAGATAGCTTTATGTATCTGTCTGTCTGTCTGCCTGCCTGTCTGTCTGCCTGCCTCATAAATCCTAATAAACATTCCACAAAGTGCAACCAAAACAGAGAAACACATGAATCATTAATGACTGTCTTGCATTTATCTCAATTCTAAATGCTTTTGAACTAGACAAATAAATGCATTTAAATAAATAAATATCATAAGCATGCTATATAAATGTACCTGTATGAATGCAGTACAGTGCCGTTAGGCCTGTCCGAATGGTATCTCTACTGAGGATCAATTATTAGATAACAAGAAAACAGAACTATAAATAAAAATAATAAATATCAGTAATTTAAAAATGTTATAATGTATAATTAATTCTATTTTTTGGTTGTCTGCTTGCTTACTCTTTGTTATTATTACAGAGAGTGCTTTCAGCCAGAGGTTACAGCATGACAGTATCAAGGTTTTATAAAAGATATTGTCTCAACCTTATGGATCTTTGCTGAGTTTTGTCAGTAGGTGAATTTGGAGCAATACATTTTCCATGGAGTGTGTGTGTGTGTGTGTGTGTGTGTGTGTGTGTGTGTGTGTGTGTGTGTGTGTGTGTGTGTGTGTGTGTGTGTGTCCTGTTATCAATTGGCAAAAAAAACTGGCAAAAAAAAAGAAAAAGTTTTTGCAAGGTTCCTGCCCAGGGTGACACTGGGTGCACTGTGACTAGTGAAAGTGATTACTGAAGAAAAATGGATAGATAAATAGAGAGATGATAGATTGTTGGTTGTCTGGATAAATGGATGTATGGAGTAAGAAAATGAGCTTTGAGGATGGATTTGGACTGTAGTTAAGGTCAACAGTCTGCTACACTGACTGAGGGCTACAGGTTGTATTTGATCACTATCACCGAACACCTCAACAACGTTTAGCTGTAATAAATTTACATGAGGTGCCACCCAAATGCTTTGAGACAATGTCCATTGTAAAAGCAGTGGCATGCGGTCAGGGCCAGCAAAGACTTCTCTGCTGGCCTAAACACTATCAGAAGCACTGACCTACATTTACAACCTAAATTCTAATATTTGTTCCATGAAAATGTATTAATTTATTCCTAACAGTTTATTCACTTCATTTCGTAGCGTTTCTCTTGGCTGCACTGCTTCCAGTACATGTATGTGGATGTAAAATCTTTTTTGTCCAATCAGATTTCAGCCTTTATGTGTTGCCATGTCAATCTAATCTGCCCAGGGCCTTCAAAGTCTGTACTGCTGGCTTTTTTTTTTTTTTTTTTTACCACAGTCTCCTTAATAAATAGCTCTGTTTCTTTAACCAATAAGATTTCATATTCGCCTCACAGAATAGCGTCAGCATTTTTCCATCCTCTAATTGGTTGGTCAGTGGGAAACTGTTACAGCCAAGTTTAACTGGCAAAACACGTGTGCAGTGCGTTTGCAGTGTGTGCAGAGAAATTTATTTGGTCGCGGACATACTAAAAAAAATCTATTTTGAAGAAAAGCTAGACGCTAGGGAGGTTGGCCAAACCAGAAGATAGCTAGCTTGTCTCAGCCCGGGAAATGGTTTCTTTACCACTTCCAGACCAGTGAATATGAGGTACCAAATGCACGGCCCGCCACTGGTTAAAAGCGCTTTACAAATAAACAAATTAAAAATAGTATTGAATTTAATAAACTTTGAAGGTTATATTATCTATTAGATTACATTATATCACATTATCAGTGAGATTTCCACCTCCGACAGACACTAGTCAAGTCAAGTCAAGTCAAGTTTATTTGTATAGCGCTTTTCACAACAGACATTGTCTCAAAGCAGCTTTACAGAAAACAACAGTGAAGGTGAATGGTGTGCGTTTGTCCCTGATGAGCAAGCCGTGGCGACAGTGGCAAGGAAAAACTCCCTTAGATGATATGAGGAAGAAACCTTGAGAGGAACCAGACTCAAAGGGGAACCCATCCTCATATGGGTGACATCAAAAGTTTGGTCATAAATCTTTCAACAGATCTTTCACTAATCATATAATGTGTTATAAACAGATACAAATACATCTACATTAACCATATTTCTGTCCAAACAGACTGTGCATAAATAAAAAGCACATCTTTGTTGCCAATTTAAGGATTTAATATTCTTTTTTTAAAATTTTTGTTCATAGTCGCTTATTAATTAATATTTTCTATAAATAATGAACAATATTTGTTCTACATGATACGGGCATTATAATAAAACGCCACTTAATAGACCCCTATTTTGACTTGATTTTGAGGTAGATCCTGAATTAAACTAATCCATGGCCACTTCCATTTTATATATAAATACAGATATAGAAAACAATGGCATTAGACACAAA
Source organism: Silurus aristotelis (assembly GCF_946808225.1). Classification (NCBI taxonomy): domain Eukaryota; kingdom Metazoa; phylum Chordata; class Actinopteri; order Siluriformes; family Siluridae; genus Silurus; species Silurus aristotelis. The sequence continues at coordinate 4,736,962 of NC_139586.1, forward strand.
GTGACCCATAGGGGGCTACTGCAGAATATTAATGCCACAATATTATGACACAATTTCTTTTCACAAAGATAATCGACACAAAGTACATTTGTGCATTGGCAAAGTGAATAAGTTAATATAAAAATAAATTTTTACTGATGCTAGTTTGAATTTGCTGAGTTTGAATATTATCTAATTCCATGTGTATTTGGTACCTGGGCCTTCGGTGGGGACGTACCCGTCTTAATCCACCTCTTAATACCACCACTATCACGTCGCAATTATAGAACCCTTCAATACTATACAAAAACGCAATATAACAACTCGTGGCATTACAGAGAGAGAGGCATTTCACATATGAAGGGTAAATACCATTTTACTAAAGCAAGCTCCAAACCTCTACACTACAACCACAACTGTGCCACCTACATCATGTTTTGCCAGTCGACCTTGGCAGAGGTTTCCGTCTGACCAACCAATCAGAGGACGGAAAAATGCTGATGCTATTATGGGCCAGCTGGCCCTGTGGGGTGAATTTGAAATCTGATTGGTAAAAGAAACTGATTTTTTTCTAATAGAGACTAAGGTAAAAAGGCCAGCTCTACAGACTGTGAATTTCCTGGGCAGATTAAATTGACATGGCAGCACATGGAGGCTGAAATCTGATTGGACAAAAAAATCTAACATCCACATACACATACTGGAAGCTGTGCAGCCAAGAGAAATGCTACGAAAAGAAGAGAATAAACTGTTGGGAATAAATTAATACAATTTCATGGAACAAATATTACAATTTAGGTTGTACATGTAGGTCATTGCTTCTGCTAGTGTTTAGGCCAGCAGTGAAGGCTTTGCTGGCCCTGAAGGCCCCCAACTGCGTAATTCCGGATTCAGCAAATTGTCACTACTGAAGATGACACAAATGCAGCATTGTTTCACTGCAACTAAATACAGGAGGAAGAGGTGTTCTGGGTGTGAGATGAATCTGAGCAGGATGAATGTGTGTAATATATACTCTATAGTGTGTATTTTTCATGCATGTGAAAAGCAAATCTGTATGTGAGCAGAATGTATGTGCCTGAGAGCAAAATATATCTGAGCAAATGCATATAGAAACTTTATGGATAAAACTACTGTGTGTGTGTGTGTGTGTGTGTGTGTGTGTGTGTGTGTGTGTGTGTGTGTGTGTGTGTGTGTGTGTGTGTGTGTGTGAGAGACTGTGTGCGTGCCTGTAAAAGAGCAAAGCTGTGAATCGCATGCCACAATATCACACAATAACCACCCACACATTATTCAAATTCAGACAGAAGAGGCTCATGTGGGTGGCTGAGTAGCATCTGCGAGGCTTACTAACATCAGCTGAATCACACAAGCATATTAGGATGCCTGTGATTATTTAGCTCGAACAGGAGAAATTACAGTTTTGCTGGGCATAACTCAAAATATCATAATGGAACAACAGTCAAGCAGTCAATGCATCCTAGAGCATATTGTGCTGCTCTCCAAAATCAAGTTTGCAGACAGCATTATAAAACAGATAAAAGAACTTTGTCCATAATGCAAAAAAATTTAAAAACACTAGTAAAAAATAGACATTGTATAAGGTTTGATTTAAACCTTTTATAAATTGTGGTATCATACAAATAATTTACATGTACTGTTCTTTCCTCTTTTGGCTCACATATCTATTGCAATTCATGCAAGTGCTATAAATGTGTTGTTCTGCGAGCTGAGAACTGCAGTATGTGAACTCCCACTGTATTTCTGCTAGCCTGTAGCCAAAACGCTCTTACATAAGACACTGTTGTGGGTGGAAATAGGTGCAGAAGAGCAACTCAACGCAGTTGTTGACCTCAGCATGATGTCACTAAGAAATGTAACGAATGTAAATTACACATCAAGTCAAACCAGAACGATACGGTTCTTACACATTGGAACAGAATGTTATTAGATCCATGAGGCTTCACATAGCAATTGAGCGATAACAAAAACCACCATAGACAATAAATGTGAGTTTTCTCTGCATTCCTTCCTGGTTCTTAATGTTTTTAATGTACAGTGGTTGACTAATTAGAGAAACCATGTACTTGAAAGTAGAGATTCACTAAAATATGACCCCAGTAAAAATAAAGTGTGCCTTTAAAATTTCACTTGAGTAAAAGTACATAAGTATCCAAAGTACTATGATTTATTATGGCTATAATGTTTCTATTATCATTTTTGCCTCAAGACTCTTTGCTTAATCAATTCAGTTTATGTGAAAAGACTCTAATGTTACTCTCAGCACACGGATCTATCAATAGAATGATATTAATGAGTCACTGACTGATATCTATTAAAATGATAATGAGCCCAAAACCTTTTTAACTTTTACAACTAAAGCAGGCAAATAAGAGCACGGGTTTTGTGGTGAGTTCGAGTCAGTTTCTTCCATTATTAAATGCTCTCGAAATGTTCTGCTTGCTGTTGAACTGATGCTGAACTGTATGTTGGTGATAAGTAGATTCCACCATGCGCCAATCAAAACAAGTTAAAACAGAGCGTGTGCTCTACTCTGATTGGTGGCTTGCTGCTTGCTTGACCAGTTTTTATCCAATCATGAATAAAAAGGAACGTATTTCACATGTAGTGAAGTGAAAGTAAAATCTCCTTAAATGGAAATACTTCAGTACAAATACATGAAAAAGCTACTTAAGTACAGTAACGAATTACATTTACTTTGTCCGCCGCTGGAATGTGAATCAGGTGCAAAAATCAGTGACTGGTGGCATATGTAGTCCTGAGTCTCTCTTGTCATAAACTTAACAAAGTCCTGCCCTTATTGTTCAACTCTCAACATGCAAAAAGTAACGTCCAGGGTGTCATGAGCAGCACCAATGAATGTCCCCCACAAAGAGTTCTTTAGTCTTTGGTTTTGCCAGTGACAACTCTATTTGTTAAAAATGATAAAGCAATATGAAGACCTGAAAGCTGTCTATGAGACAAAAGCAAGCTAGAGCTTAGAAAAGGTCCAACATTAATTAGAGACTTTAGACAAACATTGCCCAGAAGCAATTATATAATTTGGCATGAACGACAGAGTGACGAGAGTCTATATTGTTAGATGTTTGGAGGTGTAATTATTGCAAGTGAATGCTGGGAGGCAGCAGTGTATTGCATATTCTCAATAGTCTCATGAAAGAAGCTGTTGAGTGTGCTGGTAGTAGAACAGACACTCTAGTACCTTCTGGCAGATCACAAGAGAGATAAAAGTCTATGTGAGGGACTCCAGTGAAGTTCATTGAAGGGGGTCGTGCACAATTCTGGTCGTTTTGCAGGGGTGCTGATGAAAAAAGGAGACCTCTAAGAATTATCTATAAAGTGTTGTGCAGTGAAGGTAAGGGTGTCTAATGTCTGTAGAGGGTGAAAAGGAAGGGAAAGTCGCCAAAACAGAAATACTATATGTAGTAGTAATGACCGAATAAGATTTCACACTATATATATATATATATATATATATATATATATATATATATATATATATATATATATATATATATATATATATATATATATCAATATATATATATAGCATAGCAACACATTTTGTCCATTGCATTGTGTTGCATTAAATCCCATTCTGTTGAATCAAATCGAAATCGGATTGCACTGCATCATAATAAAGGTAAATCGTATCGCATCGCATCTGTAGCTGCATCGTATCGTATCGTCTACTATGCAGCAAGATGTGAATCGCATCAGACTCAGTTATGGAGATGCACATCAATACTATATATATATATACAGTGAGGAAAATAAGTATTTGAACACCCTGCTATTTTGCAGTCTCAAGACCTAAACCCAATAGAGAATCTTTGGAGGAAGCTCAAACTCCGTGTTTCTCAGCAACAGGCCAGAAACCTGACTGATCTAGAGAAGATCTGTGTGGAGGAGTGGGCCAAAATCCCTCCTCCAAACCTGGTGAAAAACTACAGGAAACGTTTGACCTCTGTAATTGCAAACAAAGGCTCCTGTACCAAATATTAACATTGACTTTCTCAGGTGTTCAAATACTTATTTGCAGCTGTATCATACAAATAAATAGTTTAAAAATCATATATTGTGATTTCTGGATTTTTTTTTTTTAGATTATGTCTCTCACAGTGGACATGCACCTACGATGACAATTTTAGACCCCTCCATGATTTCTAAGTGGGAGAACTTGCAAAATAGCAGGGTGTTCAAATACTTATTTTCCTCACTGTATATATAGTATAGTATCTCGCTGCATAGTAAACGATACGATACGATGCAGCTACAGATGCGATGCGATACGATTTACCTCTATTATGATGCAGTGCAATCCAATTTCGATTTGATTAAACAGAATGGGATTTAATGCAACACGATGCAACGGACAAAATGTGTTGCTATGTGTTGCTTTAGTGCCTTCTGACTAACACATCTCACAAACAGGCCTTTGTAGACCAAGAAAAAAAAACCTTAATTAAACCAGACGTTCCTGTTCTGGTTCCAGGAAAATGCAGCCATACCTCTGCCATGTTAATCTGTATTCTATAAAACTCTCAGGACACACCTAAGTGTGTCTCTCACCTAAGACTCTAAGGACACACCTAATTACACCGTAGTAATGCCATACTTCATATTCACATAGCAGTGGTGGTGTGCTTGAGAAACAGTTTAGCGAGGGGAAATCAAACTGCATATAAAATATTGTATGGCACAAAATATGGGTCACTTTCTAAATAATACAATTATACCGCATCTACTAATAATATATATAAATAACCCGTTTTTTACCGATGCGAATATGCTTTTAAAAAATGCATCCTGATACAAATGCTAACTCTTACCGTCTCTAATGGCTTTTATTTACATACTTTATCCTTTTGTGTCAACTTGATATCAAATATTAACTTAAGTTAATTTGACTTAATAACCTAATAGACTTAATTTGATATCAAATATTAACTTAAGTCAAATAATTTGGCAAATTTCTAGGTCAGTGGTCCCCAACCCACTGGTCCGTGGGTCAATTGGTACCGGGCCACACAGAAAGAATACATAACCGTTTTATTTATTTTCTGATTTTGAATGATGTTTTATTTTGGAAAATTACCGGATTTTCTCCGCCACATCTGTCTATGACTCACTCCTGATGCATAGATGTCAAGATGCCTTGGTCACGTGTCTTACCTCCATTCACTACCTTTTTTAAAGGGGCTCCGGCCTCTAACACATAATACATTCCCACTAAATTGAAAACCCCCAAGCGAGCAAAATCAACAAAAAAAACAACACAGTGGATTCACGTTTATTATTATATTTAGAAAATACCAGTTTTTATGACAGTCGTATAATTTTATTTTGTTTTATTTATCCACCACACCTTAAAGGCCGGTCAGTAAGAATATTGTCTGACATTAAACTGGGCGCAAAAAAAAGTTATGGACCACTGCACTAGATGACTCCAGTCTCTCATTTGTTTTGAAGCTCATGTTGAAGATTTACCAGAAATGTACTACCTAATAAATATTACACTTCTGCATGATATTCCACATGTTTATGCTTTGCTTACCTCTAAGTTAGACTACTGTAATGCCATGCTGTCTGAAGGTTCCAGGATGTGTGTGAACATGTTCCATGATGCCAGAGATTTAACCTGGCAGACTTCCATTGCTTTGCAGGGTGATTATAAAGGCCACTAAAAAAGATTAAAATTTTAGCTAAAATAAGCCTGAAAGAGGGAACAACACAGTCCCCAGCCAAACAGAAAGGCGGAGTGAAATCCTCCGCTAAAGCCAGATGGCAGAGTGATATTCTCTGCCAAGAAGGAAGGTCAAGCGATGTCCATGGTGGAGTAAGGAGATGGAATGATGCTCATGGACCTGCCTGGGTACCCTCTGAGTTTCAGGTAGACAAAGCGACATCCTGCACAGAGCAGGGTAGAAGAGCTGTCCTCAGCAGGGCAAAAAGGCAGCACAACGTTCTCAGCGGGGGAGAGAGGCAGTACAATGTCCTCATTAGAGCAGGGAGGGTGGGGGATTGTTTTAGTAGCCCCCTCTTTAAAATAGTTTTTTTCCTTCCTCTTCCTCTGTTGCTCCCAGAGGAGATGTTCCCTTTTTCTGCATCTATTTGTATGTCTCTTCTGTCATGTAAACTATTAAAGCCGGTTTTATTTACAGTGTGTGCATATCCCAAAAATGTAAAGAATTTGAAAATCTATGAAAAAAAATCTATCACATAAAATGTGAGACAAACAAAGGAATGTATAGTGAGATTCCAGCATTCTGGCCTGGTTCTCATTGTTTGTGAATGTAAATCAGGAACAGAAATTACTGGCTGATGGTATATGTAGTCCTGAGTTTCTGTTTGGCATCAACCTGCTCCCTAATATTCGACTCTCAACGTGCCAAAAGTCTTTTCCAGGATGCCATGGGCAGCATTAAAAGTATGTCCATTAGTCCTGGGTTTTGCCAGTGGAGACTTCATTTGTTTGTTAAAGATTATAAGGCAATATGAAGATCGGAAAGCTAGAAAAGGAGTAGCTGGAAAGCTGGAGCTCGACCTGAAAAAAGTAATATGATATTCGACTCAAATAAAATTACAAATAAATTTAGCAGTCTAAATATTTATCCAAGTAAAATTTATGAATTGCGTTTAATGTGTTATGCACTTCCACAACAAACCAAAAAATATCTCCTGTTATCATTACGTTTATGATAATAAGAGAAATCACAAATACAGATGCAAAATTCAGACACTAAGCTTAAGTAATTTCTGTGGCACGATTTTTTCCACATTAGATATGATTTAAAATGTAGTTAAGTACAATACTTTAAACTAAACATTCTTAAGTAAAAGACTGATTTTAAAAACTACTTAATTATAGTAACACAAGTAAATGTAATTTGTTACCTTCCACCTCTGTAAGCTGTTTATAAGAGAAAAGAAAGCTGGGTTGGAGAAAAGGTTTAACATTGACCTGAGCTTTTAGACAAGCATTGCCCAGAACCAATTCTATAATTTAGAATGTGCTACACACGAAAGCAACCACTGGCAACCTAACAAACAGACATCAAACAGGTCAGACAATAACAACCTTCAAACGGCAGGGGCGAAGGTATCACCATCCACCACTTGAAGTCTTTGAGAACAGAATATAAAGGTTAAACCACAAACCACATATTAGCAGAAACAATCAGAAGGCTAAACTAAAATTGGCAAAGAAACACAAAGATGAGTCACAGAAGTGCAGAAACCAGCTTTAACCTTACAAAGGTGCAATCAAAGGTAGCGTAATTAAAGGGTGAATTTCGAGTGAGGTAGTTTTTCTGTTAATGCATTGGCATGTGCCCTGTTAAAGAACACGATCGCATGTTTGTAAAAGTGTATCATGGCACAAACAAAGGAGAATTGCGAGGACCGCAGAAAAATATTACACTGGAAAAGTTTACAAAACCATCTCTGAAGAGTTTGTCCTCCAGCAGTTAAAATATATTCCTCCTTTTGAATCCAATACATATGAAAAAAGAATCCAAGATCATTGTTTCAATTTATTCAATTTAATTCAGTTTTATTTGTATAGCAAAAAACTGCCCTAAAGCAGCTTAACAGAGATAAAGAGGTTATGAAGTTAGAAAATATATATTTAAAACCTTTACTTTGTTCCTTGTAAGGTTATTTCTAATAAGCAAGCCAGAGATGACTGTGAAAAGAAAAAGCTTTCTGAGACAGTATGAGGAAGAAACCTTGAGAGGAACAATTGTCCATTCATTATAGTTCTATCTTGGTTGTGGTGTGCTGTTCAATGATAGGTCCTTAAATGCAGAACTGTTAATGCAACCTGTGGTCCTAAACCATTGTAGCAGACTGCTGATATCAATTACAGTCCAAATCAATCCTCCTAGTTCTTGAGTTGCTAGTAACTTCATTAACCTTTAGACTGCTCATGTGGAACCATCTTCAGCTGCACAGAGTGATCTCCATTTGAGAAGGACTCTATCCAGAGGGGCAATCTGTGGAACTCTATGCAGAGGTGGCAATCTGTGGTAATGCCAATGGATTTTGAATTTGAAGGTTGTGAGTTCGAATCCCACCAAAACCAAGCTGCTATCTGAGTAAGACCCTCAACCCCGTAGCTGCTCAGTTGTATGATTCAAATTTTATTTTTCACATACACATTAATAGAGAGCACGACATGTAGTGGAATGCTTTTTTATCCAACATGTCCAACATGTAAACATGAAAAATAGAAATAGAATATAAGAATAAAAATTAAGTAAATAAATAAAATAAATTATAAGAATATTAAAAGTATAGTATAACTAAAAAGTATCTTTCTATTTATATATATTCAGTGGGTACGGAAAGTATTCAGACCCCCTTTAAATTTTTCACTCTTTGTTATATTGCAGCCATTTGCTAAAATCATTTAGGTTCATTCTTCTTCCTCATTAATGTACACATAGCACCCCATATTGACAGAAAAACACAGAATTGTTGACATTGTTGCAGATTTTTTTTAAAGAAAAACTAAAATATCACATGGTCCTAAGTATTCAGACCCTTTGCTCAGTATTTAGTAGAAGCACCCTCTTGATCTAATACAGCCAGGAGTCTTTTTGGGAAAGATGCAACAAGTTTTTCACACCTGGATTTGGGGATCCTCTGCCATTCCTCCTTGCAGATCCTCTCCAGTTCTGTCAGGTTGGATGGTAAACGTTGGTGGACAGCCATTTTTAGGTCTCTCCAGAGATGCTTAATTGGGTTTAAGTCAGGGCTCTGGCTGGGCCATTCAAGAACAGTCACGTAGTTGTTGTGAAGCCACTACTTCATTATTTTAGCTGTGTGCTTAGGGTCATTGTCTTGTTGGAAGGTAAACCTTCGGCCCAGTCTGAGGTCCAGAGCACTCTGGAGATGGTTTTCGTCCAGGATATCCCTGTACTTGGCCGCATTCATCTTTCCCTCGATTGCAACCAGTCGTCCTGTCCCTGCAGCTGAAAAACACCCCCACAGCATGATGCTGCCACCACCATGCTTCAATGTTGGGACTGTATTGGACAGGTGATGAGCAGTGCCTGGTTTTCTCCGCACATACCGCTTAGAATTAAGGCCAAAAAGTTCTACTTTGGTCTCATCAGACCAGAGAATCTTATTTCTCTGTTTTTTAGCAAACTTTATGCGGGCTTTAATGTGTCTTACACTGAGGAGAGGCTTCCGTCGGGCCACTCTGCCATAAAGCCCCGACTGGTGGAGAGCTGCAGTGATGGTTGACTTTCTACATCTTTCTCCCATCTCCCGACTGCATCTCTGGAGCTCAGCCACAGTGATCTTTGGGTTGTTCTTTACCTCTCTCACCAAGGCTCTTCTCTCCCGATAGCTCAGTTTGGCCGGACGGCCAGCTCTAGGAAGGGTTCTGGTCGTCCCAAACGTCTTCCATTTAAGGATTATGGAGGCCACTGTGCTCTTAGGAACCTTAAGTGCAGCAGACATTTTTTTGTAACTTTGGCCAGATCTGTGCCTTGCCACAATTCTGTCTCTGAGCTCTTTAGGCAGTTTCTTGGACCTCATGATTCTCATTTGCTCTGACATGCATTGTGATCTGTAAGGTCTTATATAGACAGGTGTGTGGCTTTCCTAATCAAGTCCAATCAGTTTAATCAAACATTTCTGGACTCAAATAAAGGTGTAGACTTATCTCAAGGATGATCAGAATAAATGGAGAGCACCTGAGTTAAAAATTTAAAGGGGGTCTGAATACTTTCCGTACCCACTGTATATATAGTAATCCCCCACTTTACTGCGCCCCCAGTTTATCGCAGAATTGCATTTGCCACATAATTAATTTGTTTGGCCGATTTTCCCCGTCTCTCGCGGATAGAACGATACACCAAAAAACTTATAGGGATTTGTTTTTATATAGTTTTATGTTGAAATAATTAAATGTATTATTAAAAATATAATTATCAATTATAAAATGAAATAAAATGTTAATACAGTACAGTACTGTATACATTAAATTGCATTTTTGGGGTGGCATCCGTTTATAGCAGTGTATATATATATATATATATATATATATATATATATATATATATATATATATATATATACACACACACACACACACACTAATTGCCAGAAAGGAATGTAAGTGTATGGCAGATTAAGTACAGATTAAAGTGATCCAGTGTGATTTGTCCTTAAAATGTCCATGTGCAGTATAATGACACTGTGCTGTGAAAGTGACAGTCCAGAGTTAAAGTGACATACACGAAGTGCAAAAATGATTGTGCAGTGAAGGAAAAGTGAGACGGCGAGAGAAGACCAGGTTCTAGTTGCTGGATGTCTCCTGGTTTAAATTCTGAAGGTCCTGCGGGTAGAAGCTCCTCCTCATTCTCTCTGTATTTGCTTTCAAGGAGCGGAAGCGCTTCCCTGAACTCAACAGAGAAAAGAGTCATGAATGAAATAAATGTAATTCACTCTGAATAAGCACATCTCCCAAATCCCTTCTGCCAAATTTCATAAATGTAAAATGTTAATAAACCTCAGAAGCATTTTTAACTTGGAGTGGTCATTTTAAATATTACTCAAAGAGTCTACAAGGCCACAAAGGAACCCAGGGTAATAACTAAGCAACTTAAGGCCAGACTGTAGCTTCCTAAAGATCATGGACAAGCCATGAGAAAATCTAAAATACATTTATTGTAAATATGTTGTAAATGGATGAAACCAAAATAGAACTTTTTGGTTTAAATAAGAAGAGTTATGTTTGGAAAACACTGCATTTCAGGAGTAGGAATGATATCCAAATTATACCCTCAAATTCTAGGATTCTCATATAAGGACTTGTGTGAAACTCTTTCGGGTCATGTTTTTTGCAGGAATATTGAAAATAAAATAGGTTGTCTAATGAAAGTACGTTTTTTAAATACGTAGTTTAAAAATTCTTGGTTGAATAAAATAATTTCTGCAGCTGATTTGCGGCTGTGGTTATATTCACTAAAAAGAGGACAGACACGGCATAATTTACATCTAGGTAAATTTTTAAGCAAATACTGCCAACAGACTCGAGTAAATTTGATCTGGCATGGATTAGACAATTTTACTCAAGGTAGCATGAGGCTGGCACACCAAATACCCACAATTCTAAAATTCATGCAATCACAATTTACATTTTGGAATCAAATCTTCTTATTTCAGCTGCTCCTGTTAGGGGTCTCCACAGCACATCATCCATCTCCATACTAGTGATGGGAAGATCAGATCATTTTAGTGATATGGGTCTTCGAATCTTGGTTATCAAAATGAACAAATCTGTTTTTGAGTCATTTATTTCATTTTCGATACGCAGATCCCCCAACGTGTCTACACACACAAACTTAGACTCTAGTTCCAATAATAAAAGGACAAATTATGATAAACAGAATGAGTAGCTCCCCTCTCATATCTTCTGGTCTGTGTCTCTATTGTCATGTAACTTCCATAATAATTATAACAGTAATGTCAAGATTCGGACCATAAAAATTATCTGTTGCATTGTGTAGCGTTGATGGGAGTCACATGACGAAAGAAGAACAACCAGAGAACTCATGAGATGACTCAATTCTGCTTCCTCTACATAACCTACGTAGATTTTGCAATGATTTGCTCATGCACATCCACTAGAAGGTTTCAGACGTTTCTGGGCACTACCATTTCCCAAGACCTGAAATGGGAGACCAACATAAACTCCATTCTCAAAAAGGACTTTTCTACTTTCTACACCAATTAAGTAAGAGGACACAAGACCTGTTGATGCAGTTCTACACTACAGTCATTGAATCTGTCCTGTGCTCATCAATTACCATCTGGTTTGGAGCAGCAACAAAACAGGACAGAAACGGTTAGAACAGCAAAAAAAAATCATTGGTGCTCCCCTGCCCACTCTCCAGGACTTGTACCATACAAGAACCAGAAACCGGGCAGGAAATATCACTGACCCTTCGCACCCTGGACAAAACCTCTTTCGGCTCAGGATGTTCAACATGGCACCTCATGGTAAAAACTCTCTGAGGATTTAAGAATAAATGCTCTCCACAAAGATGGCCAAAGCTATAAGGGGATCAGTAGCACCCTGAAACTGAGTTACAGTACAGTGGTCAGGGTCATACAGAGGTTTTCCGAGACGGGTTCCACTCGGAACAGGCCTCGCAAGGGTCCGCCAAAGAAGTTGAGTCCTCGTGCTGTGTGCGTCAGGTGCAGAAGCTGCTTCAAAAAACAGATGCATGAGTGCTGCAGCATTGCTTTAGAAGTTGCAGAAGCGGAACCTCCGCTTGTCGGTGCTCAGACAATACGCCACTCACTGCAATAATTCGGTTTGCATGGCCGTCGTCCAAGAAGGAGCCTCTTCTAAAGCTGGTTTACAAGAAAACCCACAAACAGTTTGCTGAAGAACAACAACCTGTCCGAGATCATGAATTACTGGAACTATGTCCTGTAGTCTGATGAGACTAAATTAATTTAGTTTGACTCAGATGGTGTCCTGCATGTGTGGGGACGCCCTGGTGAGAAGTGCTCAGAGAGTAACCTTGGGATTACTGCATTATCTTATACATCCTGAGATAATTTTTTTTTTTTAAAGCAGAAAAGTCCATCAGAAAAAAACAAAAAAAACAAAAACAAAACGCCTTTCTCTTCTTGCTTCACAGAAACCTATAAAGCTGAAAGAATATCAGTAGCTCCTATTAATGATAATGTTTTTAAATAAATTATTACCATCCATATATTGAAGTAAATGTAACAAAATCAAAGATTTTAGTCTTCATGTTTAGTTTGTTTAAACTTAATAATGTTTAAAAAAAAATACTGGTAGTGGTAGCATATTCATGATAAGTTCTTGAAAGTACTTGGTTTTGAATCGATAACCGAAATGAAGTAGTATCGCACGACTCTTATGGAAACGGCTGCGCATGCGCACAACGCCTGGTAGATATTAGGTGATAGAATTTGTGATAGTAAAATGGGAATAAGAATCAGAACCCTGTTAATGTGTCAATGCATTATGTGATAAACATGAGATTTCTTTAGCGGTGTGTTATATAATAAATATATGAATCATTTAATAATAATAATAATAATAATAATAATAATAATAATAATAATAATAATAATAATGTGAAAAGTCTAGTGTTGGAAAATTAGGTTACTGTTTCTGGTCAGTTCTAAATAAATAAATAAATAAATAAATAAATAAATAAAAACACGTTGACGCTCCCTTTCGGTTTGGAATCGGATTCAAATTCACTCATCGGCGGCTTTCTGTTTTTTTTCCCCCTCACGCCGGGCAAGATGGCGGCGGTCGCGCCGAGATGGAGTAGCTGCTCAGCTTGAGCAGTTTTTTTTTTTTTTTTTTTTAGACTAAACACCTTCAGTATCTAACTTAATTCTTTTACAATTTAGTACAGTGTTCGTTCGGAACTCACTTTTTTATAATCCACTTAAAAATGGTCGAATTGTAGTTTTTCTTTTTAAATTCTTAGAACCGGTCCACCAAGCAAACAAGGCAGAAAGTATAATGGGAGAGAAGCTTGAACTGAAGCTCAAGTCGCCGGTCGGAGCCGAAGCTGCGGGCTATCCGTGGCCGTTACCGGTATATGTAAGTATCGCTTGTTTTGTTTTAGGGCTTTTTTATTATTATGTTAAATATAAAAAAAAAACCACACAATTTTACTCCTATTGTCGCCAAAATGACTCGTTTCTCCAATGAATAGCTTCAGCTCTCGGTGTCTGATTAGCCTCCTAGCAGCGCGCTGTAGCGTGGTCGTGTCCGTCTGCTCGAATTCTTCCCTTCATTTTCGTAAAGATTTATTCCTTTTTTTTATTTATATTGTTTTTTTTTTTTTACTCGAATTGTTTTCCCCCCTTTCAAAGTCTGTCAAATACCTCCACTGAAAGGTGACAACGAGGAAGTTCTCAGAGAAGCTACTTTGAGATAGAAGACACGACGGTTAGCAGTTTGCTCGGTTTAATTCTTTACAATGTTTTATAATAATGACTCTATATATTTTTTTGTTAATATTTATTGTATTTTCTAATGGCAGTCTTGCTGGGTGCAGATGGCAGTCACGACTGTGTGTGTGTTGGGGGGTGAAGCTGGCTAGCAAAGACTACATTATCTGAAAGGGTTGAAACGGAGTCATTTGGTGTAATTTTGGTGTGTTTTTGTAAAACCAATTGTTTTTCTACACGTTTTGGTTTTGTAAATGGACCCTGGTGCAGATTTAGTCCGATTTAAGCCCCAGGTTAGGAAAGCCGAGCTCGGGCTAACGCTCCCTGATTGTGGGGGTTTGTGTGGAGTAATGGCAGGGTGGAGGACAGATATCCATCAGCTCTGTTTATCTCTGGTAAAATGAGAGTAAATTGCAAAGAAATAAGAAGACAATACAGCCAGGAAGTGCAGCAGGACAGGACAGGGCAGGACAAATTGTTCCTAGGACGATCAATGGGACTTCTTTTTTTTTTTTTTTTTTTTTTGTTCCCTTTGTAGCAGGTTCTAACATTGGACCAGGTTTGTGTCCCACTTAGGGGTCAAGATGCTTTTGTCATATGTACATGAGAACATTAGAGCACTGTGTAATTCTTACTTTGTGGCTTGTTAGGAAGCAGAGGTCAGCAATAATACATTTACGTCATTTGGCAGATGCCCTTCAGGACTTGAAGGTAAAGGGCCTTTCTCAAGGGTCCAGCAGTGGTCGCTTTGGTGGTGCTGTAAACTGAACATTTGATCTCCTGTTTTCAAGTCCAATACCTTTTCCACTGATTGCTACCTCCCCTTACAGCACCAGTGGAGAGTTAAGGGTTTTGCTCAAAACCCCAGCTAGGAGAATCAGGGTCTTGAACCCATGACCACCTGATCAGTGTTTTAACAGTTGAGACAGCACCTCCCTTATGTCTGTGTGGTGTATTTCCCTTTCTGTCCTCTAGGGGAGATTCTGGAAACAACACTAATCCGGATCAAATTGAAAACCACGGTGTCGTCTAGAAACGGTGCCCACGTCCACAGTTTTGTTTAGGAAAAGTCGCACATCCGCGCGGAAACCTCTTACGCACTCTGCACTGCGCAGGAGCAAACCGTACTCTGACCGTACTGTCAGTTCCGCCCGGTGTTTATTTACTTTCCGGCTCTTTGAAACACTGCAGCGATGATTAAGAATGCATCAGTTCGGAGAGCATTTTCAGTAAACTACGCTTTTGTTGACTGACAACGCCGTCTCCGTGTGGACGTAAGGAAAAAACAGGAGGGGAAAATACGCGTTCTCGAACAAAACACTGTTAGAGTGGATGTTGCCAACAACAAGCACTTTTTCTTTTCAATTGTATTTTTGTATAGCTATTTTTGTATTTATTTATTTTTCCCCCGTCGTACATTGTTCCAGAGCAGAAGTTATAAAATGTACATTTATACCAGGGGTGTCCAGTCTTTTCCTTAAAGGCCCGTTGCAGGTTTTCATTTTAACCAAACAAGGGCCACAGCTGATAGTCTATTGAAAATTTAAGCTCTAAACAGGTGGACTATGGTGTGGCTTAGCTTGGGAATGAAAACCTGCACCCACACCAGCTCTTTGTGGAAAAGATTGAACACCCCTGATTTACACCTTTTGGTTTTCTTAACGGGTGACGTGGGAAAAACTCAGAGATTGGACAAGGAAAGGGACCTGGAAAGGCTAATTTACAACACCGAATGTCCGTTTATTATTCAATTCAATTCACTTTTATTTGTGGAGCACTTTTAACAATGGACATTGATTGATTAAAAGTAGCTTTACACAGGTAAAGAAGTCATGAACTTGTAATGTATGTGTTTAGTGCCTAAAAGTTTGTCCCTTTTTAATTTGTTGATCCCTAATGCAGGAGACAGTGGCGACTGTGGCATGGAAAAACCCCGAGATGGTATGAGAACGAATCCGTCCTGATGTAATTGGCATTTAATGTTCATTCATTACAGTTCCATCATTGTTGAGGTGTGCTGTCAAGTGAGGGTGCTTGTTCATGCAAAGTGAAGTCCTTATGCCATTATTGCAGGCGGTTTCTGTAATTACAGTCTGTTTGTTTTAAAGCTGTGTTGTCTGAATGAGTATTTTCTAAAAAAGGTCACACCGTTCAATATCGATCTCATCAGCCACTTGTCTTCACGTGATCTGAATTTGCACGCCAAAGTTCCCTTCGAACAAACCACAGCACACTGAGGCTCTGTTCACACTGGCCATTCGCATGCTTTCCGTCTGATCTGATTAGAAGTAAAGCGCTGAGATAAATGCAAGGTCTTAACGCATCTCTGCCACACAGCACTCTGAGGTGGTGGGGGACTGAAACGGTGACATTCAGGTCATTTTGTACATTTCTAGTGTACAGAAATGCGTCTCAGGCAACGAAGAAGGATCGATTATTCATCTCCACGCTTAAATTAAGAGAAAATCATAGTAAAACTGTGTATTAGAGCTCTTAGCATTTTAGGTTAACACACAAAGACCTGATGAAAGACTTTTCGTAGCCTCTTTCATTTATACAGCTGTCTGAGAGCATTGAAACTAGTGACCGGTCATCAGTCTGTAATGTGTCTCAGAAGAAGTCAGAAGAGTCGTCTTAAAGTGATTTTGTACATTTTCTACTGGATGCGCATGAGCAAAGCGTCGCAAAATCTCCATGGGTTATGTAGAGGAAACAGAATTGAGTAGTTTACCTCTCGACTCTTCTAGTCCGAGTTCTTTTATCACGTGACTGCCATAGACGCTTTGCAGTGCATTACACAGCAAACAGCATTGAGTGGTTAATCTCAGGAGTCCTCTGGTCCAAGCCGTTCGTCCATATACCACATGATTTCCATATACGCTCTGAAGGCCATGAAAGGAACGAAACGACTCAAGATTTGTTTATTTGATTTAAAGAATCAAGTTATTCGAATGATCCGACATTTCCGCAACAAAAGACAAAGACGTGTGAAATCTGATCAGATGACGTCACTTGAAGACACAATCTTAAGGACAGGTGCGTCTTTGTGAGCCGCTTGCAAATGAACAACTGAATTAAATGAACGGAGTGCCGAGGAAAATAATTAGCCTTCTTCCTGACCCAGAGACACAGGCCAGTGTCTTGACTGAGCGAAGAAAAAGAGGACGCCATCTTTGTTTTCCAGGAAGCACGGCTGGTTTTGCAGTAGTTCGTTATACCAGTCGAGCTGGTGGTCTCACTTTTGATAAGGGTTTATCTAGTATGCACAGAAAGCTGCATTTGACCCGAACAGCGCAGTTAATTTTTCACTGTTTTCTGTGCACTTGGTATTTTTTGGTGTACCCTGCAATTCTTCATGTGTCTTACCTTCATCATTACCATCATTTTCCCATTTTTGTACCATATTTTCTTGCTGTGAGTAGAAAAAAGGGGAGGGTTTGACTGATAGGAAGGGCAATAAAATAACCCGCGGACTGCAGACTTGGGTCAGTGCGAACGGAAGCTGTGTGTTATCGATAGAGTCGGTCATTTTACACTGTATTCAGATGTGTTCTTTTTCAATGTACTTGTACTTTCGTCTGGACTACAGCATGGCAATTCAGTGTTTATGATCGGATGCTACAGTAAAGAGCAGCAAAAATTTACTCTGGTATTTCATCAGAAGTACCAGGTTTGAGACTAGCAGAGTTAAATATGAAAAATGATGAATCATAAAATTGTTCAAGGCACAGCTTCATTTTATCGAGGCCTTTTTGCTCAGCACAATGCTATATGTTGGGACAAACCAAATCTGGTGATCTCTCATTTTAAAACAGCGTTTTGGCTCATGGACCGTCTTCTCAATTGTTGTTTCTTGTACCATTCTCAACTCTAGGGACCATTGGTGTACGTTGTTTTTGCTGCTGCTTCACAATCAGCTGATAGACATATATGATGCAGGGGTGGGCGCTATATCTGTAGAAGCGTAACTACAAGAGTGCACAGCTAACTGCAGTTTGCGATCTTGAGATTTAACAATAGGAACAGCAAAAGCGAACAAGACGAACGAACACACAAAGTCATGTTAAAGAGCGCGAAGAAGAATTGGTTAAAAAGAAGGGGGGATCCTCCGTTGTTTGGAACTGGTTTGGGTTCAAAATCTCGACCTCAGTTTCCAAAAAAATACTTTGCAAGTTGTGTTGCCGTGTTGTAGCCAAAGATGGAAACATGGCGATCTTGTGGACGAAAAAATAAATGCAACCGGTATTCCCAAAGCATAAAGCCCAACAAGCACAGAAACGCCTCACGTAATGAAGGACACGGTACCTATTCAAACTGGAGAAAGAAGGTTTCAGAAAGTTGAGTCAAACTCAAGAGCCAAGATACGAGATCTCCAGTCATAAATATTTTAGCCAAACATCCCGCCACAGCTTTATAGCGAATGCCAGGAAAGAGTTTACAACAAATTAAGCAACGCTGCATTTTTCTAATTATATACGTTTAATAGATCCAAGGGACTTCTCCTCTGTGTAGTGCCCTCCCCTTCTTCTTGTGTTTTCCAGGAGAGCTGGGAGGGAAGGTCGACGAGCTCGTAATATTCTCAGAGTACTTTCTTTCTATTTCAGAGAATCTTCGACCAAATCGGAAAATCTTGATGTAAACTGAGATAGGACAGTAAGAATAATGTGACTCAGTTGTTCTGCTGAAGATTACACCATGACGTAATAAAAATTGCCCAACTCGTCTTCTAATCTCAGGGGAGCGGTTGCGATTCTACCACAGTGGCAGGCGTGCACCCCGTCATATCTCGACTGAGAGAAAAGCGATGAGCCATGCGTGGTTTCCGTCTGACGAAACAGCTCCAGCCTGTGCTTTTTAAGGTTATAGACCTCATGATTGATTGTCATCACGGCAGGAAAACTAACTCATGCGCTGTGTCATAAACGTGAGTCATGTGAGTGGTGCTTCGGAAGGCGTGCGTGTGTGACAGTCACATGTTTATGCTACCATTCATGACCGAAAAGCGAGCGAGCTCGTGCACAAGCGCACACAACCTCCTCTCGTGCCCCAGCTGGTTTTATTTTTAGCTGCACAGGCGTTGCTGTGTGGAAACCAACAAGAACACTGCCCCCCGCTCTGCCACACACACGCACATAATTACACACACCACCTACACACAGGCCGTGGTTCAGATATGGCATTAACGCCAGTCTTGGTTGATTGATCACAAACGGAGAGCTGAGACGGATATCTGTGTCAGCTGACCAGCAGCAGACAAGAAAAGGCCTTTTAAAAAATGGGAAATTGATTGAGATGAGTTTAATATAAATAAAATAAAGAGAAATCGACCTCAGTGTTGGTAGAAAACATCTGTACTTGAATATTCACTGGAACTGACCGATTTGATTAATCAAATAATTGGATAAGAAGCACTATTTCTTTATTAAAGAGCAATAATATGAGGGAGAAATTGAGACATTTTAAGTCTCTTAAAATGAACTCTGTAATTTGTTTTTCTTTTTGGAACAATTTACATTATTACTGAAATCACATACTAAAATATTGGTGAAAACTAAACCAATTTAGTGCTTTTAAGCCATATTACATAAAATGAGTTATGGGAAAGGTTATGGGAAACTATTCTTTTAATGAAACTCATATTTATTTATTAAATCTCACACCGTAGCGTGATGTGGTTTTCTTGTCTCCAGAAAAGCTGCTTGAAATTTTCCGCGGACGTAATCCGTCCACTACCTGCTTTACGCCGCCACTGCAGAGGGATTTTTTTAAACGTGCTGTGTGTGTGTGTGTGTGTGTGTGTGTGTGTGTGTGTGTGTGTGTGTGTGTGTGTAAAAATTACATTATTATTTAACCTTAGAAATGGAAACCGCACTGTACGCTGTTTTCTTTGTTTCAGTTTGAAATGATCCCAAACTTTGGGAACTGTGTTTTCTTTGCCCCGAATCTTCTCCTCGCCCCCTCACTGTTTTCTTCTGTGTTACCTGTCCAGCGCGGTTTAGTGGGTGGTGCGTCAGTAATAATGTAATAACACAGTGCTCTTTAGTTAAATGGATTAAATGCCCCGATTTTCTAAATCTTGGTATCGGCCAGAGAGAAACCCGTATCGATCGACACCCGAGAGGCCACTCCTGACTCGCCCTTCAGGTTTCTTTAACAAGTCAAGATCTTCCTTTTGTAGCCATTCTGCCAAAATGATGGCCTGTAGTTCTCCAAGGCATAATTTAATGAACAGTGATGGTCTCAACCCTTCTAGGATGTTCATATGAAAAATGTAATGATGTAAGTTTAACAAAGAAAAAGGTCTGATTCCTGCCCTGATAAGAAACATAACGTTTAATTTATTTAACTCAGTGACTTGTTTAGATTTGGTCATAAGACATTTCCTTCTTTCAGATGTGCTGTTTGGATTCTGGATGCAATAGCACTACTGGATAAAGACGTTTTTAAAGACCTGTGTTTTGATCGACCGTTTCAAACAGATAAACCGTGTGGGTGTTGTATGGTCTGTGTAGTCGCGGTGGTGAGCGTATGCAGGGACAGGTGGTGCATGAAGAGAAAGTGGTGTCCAGGTAGATCTGCGCGTTCCTGGTGTCGCGCAGGCGGAAAGTAGGTCACTGGGCCATGCTGTGCTACTTTCGCTTCCATGCAAATGCAAAAAGTGTTCGCCAGGTGGAAGTTGTTACGATGGCCACCCATTATGAGAGATTAGTTTTACTTCCTGGATTTTCTGGTCTTTTCCAACGGATGAAGCATGTAGTACTTTCTGTGCCCTTTTCAAGCGAACAGTGCTTGAGGGATTACATCCATCGAATCAGATCGTGTTCTTTGTATGGTTTTAATTTTTTTATTAATATTTTTAAATGGCGTGTTATATTTTTGTTGTTTCTTTAGGTTAGAGTGTGGTTCTCGTCTTTGCTTTATTTTCAGATTTTCAGGTTTTCATAGAAAGGAATAAACCTGTTACAGGTATGCAATCTATTAAAATACGGCTTTCAGAATGACCTAAACAATGTCCTCTGGGTGTCACCGCTATATGAGGGCTAGTTCTCTTTTGAGTGAGGTTTCTTCCTCATACCATATCTCCATGCCATCATCACCCCTGGCTCGCTCATTAGAAATGAACTTGACAAACGTGTGAATTTAAAATGTATATACTTGGTCACACACGTGTTTTTTGTTTGTTGATTATGTCCACTGTTAACTGTCCTCTACCAATTGAATCCATTAGAGTTTGAGATTGGACTAGAATGCAAGCAAAAAAGCTTTTTTTTTTTTCTTCCTCTGATGAATTGTTTAGGACTGTGAAAGACCACATTTAATACAAGTATATTTTCAGTCTTTGATTAGTCAATGTTAGCGCCTGGCTAACGTTACAGGCTACTGGTTGGATAATATTACAGAAAAAAGATTAGCTGCATGTGGGGGATTTTAAAATGGTCCCCAGTACATCGCCAGTGCATTTAGTCTCATCCTGATCCACTTCTAATCCCGTATTACGAGATTAAATACAGAGTAAATCGTTCTTATTGAAACCTACACGCTCTCATCGTGTCTGTAGTTGCTAGTTTTCAGTCATTTGACTTCGTGTTTGTCTTTCTCCCCAGGATAAACATCATGATGCTGCACATGAAATTATTGAAACCATACGGTGGGTATCCTTCACATTCTGCACTAACGAGTGACTAATGCAGACAGCTGATTGTATACTTGAATCGAATTTGTTTCTTGTTAATAGTTGGGTTTGTGAGGAGATCCCTGATCTTAAACTGGCCATGGAGAACTACGTGCTCATTGACTACGACACGAAAAGGTATTGCTTTATACACATTAAATGTACAGCTGGGCATAAACTGTGTGATAAAATACCACGTGAACGAGTAAATGATTCCAATGACCCGTTCTCTTTCTTTAGGTTTTCAAAAGTTTAAAACATTTTCTGGTTGGTTGATTGATTCCGGCTCGTGTGTCAATCCAAATGTTGAACTCTAGCAGCAAGGAAATTGGGCAAGGATCAGAGAAAATGAGTAGTCGTTCGATATTTTAACTTCGAGTGTATGCCCCTGCATACGGCTTAGTGATGCGATTTTTCACCATTGCGTTGAGTTCTGCAGTGTGAACAGAAGTTGTTCCTACATCATGGTGTATACGCACATCCAACTCTGTTGCTTAAAGACTGCTTATTTAATGTGATACTTAAAATGACCAGTAACGATTCAGATTAAGGGTAAATCAGAAGCTGTAATTTACTAATTTGTTACGGAACCAATTAACAAACAATGGATGATTTGGCTGCATTTCTGTCATGAAATAAAATGGATTCATATGATTCTGTTTTCCTTTAGTTTCGAGAGTATGCAGAGACTATGTGACAAGTACAACAGAGCTATTGACAGCATTCACCAGCTGGTAAGTTGACTCACGCTTACACGTGGCCAATTAAATGCTGTTTTCTATCTCGGTCTGCATTCTGGCATTATTTAACACAATACTATTGAAATGTCCAGGCGTAGTTAAATGACTTTTGAGTCTCCCTTCCAACTGTACACTAGAATCTCTTCTAACACTCTTCCTGTAATGTTTAGTCAAAACTGTGTAGCATTGCTACTTTTTATCTTAACATTGCTGCTTTTTATCATCGCTTCGTGTGTTTATGGTGACAGTGGAAAGGCACAACTCAACCGATGAAGCTGAATAAAAGGCCTTCAAATGGCCTGCTCCGGCACATCCTGCAGCAGGTCTACAATCACTCTGTAACCGACCCGGAGAAGTTAAACAACTACGAGCCCTTTTCTCCAGAGGTGTACGGTGAGACGTCGTTCGACCTGGTGGCTCAGATCATTGATGAGATCGAGATGATGGAGGACGACACATTTGTGGACCTGGGCAGCGGTGAGTCCCTGCAGTTTAAAAGCTTCTATTGTCATTTAAACTACGTTGTGCAGATTTGGGTTAAAAAATGGTGGCATAAATTAGGGCTGAACAATTTTGGGGAAAATCTAATTATTTTATTTATTTATTTTAGAATCCTTATTGCAATTGTGAATTAATATACAAATTCCAATATACAAAAAGCTTAAAAGATAAGCAGTAAATGACTGTATTGTATGACAAACACATTATTGGATAGATTATACATAAAATGTTCTTTTTCTGTAGACCAGGCCTTTATTACAATGAATTTAGGTGATGAAAGAATTTATATGAAAAGTTTTTGTTTTCAGTTAAAATAGTACACATTATGGACAGGTATTGGGACACCTGACCTTTCCTGCCCTATGTGGGGTTTTTTTTTTTTTTTTTTTAAACTGTTACCACACAATTGTCTTTGGATGCAGTATAATAAAATTTTGCGTTCACTTGAACTTGGAAACCCAAACCTGTCTCAGCATGGCAGTGCCCCTGTGCACAAAGCGAGCTCTATGACGATACGGTTTAGAGAGGAAGATCTGCTTATAGAGCTCTGATCTCAACCCTACTGAACACCATTAGAATGAATGGGAACACTGACTGCAGCCCAGGTTTCACCCTACATCAGTACCTGACTTTACTAACACCCTTATGACTGATGAACACTAGTGTTCTTTCTGCTGCATTCTCCTTGTCACAGTCACCACTTTCTAGCTCATCAGGGACGAACCTCGAATTCTAAGGAACAAGCTTTTACATTCTTTTATTACTACTTTGTCTCTGTAAAGCTGCTTTGAGACGATGTCTATTGTTGAACGCGCTGTACCAATAAAAAATAAGTTGAAGGAATTTAAATTGTCTAATTTATGCTCCTTTTTGCTGATTTCAACCCAAATGGGAAACGATCAGCTTTACTGATGTCCCCTGCAACCAAACATTATTAATATTTTGGTCAGTTTGGATTATTCAGATGTATTTTGTCTTCTTTGTGTAAGTAATGTCATTTTGTCACATGTGTAATTTATTCCGTTTATGTATCTGATGTTCTGAAAAGGAAAGTCCTGGAATCACTCACTGAAATTACTGCTTTGTTTCGCAGGCGTTGGTCAGGTGGTCCTGCAGGTTGCTGCAGCTACTAACTGTAAGCACTACTATGGTGTAGAGAAGGCAGAGACTCCAGCCACGTATGCAGAGGTGACGCTTTTGTTTTACATTTTAAAATGTTTGTACAACTTTCTGTGTAAAACAGGGGTCCCCAAACAGCCCTGTGAACAGTGCCAGAGACGTAATTTGATATGTTTCACTCGTCATATCTGTATTTGATAATGAAGGTTGGCGTTCAAACTAAATAATTTGATTTATTATTATTAGAGGTCAAGCCACCGATGGTTGATTGCTGGCAGTCGGCGAAAACATTCCGATAGTTTTTCCGGCTTCCGGTCCGCTGTCTTTGAGAGCGGCCTCTAGACGCATTGTTTTTACATGTGAGACTGCACGCTGCATAGAGAGCGCTATGTTATATTTATTATTTAAAATTTATTAACAATTTCTTAAAATAATATTTGTTACCATAGCACATTTTAATGATTTAGTATTGTTTTTTTATATATATTTTTTTGTAATACAGTCCAGTACTATTTTACATGAAGTGTTTGTTTTTTAATAAAACTGTCGGTTGATTAATTGGTTATCGGCAAGTACCATCCAGCCTAGCTATCGGTATTTCAAATCATCATAACCTCTTCACTATAATACTAATACTCACTGCGGCTCATGCAATTTTCTGTTGTA
Organism: Silurus aristotelis; assembly: GCF_946808225.1. Classification (NCBI taxonomy): domain Eukaryota; kingdom Metazoa; phylum Chordata; class Actinopteri; order Siluriformes; family Siluridae; genus Silurus; species Silurus aristotelis. The sequence goes on from NC_139586.1 coordinate 4,761,631, forward strand.
GACTGACCCGGCCCCCCCATTAAAGAGAGGAAAGATTATATGGCCTTGCAGAAAAAATTTGGGGAACCCTGGTGTAAAAGATGTCATGAGAAAAGCGTAATGAAATGTACTCGAGCCACTGACTAGGCACCTTATTAGGAATGCTTATAAGCGAGTGATTCGCAGCAGCCGAAAAATCTGTACGATTTCAGCACGGATCAGTGTCTCATTCCTTCATACTCATTTGGAATTCGCAGCACGTGGAATTTAGGCTGGTTTGCGAGCAGAGCACAGAATGAATGGGCTCCTAATAAAGTGCCTGGCGAGTGTACAGTGGGTTACATCAAATGTAACTTGGTGCTTTAACCACATTTCTTGGATTGCAGGCGATGGACAGGGAATTCAAGAGGTGGATGAAGTGGTATGGGAAAAAGCATGGCGAGTATACAGTAAGTTGGTGTGAAACTTCATGAAATGGCTTACTTCTGCAAACGTATGGGGGTGCGAGGGTCTCTCATACGTCAGTGTTGGCATTAATGCTTGAATGTAGCACGAGTATGTACAAAAGGTGGGGGTGTCACATGATCCCAACCATAACGATCCAAAAAAACTTCAATGGGGCCAGTGTGAAAGAGCGGGGCGTGTTTTATTGGAGAAATTGTATATTGTAATGGTGATCCTTTTTAATCCCAAGCAATTTGTCATATTTGCCACGTGACAATACCATGTGGTGTGATGTTCATTCGTTCTTTGTCCGTAGCTGGAGAGAGGAGATTTTCTGTCAGAAGACTGGCGAGAAAGGATAGCAAACACAAGGTAGTGGTGAAATCATCTTGGTGAAATTTATCCTTAAAATGAATTTTTGGTCAATTAATTATACAGGAATTCCCTGAATTATGATGGTTCGACTTGCGCTTTTTTTCGACCTCACAATAGCGATTAAACAAAATTGTAAAGAGATAAAATTTCACACCGCATACAAAAACGTAGCAGCATATGCTCCGCCCTCCAGTCGCCAAACGGTGCTCGTCCATGCGCCCGCTGCCACATATATAAACTATACAGTATATATGTAGTATAGTAAAAAATTGCTTTGTTTTGCTTAATTTTGTACTGTAATTTGAATGAAAAAGTTACAGTATACTACTCCGTACTAAGCACCATGCTTTAAGACGCCTGGGTAGGCTAGGCCATGTCTCCTCGCCCATACGATATTTACAAGTTACTATGGGGTTCATCGGCACGCATCTCCACCAACAGAAAAAGTGTATAAGTACACTGATTGATGGTGTTTGTTCTCTTGCAGTGTTATTTTTGTGAATAACTTTGCCTTTGGTCCAGAGGTGGATCACCAGCTGAAGGAACGTTTCGCCAACATGAAGGAAGGTTTGTACACGCGTTGCTCTGTTCTTCCTAGGAAATGGAACCGATAAACCATTCAGTTCTATTCAGGTGTTTGTTGACATCAAGTCCCCATTGCTTCACCGAACCAGAAATTATTATTTTACGCATATGATTCATTCCTGTGCTGTAGTAATGGTGGTCAATCCACTAGCAAATCGCAGTTGTCTGGGATGAGAGACAAGAAAAAAGCCTTGAAACGTACTAAGGTTGCAAAATGAAACGTATTTTCAAGACTGGAAACGTTAGATTCGAATAAACTGGAAATGTACCAATTTGCAGGATAGTCGATAGCAGGGCACTTCATTATAGTATAAAGAAATCTCCTGTATAAAATAATCTGTTAAAACAACCAGATTTACTGCAATTTCAGTTGAATTTCTCTCCTGAATTCATCAATCACATGCACACAGCACACTTCCTGCAGGACTGCTAAAGCCACGCCCCCTCCATACACTTCATTCATAACATAACGCACATCATTTCTTTAATCCTGCACATCAAAAAATGTCCATCTTGGCGAGTATTCACATAAATATCAAATATTACATACATTTGTTTAAAACTTCCCCAAATTTCTAATTAGTTCCTATAAATCCTAGTAAGTTTCCAACTTGAAATATTTATAAAATTCCCTGGATTAAGTTCCCATGGAGAGTTGGCGGAAATTTTCCGACCCTTTGCGACCCTACATTATTATGCACTGGACATATAAAAAGCTTCAGTAGTACTGGTATTATTTAGTTTACATGTGTGACAGGATCTTTTAAAAAAAAACATATGTCCATATTCTGTTTTTGTTTTTTTGTCCAGTTTTGTTTTCAGCATGAACACATTTAACTAACCAGCTTGCTGAATCTTGTTCTATTTGATTCACACCCACCTTTTTAGCAATTTTAGTAAAAAAAAAAAAAAAGAAATGCACCATGACGAGCGCATTAACGCCGATTAAGTGCAATGTTAAATGTTCTTTTAAATAAAATATTACGAAATGAAAATCATAGCAATTAAGAATGAAGTCGTAGTACTATGAGAATAAAGTCCATATGCCACAACATGTTGGTCGAACGTAACAATGCTTCTTCAGGGTCGATTTCTTTGATCATCTTCATAGTCTCTTAAGAAACAACACATTGTCTTCGAATAGCACACAGATGTGATCACCGATATCCCTGTTGTCGACCACTGCAGAGTTTTAATTAGTAAACAGACACTGCAGCGGTTATTTAGAAATCGTAATTTTTCAGATAGGAAAAAAAAAATTTACAGACTGAGTAAATTGGCTCTTTTGTGCAGTCTGAAATTTCAATAATAATTTCAATAACCGCTGCAGTGTCTGTTTACTAATTAAAACTCTGCTGATGCGTCAAAAAACAATTTCTTTATTGCTGGATCCTAACTTAAAAGTAGGATTTAACCAAATGCAAAACGGTTCTCAATATTACCACTTTAATCTCCTATTGCTATGACTTTTTTTTTTTCCTCAAAATATTGCGACTGTATTTTTGTACTGCTACGACTTTATTCTCATAATGGTAGGTTTTTTTGTGTATTTTTGTTAACATGGCTCTAAAACGCAGTCGTACATTGTGGGATAACTAATGAATTTTGTCTGCCCTTGTTAGTTAGATAGATGGATAGATTAGATTGTTTAGGTTTTCATCGTGTTCATCTACTGTTTCAGGTGGAAAAATTGTATCCTCAAAACCTTTTGCACCTCTCAATTTTAGAATCAACAGTCGAAACTTGAGTGGTATGTCGTGCATTCAATCACATTCACACAGACACTTGATTTGAAAGCAATTTGGTTTCATCTTTAATATCCTGTGCGGTGTTCTACAGATATTGGCACAATAATGCGCGTGGTTGAACTTTCTCCACTGAGAGGCTCGGTATCTTGGACCGGGAAGCCAGTTTCCTACTATCTCCATACAATAGACCGTACTATAGTGAGTTATTATTATTATTACAATATTTCCAGTATATGCAGTTGGTTTTCCTGGTTTTGTTTTTCTTAACCATTTGCTTCTTCTGCCTCTGTTACAGCTTGAAAACTATTTTTCTAGTCTTAAAAATCCTAAACTCAGGGTAAGTGGCTGTGTAGATCTTTTTTCTGTAATAGGGGGGAAAAAAAACACAGCAGCTTCAGCCTATTGGAAAGTGTTTCCACGTAATTGAGAGATTCGTTTTCCACCGTTACAATGCTAGGAGGAGCAGGAAGCAGTGAAACGACGTCAACAGAAGGAGACCAAGGACAGTAAAAGCAGCAGCACCACCCCAACCAAGCCAAAGGAGCTCAAGGTGGGGTTCCCCCATCTCTCCCCCCCCCATAAAATGATCATAATTTATTTTTATTTTTTTAAACTAATGCTCATTTCATTTTATGAATTACATTTCTGTTTTCCTAGAATCATCTATATTGTTATAGTCTTTGGCATTTTTGTACAAAGGTTTGAAACAAACTTCACGTTGTCATTGTGTTTGTAGAATTTTGAGGAAAATAATGAATTGAATTCATTTTGGAATAAGGCTGTAAAATAAAATGTGAAAAAAGTGAAGCTTTGTAAATACTTTCCGGTTGCACTGTATACTGTAAGCTTTATGCATACAGGGCTGTATAAATTGCTCTGTTTTGCTTATGTGCTGTAATTTAAATTATTGATCAATTACAATATACTCCTCCTTACTGATCACTATTGTTTAAGACTCTTGGTGTCATTGCAACACATTTTCGTCCTAAGTCAGGGGCTACCTGTATTTAGCGTTCCTATTTAGAAAAGCGTTTTTAGATACATATTGAACACATTGCGCCTGTTTTAAAGATTGATTAATTTTTTTTTTTTTTTTATTGTCTCCGCACAGGAGTCAGGTGGTGAGGAGGAGATCTCAGGCGCACTGGTACCTGTGAAGTCGTCACCTAAACCTCGTCGTGCCAAGCTTCTGGCTAAGGGCCGCAAGCTGGGCAACAGGAAACGCGGACGTCCCAAGAAGTCGATCATAGCAGCAGCCACGGAACACAAGAACAAGAAGAGTCAGAGCGCCCTGGACCTGCTTCATGCCAAGACTGTCTCAGCAGCGCCTCCTCAGGGTGGGTTTGCACCAGCTGCACCAACCGGTGTGGATATTTTTTGTATAAACACCACATTGTTGCTTGTGCTGCATTAATCTTGCCGTTTCTGCCAATTTTATATTACGCAGATGCATACAAATCGCCTCAAAGCCCCTACTACCGGCTACCTCCTAAAGTTCAACATTACACAGCTGGCCAGCTGATGCTCGGCTCCATGCCTGCAGGCCTGCAGACTCTACTGGGTAAACAAATCTTTCTATTTATGATTATATGCTGCTTTAATTAGTTTTTCCTACGAAGCAGAAATGCCCAAAATAAATCCTGTCATCATTCTGCTATTCTGACACCAAAATGTGCTTTTTCTAGAAAACTGGGCAAAAAACACAAACAAAAAAAGAATATTTACTGGTTATATGTGTCTGTTCTATAAACCAGAACTGGTAAACCAGCAACAAAAAAAGTACATGTAAAAAAAAAAAAAGGAAAGTATTGATAGTGGAATAAAAGTGATTTTAGTTTACTTCGCTCTCTGCTGGGGAAAATGTGCGCAGGTACCCATGCAAGTAGAAGCAATAGTTGAAAACGAAGCATCTCCTACATGTGGGGAATGATTTTGTTTGCGCATATAGATTTTGCACACATTAGCTATTTTATTAGCTATTTAGGTATGATATTCACTTATTTTTATTTTTTTATCGAATACGTAGTATATAACGAGACCTTGTGATTTGTACGTGTGAGATATTACAATATAATGTGCTGAATTGCTATGAAATACATGAGCCTTGTTTCAGCAGTACATCAGTTAGTGAAAAAGTTGACGGTTGCTCATCTTTCATGTTACAGATAATTTCAAAGTCCAATACATGCAGTTCTTGACCTATATGAAGACACCACAGTACCAGACAAACCTACAGCAAGCTCTGGAGCAAGAGAAGGTACAACAGATTACGTTAATTTAATATTTCAATAATTAACTCGACACTTTATCAATTCTAATGTAGTAGCTTTGATAATATTTTAGTGTGTTTTAATGTGTTATTTCCTTTTTTCCGTATAGATTAGAAACAATGACTTGTCAGGTCAAGCCAAGCGACTGATGGAAGCCTGTAATGTTCACAAAGAGAGGATCAGGGAGCTTTTTCAGGCCAAACTGGAGGAGGTAGGAACGGCTCAAAGATGTGAAATGAACTCCTAAATAAACATGATATTGTGACTAATCGCATCAGACATTATGCTGTCGTTTCATCATGCAATTTTCTTGCAGTTGGGAGTAAAAGCAGTGAGTGTAGAGGAGCTGATTCAGGCTCAGAATGAGATCATGGCCCATAATATGCAGCTGAACGAGCAGACCAAGCAGCTGGAGAGAGACATGGCTGAGCTTAAAGACCAGAGCCTGCTACTGGTGAGCTCCTGGGCTGTTTAGCAGAAGCGATCCGAATTCTTTGCGTAATCTAAGCGATGTTTATGTGAAAAAGCTGTCTTCTTCATTCCCTTCAGCTCAAGGCTCGCTGTGAGGAACTCAAACTGGACTGGAGGACTCTGTGTCTTGAGACGCTGTTGAAGGAAAAGGCTGCTCTGCGTAGACAGATCTCTGAGAAGCAGCGCCACTGCCTCGAACTTCAGGTACCACTGATTTTTGAATGAACGGGCGGTATCAAAATGTTTTGAGACTTGCCCGCACAGATCCTGTCGCTTTCGCCGAATGTCATTGCTTCTTCTCAGGGTCATACCCAAGTTTTGTTCCCGGTAATGATACTTAAAATCCCTTTGCTCTTGGGTCAGCAGCCTGGGGACATGTTCAAATCGCACATGATGATTGCCTGGGCTGTTACGTATGACGCACTGACAACAGCAGCAATGTTGTTGCCAGTTCTGCGAAACTCATCATGCACAAGTTGCCGAATGGTTTAGATGTTTTGGGCGGTTGAGCCCGTTGAAGGCCTGCCAGTGACGTTTTTCCGCTCTTGAAGCGTGTGTGCCACTCAAAAAACCTTCAAACGACTCATTGCAGCTTCTGTTATTGGCATGAATCTCTCTTCAATTGTACCACAGGCATAGTACAGATTTAATTTTTCAGCTATGGGGAAGTGCAAGTTTAGCGATACATGACTTGAAAAAAATTTACTTCGGCTTGGTTAAGGTCTGGTTTTGATACCACCTTGTAAATCAACCTGTGTACTTTTTTTTTTTTTTTTTTTTTTGACAGATTAGCATTGTGGAGCTGGAGAAAAGCCAAAGACAGCAGGAGCTACTACAGCTCAAGTCCTCCTACAGCCCATGTAAAGACTCGCCATACCGCAAGAGCATCCCAAGTCTAGAGCCGCGCCCCCCACTAGACACTACCAATCCCAAACTGGCTGAACTGAACGGCCTCAGCCCTGAGTTGTCTATTAACGGCACAGCGTCTCCTAGCTACGAACGCGGCGGCTGCTTTAATGGCAAGAATGAGCTTCTCTCCCACTACCTGCCTATCTCTCCCGAGCATGAGATCGTGCCCCCCACTCCAGAGCCTCGGGGCAGGCCTTTAGGGCAGCCCCTGCCCGACTATACCCGCTTCTCTCCAGCCAAGATTGCCCTGCGAAGGCACCTCAACCAGGACTCCTCTATGGGCCAGGCCAGAGCACTCGGCGCCATCCACAGGTCAGTTCACTTTTGTTATTACTGTTGAAGCTCAAAGTTAATGTTCGGGTTTAATGTCGTGTTCTGCTTTTCAGGGGTGACGTTGGAGTCGTATCTTCTCCAACCTTGAAGCAGGGCTGCTCCTCACCAATTGCAGCTGAAAATCAACAAGCAAATACACTCAAGAGCGCAGAGAGGGTAAGAGGGTCTACATACGCATGTGCCTACGCGTGTGCACATTAGGGATGACAATGCATTGATGTGCATTCACTGTGAGGAGTCTGTTGTTTAAAGAGGCAGATCGTGAAGAAAGCAGGTTAAACGTAACTTTGGCAATCTTGGTACTTTGTTGCTGTGAATGATGTCTTCATTTGCACAGAGGAACAAGAGAAACTTTTCCACAATTTAACTCTGATTTACTACTATGCACTTCATTGTTACTAGGTCTGTGTAAATGAGTGTGCTTGGATTGCGTGGTCAGTATCTGATCAAACGTGGTCCCAGGAAGGAACAGTGGCGACAGGGTCACGGGCGACCAAGGGCTTATTAATGCATGTGTGGAGCGAAGGCTGACCCATGTGATTGCATAAATTGCTGAAGAAGTTAATGCTCGCCAGGTCAGGAGTGTTTTGGCAGCAAAAGAGGGACCAACACAATATTAGTCAATTGGTCATTTCTTTGGTGGAAACAAACGCTGGCCACAAGTGGTCACTGGAGGTCACACGCATTGTGAAAACCCCAGGTGTCAATGTTGCCTCTGATCCAGAATCAATGGTTTAATTTGAGTCAGACGGTCCAAATGAGCGGCAAACTCAACGCTTTACAATATGCTGCTCTGATTGTTCAGAGGTGTGTAAATAGAATATAAAAATGAAAAGTTATCCCCATTCTCAGCATTTCACAAATAGTACCTTTCATCTCTAGTCTCTTGAATAATGCACTGATGTGGTACCACACGTTCCGTAATGACACATTAAATGCATTAAGTTCATTAATGTGAATATCTGCAATTCAGCAGTTATCGTGTTCATTATTATTAAGGATGCAAGCTAAAAGCTTACTTTCTTAACATTGATAATTAGAAAGTGATTAAGTGTATTAACTAGCGGTCGACCGATAGTGGATTTTTTTTCCGATAGTACTTGCCGATAACCGCTTTTTCAACTGTAAGATTTTAAAATGGATATTGGATATAAAAAATAAATGTAAAATAGTACTGAACATTATTATAAAAATACATATAATTAACATTCTCTGGCCTTTCTGATGACATTATAAGATCTCCATGTTAAGCATGGCGGTTTGGATTTCTGTGAAAATTAGCACTTTGTGGTAAGATTCCATTTGTAACATTAACTGAAGTTAATAAATGCTTAAAGTATTGCTTGTTTGATAATTATCAAGTTTAACATTTTTAAATGTAGATATTTTATTTTATGTTAACCTTAGTTAATGCACTATGAACTAACATGAACAAGGTGCACAGTCTCACGTGTACAAAAAAAAAAAACGAGGATGTGCGGTCAGTGTTTTTCATCAAAAGGCCGCTCTCACACTGTATAATGACAGCAGACCTTTTTTCAGCGCATACACAACCCGGAAAAACTATCAGTATTCTATTATATATTATTATATAACTATTAGCAATGAACTATCGGTGCCGATTAATCTGCAAAACTGATGAATCGGTCGACCTTTAGTATTAAGTGCGTATGTGTGTATTAATCTTATCTTATCTTGCCATTTTTTAGGTAAATAAGGAAAAGAGCACAGCTGGACCCGGCGACAATATCACCAGTCTCCCTATCAGCATCCCACTTAGCACTGTACACCCCAGCAAACTTCCTGTCAGCATCCCATTGGCCAGCGTGGTGCTGCCCAGTCGTGCTGAGAGACTGGTATGTGTTTCTGTGTGTGAGTTTTTAACGTGTCTTTTTAATCAATAATAAGTGCAACTAGTTTGTACCCTACGAATGCCTCTCAGATAATACAACAGGAAATGAGTATATTGTTAATCCACACTTGCATAAATTAGGTTACTTGTTTTAGTGGAAAAGTCCACAAAAAATATTCGCCGTTGTAGTAATGTATGCGGCTGATTATGTGAAGGTGTACGTGTGTTCCTAATAAAGTGGTCATAGATTATAAGGATCCAGAATGTGGCTATTAATAAAAGATGTGCGTATATAATCATAAACACTGTTGTTACAGAGGAATACTCCAAGTCCGATGTCCAGTAGGGAGCAACCATCAGGGCAAAGCAGCAACAGCAAGCAACCTCTGACCCCGAACTCGGGTATGTGCTTTTGTTTCCCCTCAAGACTTTGTCTGGGCTTCGACCAAAACTTCTACCGAGTGCATGTACACATGTTCCTCTGTTTCAGGTTTGGTGAACGGCTTCTACTCTGCTCTTTGCGATCAAGACTGCAACTCCATGTCTCCTCCACCCCACAGCAACCTTTTGCTGGGTCTCCAGTCACGTGGGTCTGGCTCGAGCCCTCTGCTGAGCACCGGAGGAGTACTGCAGTATGCCGACAGACCGCCCCGTCTTCCCGACGACGTACACCAGCATCACGGCCTCGAATCTGATCTCGAGACTCCAGACAGCGAGGCTCGCCGTCACATGTTCTTTTCGTCCTCCTCCTCTTCGTCCTCCTCCTCCTCCTCCGCCGGAGGCTCCCGCCTGCATCACGGATCAGCCAAGCAGGGAAAGCACCACAGCAGTCACCATCACCACCACCATCACTCACCAGGCTCTCATGGGTCAGAGGGACGCAAGAGAGGCCGCCGAAAGCGCAGCTCTTCTGGCCTCATTCCAGCAAGCGGTTCCCCTAAAAAGCGCTCGTTCCCTGGGATTAACTACTCCTCTGGTTCTCCGCTTAATATAAACACCATGGTGAGTGTACGGGAAACTAGAGAACTGACTAAATAGTCATTTGACTTTTCTACCCAAAGACTGTTTTATTAGGGGTGTAACAGTACACATAATTCACAGTTCAGTACGTACCTCGGTTTAAAAATTAGTTTGGTTACTTTTTTTAATAAAATAGAACCCATCAAATTAATTCTAAACACCTTTTTATGTTGATTAAATTGAGGAATTGGTTAAATTGGCACAAATTAAATTGATTAAATAAAATAAATTGAAAGATCTAATTAAATAATTTAGACCCCAATATGGGTCATACGTGTGTGTGTGTGTGTGTGTGTGTGTGTGTGTGTGTGTGTGTGTGTGTGTGTGTGTGTGTGTTACATACAATATTAAATTAAATATGATCATCTTATTTGTTCTTATTTCAGCACACTTTAGCAAATGTCATCACTCCATCCTTCCCTTATTCATTCACAACCTCAATATGCAGGATTTTCTCTTAAGAGAAATTCTTGAAGCTGTACATAAAACTCGAAAGAATCCATATCATATATATCATATATAATCCGTCGGCAAAACGCTGGCGATGGCAGAAAGTGCGATTTTCATGCATTTCAGAGCACCACAAATGGTATTTCCAGTACAAAGCGAGTAGCCACAGTGAATCTGCTCTAACTAGGTTCTTTTATTCATTTGCACTGTTGTGTATGTTTTCAAGGTTTTTTTTATAATATTTTTTTTTACGTTTTTCACGTAAAAAGGACTGCATTCGGTATTCACGTGACTGAATCCTGGTACCGAAACGGTTCGGTATGAATACGTGTCCCGTTACACCGCTACTGTTTATATACACTTTGAATACGAATCGCATCATGTTTCAGCATGAAATAATTAATTGAGCTTACCTATATTACCTATGTTGACCTCCTAGGTAAACAACATTAATCAGCCCCTAGAGATCTCAGCCATATCTTCTCCAGAGCAGACCGGCGGCAGCCCATGTGAGACGGACCTAGACCAGCCACCAATCCTTAAGAGAGAACGTCCTCTGGAGATCAGTGGCTCCAATCGTGACTTATCCAACCCTAGTTCAGAGGATGAGGAAACTGGATATCCAGCAGACAGTAGCTCGTTACGGTGCGATCAGCCACTGTGTTAAATCTATACAGGTGGTCCCTGACTTACGATGGAAATGTGTTACAATAACACAATCATAACTTGGGCTAGATTAATCAGGAGTCTTAAAGAATAGTGATCAGTATGGGGTAGTATTCTGTAATTTAATCATTTAACAAGACGGATCTAAATTTATCAAAACAGCAATTTACAGTACTGCAATTTGTAAACTGTGTATGTATACACACACATATATATATATATATATATATATAAAATATTAGTGTATGTATGTGTATGTTTTTGTTTTATTTATTTATTACACACACAATCTCTCACACATCTTTACAATTTGTCGTACAGATATCGTCAAAATCATAAGTGGAACGATCGTAACTTTTGTAGTACCTGTATCTTTGGATGGTTTCTGAAGGAACAGACTTTTTTTTTTTTTTCTTCCCAGAATTGAAAGGAAAATCGCAACAATTTCTCTGGACGGCCGAGACGGTGAGAGGGGTAAGCAATTGCCTCGGATACCGATACTGTAGGGTTTTTTTACTTCTCATTTTGTTCTATGTTACACTGGCTAACTTTATTTTATTTATTTATTTATTTATTTATTTTTAGGTTCACAGGGCCGTAAATCCGGGGCCAGTAGTGTGAGCAGCGACATCTCCTCCTCTTCCAGCAAATGGAAGTCCACCTTCTCACCCATCTCCGACCCCAAGCCCACTCCTCCAGACCTCCGCCAGAGCAGCTCCTCTTTCTGTGGAGTAATTTCATGTGACTCAGACTCCGAGCAGAAGCAGCAAAAACGGGCCGATCGAGAGCGCAGCGAGCAGTACGGGGGGAACCCTAAAGCCTTCCTAGGTCTGGACAAAGCACGGGAATCGTTTCCTAAGCAAAAGGCACGGGAGTGGGAGCTAAAGGCCATCAGCAGTCTGACCAGCCAGAACCTCTTCATCTCCGCCGCAGCTGGTGGAGGCCTCCTGTGTGGAAAAGCTGGTCGTGCCACAGCCGTTTCTTCGGCCTCTTCTGTGGGACAGTACTTCCCTCTGGGCGGAACCTCTGTCCTACAGTCCTTATTTGGGGCGCAGACTCCTAACTCGACCACCAGCGGACCTCCACGTTTGGTTAATGGTCACTCCGTGCTGGGCAGCTTTTCAAGTGCTGGATTGGCAGGGGGCGCTGCAGGAGGTGAGTTGTTCTGTATGGGTTTTTTTCCCCCTTTGGAAGTATAAATTCTCAGTAGCTTGCGGTTCCATGAAGGTTGGGAGGTAAGTGAAAGTACTGCCCCGTCTGCCTTCTCACCCCTCGCTTTCTGTGGCATTGAACCATTAGCTCGTTGTGTGACACACCCTCAGAAAACTGCCCCATACATGCAACTGTGTCGAGATAATAAATTTACATGATGGTATGATTTGAAAGTTTGCCATGTCAATAAAACCTCCCTTTTGGCAAGTTCTGGACTTAGTGTCCTTCACTTTTCTTTGGGTGTTCATGTCTGCATGGCTTGTTTTTTTGGTTTGAGACATTCCTCTGGCAGCCCAGCTGTTGAACTTATCGCAGTCAAAGGCACAAGATATTCTGTCTTGGGAAACCAGGTTGAGATTGCAACCTATTAAGCAGGGGTGTACGATTTATTTATATATATTATAAAATTGTCTGCTATATCGTAAATGTTCGTTCAACGATGTGCGATTTGACATTATCGAGTAAAACCCAAACAAAACTCACCTGCAGAGTGCACGCATACATCACCTGATGAAGTCTAATAGGTTACACTCGTGTGCCTACGCATTTAAAGTGCATTATTTCACGGCATGATTCAGTTTAATAAAATGCATAGAGTTATCACAAAATTGAACATGTGAGCAGAACATGAAAATTTCAAATCAGCATGAATGCAACTGTGATATACATTTTAAACAACTGTTCAATAAAAAATGTAGTTAATATTAAGAGACTGATGCTTTAGACACCGTCTTTCGCCAACAAAAATAATCCAAACAAATTCACAGCACTGTTTTGCGTCTCTGAGCAACATGACTGTTTCGTTCCTGAACGAATCAAACGTTTCAAGGATTCGGTTCGGTCGCAACGACTCGCTTATTAACAGTGACTTACTGACGTTAAATCTAACGTCACATTTAAAATATCTCCTTTTTTTTTATTTTTTTTTTTATCTTGAAAATCAGTATTCACCATTTTATGTTTAAAATAAAACGTTGCAAATGCATTTATTTACGCATTTGTAACTGCAGGTTAAGGCATTACACGTCACTCTGAGCTGCATTAGACAGTGTGTAAATGCATCTCAATGCCATTTCAGATGCAGCTCTTTTTTTTTTCGTCTGCAATGCAAAGATGAATCTTGTTGATACTGATTTTATTTGCTTGGTAACAGCCAAAATGTTTTTATTGTTCTAATGTACTGTTTAAATGTAAAAAAGATGACTCATACCTTTTAGAAAGAAATGGCTTTATAAAGGTAAATATTTGCGCCCATAAAAATCTATTAACTTTCTGGAACAGATTGATGGCTGGATGTTCACTACTGTGAACTGACCACCACACAGAATATGAAGAAAATTAAAACTTTTAGGAATCACGGTGTCCACAGTAGTCTTTAAGGCACAATAACACACTCAGCAAAACATCGTCAAATTTTCATCCCAAAAAGTATTGAGAGAATTAATTTTTTTGTTGTTGTCAATATCGCACATCACTACTCTAAAGACAGATCCATGTTGCTGTCAGAGTTGGGTCAGCAGTGTCATGCCTCATTGCTCTGAGCCTGTTTTAACTTGCTTGCTGCTTATGCACAACCTGGCTGATTACCTGTCTCTGACCCCAACCCACTCCCCCATCCCATCTTTTTGTCCACTCTCTCTCTCTTCTCTTCTCTCTCTCCTGCCCTTAAACCTGACTCTCCTGCTTCCATCTTGCTCTCCCTCTATTTCTCTCGACACTTTGCCACAGGGATTTTTCACCACATGACGCCATCAGTGTCCTCTCAACAGTCTGCGCCCCCCAGTTCCCAGCACAGCCACTCTTCCTCGCAGCAGAGGAATCTGGACTCCAAAGCCGGGGCCCTGTTCTTGGCCCAATACGGCCGCACGCAGACTGTCCTGCACACCCCTTCCCCTCCTGTGCTTCCCCTGCCTCCCCCTCCTCCCCTTCTCAACAATTCCTCATCCTCAGCCCCTTTCCAGCCTTCCCCACCGCGCTCGGAGAGGAAGCAGTCCGTTTCCCTCCAAACGCTACACGTGTCCCCTGCCTCCTCTTCATCGCCCTCTCCCGTTCCCGCCACTTGCATCACAACCACTCCCGCTGCCTCCTCTTTGTCGCGGCCCTTTACACTGCCCTATCTGCCCTCTTCGAGCAGCAGCAGCACCGGCGGTGGTGGTGGTGGTGGAGGCAGCAGCAGTGGGTTGGTGAGCTCCTGGAGGACTCTGGGTATGCAGGTGCCCTACACTGCTCGGCCCAGGTAATGGCCCCGTGAGCAGAATTGGGAATTGGGGGGAGGGAGGTCTGAACTTTGGGGTCATTAATATTTAGGAGCTGCTGTACGGTACCTGCCAAGCTTGTGCCTCAGTCTGAACAAGGTATGTGCTTTGCTTTTGTGTGTTCAAGCTGCTCACGCAGATATCCGCATGTTCCTGTGCATGCATGTGTGTGTAACGGCGTGTTGGTTTATCGTTTAGCTTCTCACTCGGCACTTATCGTTCCAGGTAACTGAAGCAATCTACCTCAACCCAACGCAACCTATGCAATGGACTGGTGTAGACCAATGGGCTATTCCTCACTGGTGCTCTGACGTTAGCTGAAGCCACCCAAAGGTGTCCGAACTTGGCAGCAGTGCATCCGAGTACACACACAAAACACATGCGTGTATATACACACACACACACACACACACACACACACACAGAGGTCAGGACCACTCGTCACCTTGTGTTCTTGTCTGGTTAAAGTTGTAAAAAAGAGGCACTGAACACGCTGTCATTCATTAATTGTGTATTTAAAATAATGCCTTAGAGGAATGTCAATTCTAAACATCGTCATTTTTGTGTAGAATTTGGGCTTTGTGAAAAAAATAATAATAATTATTCTTTTTATTATTATTATTATTATTATTATTATTATATTTGAAGTCCAATAAAAAAAAGAGGCATCAGGTGAGCGATAATCGAAACTACCGAATATTTTCTCAATGCTGAAGTTCAGCACTGTGTTCGCCTTTAACGTTGCCTGGAACATTCTGGCACCTTCTTTAAAGGTAAATGTGGGAATATAGACGTGAAAATGATCATGGAAATGTGATGATTAAAAAAAAAGAAATTACACTTCTGTAAAAGCATCATGAATTGGTTTAGATTGCATTGCATACTTACACATTATATATTCCTTTACATTTACACTGGATAGATATTCACTACAAACAGGCCTGATTATTGGAGAAACTCAGTTATGGTGTGTTGGGTTACATACTATTTTTTTCTTTCATTCATATATATATATATTTTTAACTCTCTAAAACAGTGGCGAAAGCACAAATTATTAAATTATTAAGCATATAATGCTATAACAAATTTTTTAAATAAAGAATTTTCAGAATTTTTTTTTCTAAATGCTTGTACATGGGGGAAAAAAATGACTGAGCATCAGAAATGAAATCAATTCAGGTGATTTTCTTGATTTCTTTTTTTTTTTCTTTTTTTCCGAGATGAAATAAAGATCCATGGTGCTGAAAACACTTTTGCTCAGAAAAGGTGCTAGAATCTGCTTTTGAATAATGCACATTATAAACGTTGTGGTGCTCTCTTCAAGTAGGAAATCCACACACAATTGAAAGAAAAAAAAAAAAACAATCTTCAAACACTGGTAAAATATAACAAGGCAAAAAAAAAAGAATAATCTACTGTGCAACTGCCGCTTTTTTCCCCTTTTTTTCCACTTTTTTTTTTGTACTGTGAATGGAAATAACTCAATGTATAATTGTATAATTTTGAATATTTATCATTTCTGTTGTGGTCATTTTGTTAATTTTGTGTTAACGTGCTGCATAAATTAGTGCAACTTGTGTGTACATGACAAACAAAAAAAAAAAAAAACTTAAAAAAAAAAAAATAATCATGGTGCTAAGATCTAACTCTGGACTGTGCCTATTTATATTAGGAACATCAAGAATCTGGGTGCTTTTGTTGACAGGGACCTCGCATTATGTAGCACCACGTGGAAAGCAATCAGGCGCTGCATTAATCCGAAGCATTTTTAACCGAATTCTTACTTGATCTAGACTTTAAAGTGGGGACGCCGTCTCCATTGGTGCTGGCGTTTGGTGCTCTCGGAGGCAATGCCCTCTGTCCGCCCTGCTTCGAGTTGCTCAGAGCTTTTCTGCAGGTTGATTATGATCTTTCTTGGGCACGCTTTACGGTAGGAATGGGCGATATGACCAACAAAGAAAAAATAAACGATTGGCTTTATGGAACGGTATTTTAGTATACAGTGGGGGGGGGCAAGCAGTCTGACCAACTCTTGTTCATATCTTTTTTATTTTTTTTATTTATTTATTTTTTTTGTAATATATTTATTCGTTTTCTCTTGAACGTGGTTAGCAAAAGTGTTCGGACACCCAGAATAAGCACCGTGTACTTTCAATTGCATGCTTGACTCTTCTAAAGTCAGAAACGTTTTGTGGCATCATTATT
Organism: Silurus aristotelis; assembly: GCF_946808225.1. Taxonomy (NCBI): domain Eukaryota; kingdom Metazoa; phylum Chordata; class Actinopteri; order Siluriformes; family Siluridae; genus Silurus; species Silurus aristotelis. The sequence goes on from NC_139586.1 coordinate 4,778,405, forward strand.
TTGACCCGTTTCTTTTTTTTTTTTTTTTTTTTTTTTGTCAAATTGTCTTCAAATGTTCTTTTCATAATACTCCATAATATTTTGGCGGCATTCAGGTCCGCAGACTGGTTCGGCCATGCAATGTTCCCGTTTGTTTTAGCTTTCCATCGAATTTCCTTAAAGCAGATGAGATTAAATTCCCCTCCAGTTTGTCCCAGTGCATCACGTTTCTTTTTAGGGAAAAGTAATGACTCCAGGGCTTTTTTTGCCAAACAATTTTATAATTCTTTCATCTCCATCCTTCACTGTTGGTTTGGTGCGCATGGGATTATACACACATCCTGTCTTTTCCCATATAGGATGAGCTGAATTCTTAGCAAATGCTCGGGTGAATTGAAAAAGTTTTAGACCTTTGTTAGTTTGAGGGTGTTGTGAAAGTGTCTGAATACTTGGTTCCCCTCGTGGAAATAAACTTCCAGCAAAATGTTTCGAGCACAAAAGAGATGTTCAATGTGAACAATTTTACAAGGAACATCTGAGTATTCATGCTGTTCCTTTTAATCCGCCATATTTATATTTCAACAGCACAATGCATCTAATCATGAAGGAAAAGGTGATTTTATTTTATATTTTTAATGCTGATCATAGCTTTTTATTTTTGTTTGTTAGAAGTAAAAGTGTGATTATCTGCACCTGTAGCCCGTCCACCTTAAAACTCAATGTTGGTTTCCACCCACAGACTGGTCACTCACTCCAATTCATTTTGTGTAGAATCTGTGGAAATTTCTTGCATTGTATAGTTTGTATATATAAAGTGTGTGTGTGTGTGTGTGTGTGTGTATATAATATACATTATAAATGTGTATATAAATAAAATCATCTGGTACCAAAACCTTTGGAAAAATCAAAACCACAGAGATCCAACTTTTTCTGGTCTTCAGATAATGTTCATAATGATGTTTGATCTCTCTGGTTTTGATTTTTCCAAAGTTTTTGGTACCAGATCGTTTTTGTTTTTTTATATACAAACTCGGACAACGTCAAAAATTTCCACACAAACTCTCCACAGAATGGTCCAAAAAATTGAAGTGAGCGACAGAACTGTAGGAGGAATCCAACATTGAACCTTAAGGTGGATGGGATACACGTGCAGAAAACAAAAACAAATCTAGCAGCATTCACTCAAAAAAAAAAAAAAAAAACGTATTCGATCAACTCAAAAGAAATCACAATATTCTGCAATACTTCGGAAAATTACAGACTTTTCTCTGGATATTATTAGTCATATTGCCCAGCCCTACTTCAATCAAGTGTGCGGGAGATGTTAGCGGTGTTTGTGGGATCCACGTTCACGTTTTTGTGAATCAGTTTAGTCTGACAAGAACCAGCAATCCCAGGACACTAGAGCGGCTCTCTTTACATTCCCGAGTGTCTGGCTTGAGAAAAGACTTGCGACGTTTTTTGCGCAAGTTGCGGATCTGAGAAAGCAGGACCATGTTTAAGGACGATGTAGCTAACAGATGACCGTTTGTTCGCGACGATGTGGACTAGAAAACGTGTAATTTTATGATGTTCTCCGTGAATTGAGGATGTTGTGTGAAACAGCCAGAGAATATAAGTAGGATGTTAACCAGCACTGTCTATATATTATGTATTCATTGTTGAAGTGAGCTGTAACAGTCGCCTGTTTGTGTTTCTCGATTGTGTTTTCCTTTTTTTCCTCTTCTTTTTTTAATATATATATTCATTCAGATTTAAGCTCCTGGGTAGTCGGATTAGATTTTAGAACAGTGAATAACGGTGCTCTCGTACACTTTAAACAAGGAAAGTGCAGCTATGTGTTTCTAAACACAAGACAAGCTTAGCGAACCCCCGTAAAGGTCGCGCTTTTCTCCGGAGCTCGATCCTGTTCCTTCTTTTTTTTTTTTTCCTCTCTTCTCGAAAGGCCAGAATGAGGCCGTGTGGAAGCGCTCGTGTGATTTCTTATTAGCACGCCAACAGGATAGAGTAGTTCTGTATTTACTCAGGTACATGCAAGATTAGAATTTTACATTTTAAGGCACCTTCACGCGTTCGTAGCGCCGGCGTTAAAACTGTAAAGGTCCACATTTCCAGCCGTAGTCTCAGGAAGATGCCTTACTTGTCTGACGTCACCGTTTGTCTCCGATATATAAAAAGGGATTCAGAATCGCGGCTCATCTTCTGAATTTTTTTTATTTAAAATGTTTTCCCCCCCGAGAACTAATGTTCTTATCCTGCATTGTTTCTATATAATGAGGATTTTATTTTTTCCCTCTTTTCTCCCGTCTTGCCAGCGTTCTCCAGCCACGGCGCGTGCTCGCATGCGCTCTGTACCATATTTTCCTCTTCACACTAAGTTATAAAGATGAGCGTTTAGTTCTATATGAAAGAAAAGTTTCTTGCATCGCTGTCATGTCCAATGACCAAACTTCCACTTTTCACATAGAGCAGTATAGGATGATGGTGCAATAAGTCTTCGCCAATGTTCTAATCGCTGTTGTTGGTGCTGGTTCTATTGCTTAATGAAGTGTTTCTAATAATAAATGAAAAATAAACCCTTGTTTGCCTTGATCTGTTCGAGTCTTCATTCTTTTTCTGGTTGTGTGTGTGTGTGTGTGTGTGTGTGTGTGTGTGTGTGTGTGTGTGTGTGTGTGTGTGTGTGTGTGTGTGTGTGTGTGTTCGTTCCTTTACACACTGGTGGACAGAAATGAAGTAAATGTAATTTGTAACTACTTCAGTAGCTTTTTCACGTGTTTGTACTTTTTACTTTAGGGAGACTTTAACTTCTTAATTTTAATGCATTTTGTGAAATCAGTTGTTCCGGTTTGTGATTTGATCAAAACTTCAAATCACGATTCGTCGAGCACTCAACAATCCACCAATCAGAATCGAGCACCTACTCCGTTTTGAACTTTTAATTGCAGCTTGGTGTATCTACTTATCACCAACATGAGTCCAAAATCAAGCAGAACATTTTGAGAAGAATAAATGATGGAAGAAATTCCTGACTCGAACTCGCCACAACATCCGTGGCCGCAATTTGAGCTTTTTTTTTTTTTTTTAAATATAGTAGTCAAAAAGAAGGTTTCGGGCTCAATCAATTTGAATAGATATCGGTGTTTGACTCATTAATATCATTCTGTTAATAAATTGGTGTGTTAAGAGTAACAGTCTTTTCACTTAAACTGAGTTGATTAAGCAAAAAGTATAATAGAACCATTATAGCAATAATAAATTAGTACTTTGGATATTTGTACATTTTAGGGCAAATACGTTCAAATGTACATAAGTATCCAAAGTACTCTCTGATTTATTACGGCTATAATGTTCCTATTTTAATTTTTGCAGAATCAGGGCAAGCTGAATATATATATATATATATATATATATATATATATATATATATAATTTTTTTTTTTTTTAAATAGTTTATGGATAAATTAATATTGCCCTGATTCTGCATTAGGGCAAGTAAAATTTCTATTATTTGTAATTAATTCATTCATTCATTCATTTTCTTCCGCTTATCCGTAATTCGGGTCGCGGGGGCAGCAGTCTAAGCAGGCCCCCGCCTTCGACTGCTGCCCAATCCTCACAGCACCGTCCCTTACGGTCCCTCCTGCAGGTGGTGAGCCCACGGGAAGGCGGCCCCACGTCACTCCGACGTCACGGACCTTGATATTTCCCTCGTAAGGGACCCCCGGAGCATAGAGGGTTAAGGGCCTTGCTCAAGGGCCCAAGAGTGGCAGCTTGGCGATACCGGGGCTTGAACCCCAGACCTTCCGATCTGCAACCCAGCGCCTTAACCGCTGGAGCCACCACTCCCCACTCCATTTATTTGTAATTAAATGACAATGAAATAAGTAATCAGATGCAGGCCATGTATTTCATATTTAAGCGTTTGGTGGGTTCCTGCCTGCATCAACCCCCCCTTTTAATAACGTCATGATCCACGACTGTAGAAACCATTACTATTATAGAGAAATGCAATGTGACAGGAAGCTGCATCACAGACAAGAATCTCATACAGTGAGTATAATTTAAAAAAAATTCTCCTTTCACTGCAGCCACAGCTGCAACATCATCTCTAGCCGAAGCATCGATATTAATCTCATAAAATGATCCTGTGCATGTATTTTTACATTCAGGTTTTTCTGGGGATTGCAAATTGAAGCAAATTGTGATTGTGCAAATTCTACAAGTAAGAACAAGCAAACATATAAATGGTTCATGGGAAAAAAAAAAAAAACGGTTTTGAGCTGTTTTGGCTGAAAAGTCTTTGTACATCTTTCTATGTTACAGCTTTACTCCAAAATCAATTAACTTCATTATTTTCTGGACAATTCTACAATCAATACCCCATAATGACAACATGAAAGAAGTGTGTTTGAAATCTTTGCAATTTTAATAAAAATAAAAAAAATGGAAAATAAAGTCCACATAAGTATTCACAGCTTTTGCTCAATACTTTGTTGAAGCACCTTTAACACCAATTACAGTATGATGTTTGATGCTACAAGCTTGGGAACATCTATTCTTGGGCATTTTCTCCCATTCTTTGCAGAACGTCTCAAGCTCAATCAGGTTGGATGGTGAGCATCGGTGCATTTTCAGATCTCTGAACATCGAGATGTTCAAGTCTGGACTCTGGCTGGGCCACTCAAGGACATTCACAGAGTCGTCCCGTAGCCCCTCCTTTGTTATCTTGGCCGTGTGTTTAGGGTCGTTGTCCTGTTGGAAGATGAACCGTCGCCCCAGTCTGAGCTCCAGGTTTTCATCAAGGACGTCTCTGCACATTGCTGCATTCATCTTTCCCTCGAACCTGAGTAATCTTCCAGTTCCTGCTGCTGAAAAACATCCCCACATAGACATCCCACTGAGGATGAACTGTTTCAAGTGTTGTGTTGCCACTGCAGAACAGAACATACTCTTCATATCTCCTCACAACCTTGGCTAAAAATGGGTCTGAATCTAGGAGCCTCTCACCTTTTTTGTTTGTGAAATCAATGGAGGGAATCATGTATTTACTGCAGAAGTGTTTGCTAGATGTATTTGTTCCACTCCTACTTACATTATTCAACTCAATTAAAGAAGAAACCCTGAATGGTATTTCTTAAAGAAACGTTTGAAACTTTTCCTGGGAATTTGATGTTCAATTCTTTCTAGGCTTTAATACATTTTTGGCTCATTTTAAAAATATTTTCGAAAAGTGTCTAAGGTTATTTTTTTCTCATTCTTTGTGGTTTCATTCTCATATACTTGCCAGAATAAAGACCTTGAAAATAAAGACCTTGCAGCTGTGTGTGTGTTCCGCAGTCTGTGTTGTCCGGTCATACCGAGGCATATCTCAAGGTTGAAGTCTATTTTGATCCAACAGAACTAACTTTCTGGATTCACCTGCTTTACTAAGGATTAGTAGTGATGACGATGATTAAATTATTATTATTAATATTGTTATTATTAGGGGTCCAAGCACTTAATTGTCCATATTTATACATAGTTTTTCTTACCTTTTTTCCTTTTGCATAAATCACTCCAGGACTCCAGACCCAAAAAAAAGACCTATTTATACGTGTATTATAAAAACCCCACAACACAATGCCTTAGAAATGCAGATACCCGTGTCCTCTGACTTTCTGTTAATGCCAAGTGGATTTTGTGTGTCAAACTCTATGTATAAAACATACACTGACTGTTTTTTATAAACTATTTATACTTTTGTGCTTTCTTTTATGTGGAATTTGAATGAAAACTCACAATTGGTGTACATTTCACATCCCCAGGATGCAGACGAGTTATAGATAGATAGATTCTTTCTTTCTTTCTTTCTTTCTTTCTTTCTTTCTTTCTTTCTTTCTTTCTTTCTTTCTTTCTTTCTTTCTTTCTTTCTTTCTTTCTTTCTTTCTTTCTTTTGTGCCTGCTTGCTTGCTTTCTTTTTTTTTCTTTCTTTCTTGCTTTTTTTCTTGCTTGCTTGCTTTCTTGGCCTATATATATATATATATATATATATATATATATATATATATATATATATATATATATATATATATATCGTTTCAGTTGATGTTTCATGTTCCTCATTTACATAAAAAGTCAAATACAAATTAAACGAAACGTTTGTTAATTTTCTGTTTTTTTTATTATTCACATTTAAAAGGAAAACAATCGAAACAAAGTGGCAGATTAACAGGAAGAAACAGTCAGTGCATTGAAAATAAAACTACTTTTACATTTTGCGGGAGGGAGACAAATCCAGGTCTCCACTGTAATGCACAATAAAATGCTCCAAAATGCACAGGAACATTTTATGAGGTTACTGTTGATGCTTTTGCTCAAAATGATGTATGCAGGCAGTGAAAAGGAGACTTGTTGAATTGTGTTCATTGGGTTTCTTGCTTTAGTAATGGCATAAACTTATCAAGCACGCAGCAATCCACCAATCAGGATCAAGCGCGTACTCTGTTTTGAACTTGTTTTGATTGCAGCTTGGTGTATCTACTTATCACCAACATACAGTTCAGCATCAGTCCAACATCAAGCAGAAACTTTTGAGAAGAATAAATGATGGAAGAAACTCCGGACTCCAACTCGCCACAACACCGTGACCGCAGTTTTATATAGTAGTCAAAAAGAAGGTTTTGAGTTTATGATCATTTTAATAGATATCAATCAGTGTTTGACTCATTAATATCATTTTATTAATAGATCTGTGTGCTGAGAGTAAAATTAGATATTTTTCACATAAACGGAGTTGATTAAGCAAAGAGTCTTGTGACAAAAATGATAAGAATATTATAGCAATAATAAATCAGTAATTTTTGATAATTAAGTACGTATGAAGGTAAATACTTTTGTACTTTTACCCAAATGAGCATTTAAAGGGACACTTTTACTTTTGTCATATTTTTGTGTATCTCTACTGTAATTTAAGTACATGGTTTGTCTACTTTGTCCAACACTGGATTCAGGCAGTACACCGCTGAAGGCCTGGGTGTAAAATGCACAGCCTGATACTGCTATATATAATATATATAAAAGTCCAGTATATTTTACGATAACTGAAATGAATAACATACACTGAAACAAAGATCTGTTGTTAATGAGTATTTTTGGAATGCCCTGATGTATTACTATCAGCTCTAGCTGTTGACTTTTGAGGTGAAACACCCGGGGAGTCAGTAAAGTAATCCGGTGTCTGTCTTTATCTGTAGGCTCTAATAATGTTTCTTCCCATCTGCACTGTCTGCTTCAACCCCCTTAATAAAACAAAAGCCACACATTAAAATCCCTCCATTCAAGGACACGGTAGTGTGAAGCTATTTTGGCAGCTTGTTTCCTTCAGGAATGTCGACGTTGTGTATAAAATTCGTTTGCATTGTTGAATCCTTCCACAAGCACTGACTTGATGTGAGAATGGGTGTGAAGATGTGCTTTTGGCTGTCGTTGCTCCTGCCAACAGCGGTGCTCACAGGACCACTTGGGAATGATGAGACGGAGCTTAACCAAGATGAGGACTTTATAGCAGTCCAGTCATTGCCAGGTCAGTCTCAAACTTCTGATGTTTTCTTTAGATTTCCTATAGGGAAGATCTTGCATTTAGCAAAGCCTGGCTACGATTCTGTTCTTAGACCGCTTGCACTGAGCTAGAAACGATTTCCTACAACGATTAAACTGCGTGCTTTCATGCAGCATTCCATAGCAAGGTCACTAACGTATTTGTGCACCTGTTTACAGGACATATGTCCTCTGGAGGTCCTGCCAGTTTTACACCTTCTCCCTTGCAGCCTCCTTTGCATGACATGCCCACTTTTGAGGAGGAGCTGCAAAATCCTGATGCACTGCAAGAAGTCCTTCTTGCAATCCAACAAGTTTGGAATAAGGACAGTAGTTTGGTAAACCAGGAATTCTCTCAGTTGGGATTTTGTTCCCAGCACAATGGCGCGAGACATTCCCAATTTGAGACGCTGCAGATTGACAACACCACTCCAGAATTTCTGCACAGCAAAAAAGGTACGGCGGATGTTCATTTTTGAGTAGTGTGCATATCTGCAAGCAAAGACCATGCTCCAAGTTTGTCTCTACATTCCCCTGTCTGTCGTTATATTAATTTTATTTCCTGTCTTTTTTTTTTGTAAGAACACTGGGATGTCGAAGAAGACGGGACTATCACCTTGACCCTCCAATTCACGAATCCTGAGAAATGTTACGAACAAACCACTTCCGTAGTGCTCCTGTTTTTCATCAACTCCAGCAACACAGATTTCTTGAAGATAAAGTTCAGTAGTCAGCACCTTCAGCCGAACACCCAGGTGAGAAGAATAGAAAGAAAAACAATAGTTTGCTAATGTAACAGTATCGTTGTGAGGTTTTACATTGACATTCTCTTCCATTTGTTTCTTCATTCTGTCCCAGGTAGTGTGTGTTTCTCAGGCAACACGCTTTCTGGTTCTTACAGGAGTTCAGGCAGAGGGCTTCACTCACGAGAAAGTAAAACTGAGGATGGAAGTTCAGAATAACAGTGGTGATGTATTTCCTGCATAAGTATTGCAACTAGGACGATTAATGATGTACGCAGGTATAACATGACCACTGACACGTGAAGTGAATAACCCTGATTATCTCCTCATCATGGCACCTGTTAGTGGGTGGGTTTATTAGGCAGCAAGTGAAAATGTTGTCCTTCGAGGTTGATGTGTTAAAAGCAGGATAAATGGGTAAGCGTAAGGATTTGAGCGAGTTTGACAAGGGCCAAATTGTGATGTCTAGATGACTGGGTCAGAGCATCTCCAAAACTGCAGCTCTTTTGGGGTGTCCCCAGTCTGCAGTGGTCAATATGAACTGTCGACAAGGTCATGAGTGGCCAATTCTCATTGATGCATGTGGAGATGCTCTGACCAGGTTGTCTAGCATCACAATTTGGCCCTTGTCAAACTCAAGTCCTTACGCTTGCCCATTTTTCCTGCTTCTAACACATCAACTTTGAGGACAAAATGTTTACTTGTTACTTAAATATATCCCACCCACTAACAGGTGCCATGATGAAGAGATAATCAGTGTTATTCTCTTCACTGGTCAGTGGTTATAATGTCTTGCCTGATCGCTGTATGGAAATGTATGGGAATGTTTGCATTATTTTTTAGACAAGAAAATGGGTTTGGCTGAATTACAGGCCGTCATGCATCGGACAAAGACCAGGGTCAAGCAGTCAAGTCCAGTGATTCTTTTGTTCTCCAAGAAGCCTGAGCATGAAAATGTACCTCATGAAAATGGGTATGTTTCCAAGCAATGTCTTTTAACCAAGTATACCATTGTCTCTGATGTAACCATTCTGTCCTTTTCTAGGACATTCCTCTTCTTGTGTGAACTGCAGAAGTTTTTAAATGAGGTCTCCCCTCAAGGAAATCCACTACTTGCACAGCATGAGGTCAGAACTCTCAGCCCCGGTGTTCTCCACTCTCTGCCCCCTTTAACTCTTGGAGTGTCTTCCAGCGAGTCCCTTCTTCTTGAGCTGGTCAATTCCACCAATCCAACCGTCTTCTACTTCCCCCGCCAAACCTCAGGACTGACGGCCCACCGAGTGGAGCTGGACCTAAAGCCATCATTGCTCTCGGTGCTGAAATTCAAACTAGACCAGGCTCTAGCGCAAGTGCGAATGGAGGACGTTGGGCGGGATGCGATGGATACGCTACGGATTCTCAGTGTCCTCAGTGCACTCCCTGAAGACGGAGAAGCACCAGAAACAGGTCATCTGCTTACCTTTTTTTTTTCCAGGTCGCTGTAAATGTTTGTGTGTCTCATTTTGTCTCTTTGACAGGTTTGGAAAACCAGCGCAAGGTCCAGTACAGGGCGGTCTTACTGCTAAAGGCTTTACAGGCTGTACTTGGGGCTTGGGCGGTAGAAAGAGCGCAGAGGGCCGCCCGAGGAGGCGAGGAAGGCCCGAAGCTTAGCCAGTGTCGCCTTGAGAGTTTCACTGTGTCTCTAGAGAAGTACCTGTTGCAACCCACTACGGCCAACATTAAAAACTGTGAGGGAGCGTGTGGTTTCCCGCTGATCAACGGTAATAACCACGCCATCCTGCTGAACAGCCATCTCCAGAGTGGACAGCCTCTAAACCGCACGCTCTGCTGTGTGCCCGTGACGTACGACGACCTGTGTGTGATTGAGGTGTACAATGACGACACGACCATTTCTTACAAGACCAACATGGTTGCCAAAGAGTGTGGATGTCGCTAAGATTAGAACCGACCAGTGGTGGACAAAGAAAGTACAAAAGTGTTTGCCTTCAAATTTTCTTAAGTATCCAAAGTACTAAGATTTATTATGGCTATAATTTTCCTATTATCATCTTTGCTTAATCAACTCAGTTTATGTGAAAATACTCTAATATTCTCTCAGCACACTGATCTATTAATAGAATCAGATTACTGAGTCAAACACTGATTGATATCTATTCAAATTATCATGAGCCCAAAAACTTATTTTCAACCAGTAAAAAAACTTATCAGGGGTGTTGTGATGAGTTCGAGTCAGAAGGTTCTTCCATCATTTATTCCTCTTAAAATGTTCTATTCGCTGTTGAACTGATGCTGAACTGTATGTTGGTGATAAGTAGATACCGCCAAGCGCCAATCAAAACAAGTTTAGAACAGAGTCCGGGTTCGGTGCTTCGTGGTTGACCAGTTTTTATCCACTAATAAATAAAAATAAATGACTGATTTCGCAAAATGTAGTTGAGTAAAAAGTTATTTGACTTTGACATGTAGTGGAGTTACGGTTAAAAGTCTCCCCAAATGGAAATACATCGTATGTGAAAAAAAAATTTGGTACGAATTACAATTACTTTGTTACTGTCCACCACTGGAACCGACACACACACACACACACACACACACACACACACACACACACACACACACACACACACACACAAACACACACACACACACACATATATATATATATATATATATATATATATATATATATGATAAAGATGTCTCAGACCTTTTATGTATCATTTATTTTGCTATTGCACACATTTTTCTAAAAACTGAAAACTACAAACAAGAACATGCAGAACATATCCAATCTGTTAATCAGTGTCAATTACAGCTGTGCAAAACCCTTGTGGTGAGATTTACCTTTTTTGAAGGAATAATGGATTTGACCAGTTTTTGGTGCTTTTGGGTTCTGTTTTCTGAGATAAATAATGATATTCCTTTCAAGAGTAACATTTTTTTCCCATTTTTATTTGAATGTTTTTCTTCCATCTAATAAGTTGGTCTATGCTCATATTTAGTCACACCATTGCTTGTGCATGCTACTTTTAATATAATAAATATCACCTAAATAATGTCTTATTTCTTATGTATTTTACATTTTGTATGCCTACAGATCAGCAATAAACTAGATACTAAAAGACTCATTTATCTGACTGTCCTTTTCCCCTCGAGTTGTTCATTCCGATTCGATTAACACGTTCAATTTTTATCTTTTAGGAGTTTGTTAGGATTTTCTCGCTTGCGGAGTCCTTTGGGCCCGGTCTTTTCTCCGGCTTGCCTGGCTTCTTGGTCTGGGCTAAACTCGCTTCCGTCCCAATTCCAAAAGGCAAGATTATCCCACCAAGCGGCTTCAAACTGAAAAACAAAAACAAATTGTTTTATAATATGGGGTGATATGGGGGATTTATAATATTTATAATTAGGGGTGACCCCAAGTAGTCAAAGATTTGATGCTTTAATAGGAGGAGCCTGATTCAACTTCCAGTCTCACAGTCAAAGGTGTGAAAAACGAGGATCACAGCATTTTAGTGATATGGGGGTCTGATTTCACTACCAGTTTTCTCCCAATAAATTAATATACAGGCGATTATAATAATTGTGTAAATAAAAATGTCAAAAGAAAAAAGTTTTTAATAAATATTTTTGAAGTGGCTGAATATATCCAACCATAGATTAAATTTTCCCTTTCCATGATCCGTGACTGACACGTGAGCATCTTGGCATCAGGGATTGAAATATTGAACAATGTCTGGGAGATTCTGTAATGATATATTCTGTTTTAATTTAATTCTGTAAATTTATTATGTATTGTTTTTCGGTACATTGATGTCGCGCTGTACATAGAGCGCGCTCGCACAGGCAATTTAGCCAAATGAAATTAATTTGAAGAAAATGTGTTATTTATTGGTTATTTTTTAGGTTTATTGACCCAAAATATGTATATAGATTTTTTTTTTCTAGATCTTTGTGTGATGTTCTGTACATAGTGGCTTTAAAATTCTAATTCGACTATGTAAATCCTTAATTTGGGACACCCCTAATGAGCCGTATATTTAGTTTATATATATATATATATATATATATATATATATATATATATATATATATATATATATATATATATATATATATACACAGTATATACAGTATATATAGTACCGGATTCATGCCATCAGTATCTTCCGCCACTTCGAAAATCGGCTTAACTGAATCTAAAAAGAAGAAGAGGAGCCTTTATTTAGTCACATGTACATTAAAGCACAGTGATATTTTTTTTCTTTGCATATCCCAGCTTGTTTTTTTTTTGTTTTTTTTAAACCTGGGGTCTGAGCGCAGGGTCAACCATGATAGGGTGCCCCTGGAGCCTTGCTCAAGGGCCCAAGTGTGGGAGCTTTGAAATCTGACAGGCTGGAATATATGGAGAAAATGTGCACATGTACATGTAAAAAATCACTTACCTTGAACCATTTCAACTCCAGAGAGGAGCACCACAATGGCTATGGCCAGGACAATGCAGCGGTTCAGGCTGATTCCTTTCCATGGGTTCTCCACCTCACTCAAAGACATAATGGACAGAATCCGGCTATATTTCTCTATGAGATTAAACAAATTCATATACATTCACTGTCCACTTCATTAGAAACATCTGTACACCTATATATTCCCTCAGGGCCCTTTTCTGGTTTTCAAACTTTGCTACATTTTTAGTCAAAGCATTAATTGTCAGTGATTTTAATATTCGCTGTTATAATCAGGAAAACCCTTTAAGAATGGCAGTTGTGTCCATCCTGGATTTTCAACAGGAATAAATCAGAATGTAATAAGACCCCGGTCAGAGTGGTGATAGTGAGATTTAATAATAACATTCGGATTAAATATAGAAAATATGGCCGTAGTTCATACGGTCTAATTAAAGTTGAAGTTATTTCAGATCATTACCTCATATCCTTTAAAATCCACCTCAGGTTTAGAACATGTACCTAGCCATGTTACCGCGTAAAACGCACATTCACATCAACTACTGCAACGAGTTTATCAATAATAAATCAAATTATCGACATTGATTGGACCCCATACAGAGTGACTGGTCTACTGAATGTCTAGAATCAACGTTCCGCTACACTCTAGATAATGTAGCTTGGCTTAAGGCACCTTAAAATAGGCCACTTAGAAAGTAACAATGATTTCAATGAATTAACCTCAACAATGATGTAACTATACTGAATGGACATTAATAGTAATCTTTATTTGTATAGCGCATTCACGCAACACTGCACATGGACTCAAAGCAACGTACAGTTTGAGGGATAATGCAGTTATAATGTTGTATAAAAGAAAGAAGTTTAGTGCCTGTAAGTGCGTTCCTTGTAATTGTAAGTTTATCTTTAATAAGCGAGCCCATGGCAACTGTGGCAAGGAACCTTGAGAGGAACCAGACTCAAAAAGGGAAACCCATCCTCATCTGGGTGGCAATGAATGTCCATCCATCATTCTTGAGGTGTGCCATTCAGTGCTAGATGCTAAAATGCAGAATTGTTTATGCAACCTGTGGCCCTGAGCCATTGTAGTAGACTATTGATATTAAATACAGTCCAAAATCCATTCTTAAAGTTCTTGAATTACTCAGTAAAATGGATCCCTTTTGAGTTTGGTTCCTCTCAAGGTTTCTTCCTCATACGATGTACTCTTCGGGAGTTTTTCCTTTCCACATTTGCCACTTGCTCGCTCATTAGGGAAAAACTTATAAGGAACAAATGTCATGCCTCTTGGGCAGTCTGCTAACTAACTCTGCTGTTCTCTGTCAGACGTTATTCTATTAGAGCCAAAAATTTGAAATTTGGACTCCAGAGAAGCTTCTTCCATTTATTTTCTGGTAAATTTCAGTGTGCTTTTGCATTTCAGTTAGTTTGGTGCATAGAAAAAAAAAAAAAAAACGAACATGTATGTGTCTCAAAAATCATTAAAGATTAGATGTTTCCACACTTTTGGCAGGCACTAATCATAATACTACTACTAATAATTATTTATTTAATATTTATTTTTAAAGTTACATCTTAAAGCACTTTCCAAGCAATAAAATTTAATTTAATTTAATTTAATTTAATTTAATTTAATTTAATTTAATTTAATTTAATTTAATTTAATTTAATTTAATTTAATTTAATAATAGAAAAATAAAATATAGTAAAATAAAATAAATCATCACAGATACATCACCAAAAAAAATCACTTGAAAGCTATCCTGAAAATAAATTATGTTTTAAGAGCAGATTTAAAAAAACATTAAAAGATTCAGACTGTCTCAATAGGGAGAGAATTCTACAGCTTTGGTGAATAGGAGGAAAACCCCAGTCACCCATAAAGGTGTAAACAGTTAAAAGGAACAATTAAAAGACCAGAATCAGAGGAGCAGAGATCTCAAGTTGGAGTCTAGACTGTAAATGTGCTACCAGACCTGGTCTTTGCCAGAATCCTACCTCATTCTGGATTTAGAATCCACTAAAACTATGTTTGTGACAACAAGTGAGCAGCAGAGATTAACAAAACACACCAGATTTAGATCATCGTCTCATCCGAATCTGATTCAGTAGTTTTAGATGAATACAAAACCTTATGTCATTTCAAGTGCCTTGAAATCAGCTGTAGAAGAACCACAACAGTGTTTTTCTACAGTGTGTTTCTACACACAGTGTGTTTCTACACACCTTCAAATAGACTTCAGGCTGAACTGCAGAAAACTAAAATGACATGAAATCTATACGTACATAAAAATGATCTGTATATACATATGGGAAGGAATATCAATGCGATGAAGAAGGTATAAATACGTACCGTGCGTGGTCATGGAGAGGGTGGATATGGTGAACTCAAGTGTCAGAAATGAGTTATTGACTGACAGGCACAGCTGAAAGTGGATTGTAAAAAAAAAAAAAAAAAAAAATCAAAGGCAGCAGGTTACAGTAAACATGGCTGAGCAGGGTCGACCGGGTTTCACTTTACTGTTGAGATTTACGTCCGTCTCCCCCCTGCCACCCCCCCCCCCCCGCCCCCTCACGTGCTCTTTTACCTTTACAATAAACATTGAATGTGGGGAAATATATTTATATTTATAGCATTTGGTGGACGCCTTTATCCAGAGCGACTTAACCAGTCTCAGCCGGAGTCCCTACTTGGACTCTAATCACCCCACCCCACTTTCTCTCTCTTTCTCTCTCTGCCAAGTCAAACATGCTCCTGTGGTACTTTGGCCATCGATCCTGTCCCTTTCTTCTTGCCTGATTCATCCTGATGCCCTACTTCAGGATCACTTGCTGCAGCTAAAGGTGGTTCCCCATAAACAGGTTCCTGTGGACTCATGAGGAGCCATGAAGAAAGATTGGGAATGTAATGAATATCAACAGTCTACTACAATGCTTCAGGGCCACAGATTGCATTTTAGCGCTCATCACTTCACATCTTAACAATGATGGAACTGTAATGAATGTATATTTTGTAGAGGATGAGGGCAGGTTCCCTTTTGAGTCTGGTTTCACTCACGGATTCTTCCTCATACCATCTCAGGAAATTTTCAATGCCAGAGTCACCACTGGCCCTCTTGTTAGGGATAAACTTAGAGGGTAATTTATTAATTCTAAATAATCTATTTATCTCTGTACAGCTGCTTTGGGACAATGTAGATTGTTGAAAGTGCTACACAAATAAAATCGACTTACAATTATTCCATTTATACAACAGAGCAGTTGAGGGTTAAGAGCAATGCTGGGGGGCCCAGAACAGGTAACTTGGAGGTGCTCAGATTTGAAATTTTTAATTATAGGTCCAACATATTAAACATTAAACACTGCTTTCCTCTCCTTTTCCTCTATTATAAAATGAATTGTGTGAATTAAAAAGGAGTCTTTGTGCTGATCAAAACCAGATTGTTTTAAATAATGCTGCAATGTTTCATGATGATGTGGCAGACAGTCTTATACCCTGAAATCCCTCATATCTGTGCTACCTTCTGGCTCTCCCTTTTAGTTATGCTGGTCTTGCCAGAGTCCCTACTTGCTCCCTGTTCACACTGTATAATGTATTTATATTTAAGGATGATGGGTTCCCTTCTAAATCTGGTTTCTCTCAAGGTTTCTTTCTCAGACCATATCAGGAACTTTTTACTCGTCACAATCGCCACTGGCTTTCTTATTAGCAATAAACTTATAAGCACTAATGTATAAATTTACATTTTATAGCCTCTGTAAAGCTGCTCAGGGACAATGTCTATTGTTAAAAGCACTACAAAAAATCAAATCTATAATTGAACAAGCTTCCGTGTGTGAAATCCTGTCGTTTTGTGTAGTATATTTATACAGAAAGCAGTTTATGATTTGAGTGTGTGTGCTGTTTCAGTGTGGAGTGTGTGTAGAGTGTATGATGAGTGTATAGCTGAATATTGTGTGTAGAGTGTGTGAAGTGTATAGTTGTACAATTTGTATAACATTGTGTAGCTTGTGTGTGTAATGTGTGGTGAGTGTATAGTTGTATAATGTATAGAGTGCTGTGTAGCGTGTGTAGAAGGTTGTGTGAAGTGTGTCTGTTTAGTTGTTTAATGTGTATAGTGTTGGGTGAAGTGTGTGCTGAGTGTATAGTTGTTTAGAGTGTATAGAGTGTATAATGTGTGTGGAGTGTATAGTTGTATAATGTAGATATGTTTTGAAAAGTCTGTATAGAGTGTTGTGTGGAGTTTAGAGTTGTATAATGTATATATGTTGTGTGAAGTGTATAGGTGTATAATGTATATAGGTTGTGTGGATTGTGTGTATAGTGTTGTGTGGAGTGTATAGTTGTCTGATGTCTAAAATGTTGTGTGTGTGTAGAGTGTAGAGTTGTATAATGTGCCATGTTGTGTGGTGTGTATGTGGAGTATATGTGGCGTGTATACACTCCACATAGATGTATAGTATAATGTGCATAGTGTATAGCTGTATAGTGTGTGGAGTGTGTGTGTGGTGAGGGTATAGTTGTATAATGTGTACAGTGTTGTGTGTGGAATGCCTATAGTGTTGTGTGGAGTGTATAGTTGTATAATGTATATGTGTTGTGTGGATTGTGTATAGTTGTATAATGTGCCATGTTGTGTGGTGTGTATGTGGAGTGTATAGATGTATAATGTGTATAGTGTATAGATGTATATTGTGTGGAGTGTGTGTGGTGTTTGTACAGTGTGTGGTGAGGGTATAGTTGTATTATGTGTACAGTGTTGTGTGTGGAATGCGTATAGTGTGTGTGGAGTGTATAGATGTGTAGTGTATGTGGAGTATATAGTGTGTATAATGTTTAGATGTATAATATGTATAGTGTGTAGTGAGTGTATAGTTGTATAATGTGTCGTGTTGTGTGGCTTGTATGTGGAGTGTATAGATGTATAGTGTATAGATGTATAGTGTGTGGTGAGTGTGTATAGTGTGTGGTGAGGGTATAGTTGTATTATGTGTAGAGTTGTGTGTGAAGAGTATAGTTGTATAATGTATAAAGAGTGTGTAAAGAGTGTATAGTTTTATGCCGTGTGTGTGTGTGTGTGTTATTGGGAGACACGCCTCAGGCCGAATAAACGCTGATGTAATAAACACCGCTGCTGCTCACTGCCTTTTCACGCACACGCACGCACAGAGAGAGTCGTGAAGTAGAGCAGTGCGGTGGTGCCGACGCTGTCCGGATGGTCAAATCGAACCTGCAGACGATCCTGAATAGTCACTGTTTTGCCCGAGAGAAGGAGAGAAATTTCCCCACGATGCCGATCGAAGTCGACCACAATAACACTGAGATCAAGAGGTAGGGGTCCGATATTATCCTCTCAACTGACCCTAATGCTAAAGCTAAGCTAAATGCGGGCTAACTGGCTAGCTCTGCGGCCTGGTGGACTTTAAAGCCTTCCTGGACTTTGGTCAACACTTTACACACATGTACACACACTTACACACACACCAACACGCACATTCACTAAATTAATAAAATGTGTCCGAATTATTTTACAAATAAGAAAACTTTATTTTTCTTCCTCCCTCAGGCGCTAGTTGACGCTGATTAGCACTGTTTGTTAGCGTTAGCATCGGTAGCTGCTGTTGCTAACACGTAACCTTGCTGTTTCACTACCTCGCTTTCCTGCCAAATATAAATAATATTTTAGATATACGCGTATTGACAGTATAAATTATGTATTTAGTTATTGTTATATAAAAATATTAAGATGTCGGTTTGAACTGAGTGTTATATGGGTTGATGGGAAGCGGGAGCTCGGAGGTTGAGGCACGGGGCTACTGAGGGTCGGGTCGGGCCGCAGCACCGCCAAGCTGCCGCGTCTGGGCTCCTGAGCCAAGGCCCCTAATCCCGCCGACTTTCTTTCTTTCTTTCTTTCTTTCTTTCTTTCTTTCTTTCTTTCTTTCTTTCTTTCTTTCTTTCTTTCTTTCTTTCTTTCTTTCTTTCTTTCTTTCTTTCTTTCTTTCTTTCTTTCTTTCTTTCTTTCTTTCTTTCTTTCTTTCTTTCTTTCTTTCTTTCTTTCTTTCTTTCTTTCTTTCTTGTTTGTATAGCTTTTTATTTTTGTATATCTTTCAGATTTTCCTTAATTTCTTTTTTTCTATCTCTTTATTTACTGGTATTTCTTTCATTACTTTCAAAAGTACACACAGCATAATTCATACACAAAAACAGAAAGACACACAAAGATATATATATTTCTGTGTCTTTCTGTTTTTGTGTATGAATTATGCTATGTGTACTTTTACTGTTACTGAATCCTGCATTTGGTGTAATTGAATTGGAAATCTGTGGGGTGGTAACACAGGGGAATTAAACACTTAGATGTGTGGATTTTATTACTGGCCATTTTATTAGGGACACCAGCACAGTCATGCCAGTTGTGCCAATCACACAGGGGAAAAGTGTGATCTCTGTGACTCACTGGGACTCGATCACAGCTGCAAAGACTGATTATTTTAGTTACAATAGATTTTAATAGATTGGTCAGCACTAAGCAGATCTCTCATAGATCTTTCTCACTGGCATCTTTTCACACCTTTCACCATTGTAAACTCTTGACAAATTTTTTCAGCAGTTTCTGAAATACTCAAACCATCCCATCTGGCACCAATCAACAAATCCCTCATTCCAATGTTAGATCTGAACATTGTCTGACACTCTTGGCCTGTTTAGCTACGTTCATTAGGTGTGTTTACACAGAGCATTGTAATCGGTCACAAATCCAATCCATGTAAACGCCTCAATCTGGATAAAAATGCCCAAACCGAGCGGAATTGTAATCAGTTTGAGTGATATGGTGATAAGACTTTCTATAAACCCGAACAAAAATAAAAATCCTGACATGTGAACGCGTTAAACCGTTTACTTCCTGTGCCCATCTTTACCCTCTTACCTTCCAGCAGTAGTATGAATACAAATTATTTTGATTAAGAGCAACACTAAACATAATAATAACACGCATAAGGAATAATAGAACACCATGTTGACAGGACAGGACCCAGACTAATGTGCGCATGTCACAAAGTCATTCAGTTAAAAAGCGTGGGCACATGCAAACACACTATCGGATTAAATAACGTTTTATTTAAACAGACAACAAATCATTCAATCAGAATGATTTTAATCAGAATGACAAAAACGTGTACATTGTAAACGTGGCTATTGTTATTTTCTGGTGTTACCACATTCTGGCTTCACCACATTCTGGTTTCTTGGAGATTCATTGTACATGCTCACTTAAACTGTTACTTGAAACGTTTGACATTGCGCAGTAGAATTGCCACTTCAAAAATCCATACCGGTATATTTTCAGGGTTGCGTGTGTGGCAGATAACTTCTGCTGTCGTTATAATTATATTCAGTTCAATACATTTTTAATTGTATAGCGGATTTGTATTTGTTTAAACAGATAATGTGGTGATTAAAATGAATAAGATGCTCTTTATAAGTATAAGTTTGTCCCTGGTGAGAGCCGGTGGCGACAATGCAACAGCGGCCTCTAGAGGCACATTACTGCTACCGCGTGCTGTTTGTTTGGACAAGCGAGACTGCGCTTTTTTCACAAAGAGCGTAATATTTATTAATTATAATTAATTTATTATATAAATAGATTTATTCATATAATTAATATATTTCATTTAGCACAGTTTTATGATTAAGTACTATTGTAATTTTTTAATTTTAATACTGTTTTACATGGAGCAATTTTTATTTATTTATTTTTGATCCATTGTCCACATTTCCAGTGTCCACATCTCCTTCTGACTTCGCCATCTTGTTGCGGCAATGTTTGTGTGCCCTGAACACAGGGTCACGTTCTACGTTAGCTGTTGTGCAGCTGTTGCGTCATACTGATGTGTCAGCAGTACAACTGTCACTCTTCTCTCCGCTTTCAGCAACAATAACAACAATCGCAGTTACTATGTCAGAATGACTCTCAGTGGCGGTTTTTAAGCTCCTAAGCCGCCTGTTTTAACACGTTAGGGCTTGTTGTGTAAGGCATATGCACTTGTTTGGTGTTTCTGTTCTTGCTCAATGTTTTACCTCTCGTGGAAATATTGCAATCATCTATTTTATTCGCAGAAGCAGATAAAAATAAATAAATACTAATAATAAAAAAAAACAGGGAATGAGCATTCTACAGGTACTACAGGACCGAGTGTGTGACGTGCCCCTTGTAACTGTTTGTGATGTATTTGTTTGTGCAGTTCCAGCAGGTGCACTCGCTGTTACAGTAACCCGTTTCCAGGGCCTCTGTGGTGTTCCTGATGCCCCTCACCCACCCCTAAAGATCCCAGGTGGGCGAGGGAACGATCAGAGGGATCACAATCTTTCAGCTAACTTATTCTATTCTGTAAGTACCTGCATATCGGTCTGTATTGAACCATAAAATAATTTTTTGTATATATATATACATACATATATACAGTGAGGAAAATAAGTATTTGAACACCCTGCTATTTTGCAAGTTCTCCCACTTAGAAATCATGGAGGGGTCTGAAATTGTCATCGTAGGTGCATGTCCACTGTGAGAGACATAATCTAAAAAAAAAATCCAGAAATCACAATATATGATTTTTAAACTATTTATTTGTATGATACAGCTGCAAATAAGTTTTTGAACACCTGTCTATCAGCTAGAATTCTGACCCTCAAAGACCTGTTAGTCTGCCTTTAAAATGTCCACCTCCACTACATTTATTATCCTAAATTAGATGCACCTGTTTGAGGTCGTTAGCTGCATAAAGACACCTGTCCACCCCATACAATCAGTAAGAATCCAACTACTAACATGGCCAAGACCAAAGAGCTGTCCAAAGACACTAGAGACAAAATTGTACACCTCCACAAGACTGGAAAGGGCTACGGGGAAATTGCCAAGCAGTTTAGTGAAAAAATTTCCACTGTTGAAGCAATCATTAGAAAAAGGAAGAAGCTAAACATGACTGTCAATCTCCCTCGGACTGGGGCTCAATGCAAGATCTCACCTCGTGGGGTCTCAATGATCCCAAGGAAGGTGAGAAATCAGCCCAGAACTACACAGCAGGAGCTGGTCAATGACCTGAAAAGAGCTGGGACCACCGTTTCCAAGGTTATTGTTGGTAATACACTAAGACGTCATGGTTTGAAATCATGCATGGCACGGAAGGTTCCCCTGCTTAAACCAGCACATGTACAGGCACGTCTTAAGTTTGCCAATGACCATTTGGATGATCCAGAGGAGTCATGGGAGAAAGTCATGTGGTCAGATGAGACCAAAATAGAACTTTTGGGTCATAATTCCACTAAACATGTTTGAAGGAAGAAGAATGATGAGTACCATCCCAAGAACACCATCCCTACTGTGAAGCATGGGGGTGGTAGCATTATGCTTTGGGGGTGTTTTTCTGCACATGGAACAGGGCGACTGCACTGTATTAAGGAAAGGATGACCGGGGCCATGTATTGCGAGATTTTGGGGAACAACCTCCTTTCCTCAGTTAGAGCATTGAAGATGGGTCGAGGCTGGGTCTTCCAACATGACAATGACCCAAAGCACACAGCCAGGATAACCAAGGAGTCGCTCTGTAAGAAGCATATCAAGGTTCTGGCATGGCCTAGCCAGTCTCCAGACCTAAACCCAATAGAGAATCTTTGGAGGGAGCTCAAACTCTGTGTTTCTCAGTGACAGGCCAGAAACCTGACTGATCTAGAGAAGATCTGTGTGGAGGAGTGGGCCAAAATCCCTCCTGCAGTGTGTGTAAACCTGGTGAAAAACTACAGGAAACATTTGACCTCTGAAATTGCAAACAAAGGCTACTGTACCAAATATTAACATTGACTTTCTCAGGTGTTCAAATACTTATTTGCAGCTGTATCATACAAATAAATAGTTAAAAAATCATATATTGTGATTTCTGGATTTTTTTTTTTAGATTATGTCTCTCACAGTGGACATGCACCTACGATGACAATTTCAGACCCCTCCATGATTTCTAAGTTGGAGAACTTGCAAAATAGCAGGGTGTTCAAATACTTATTTTCCTCACTGTATATATATATATATATATATATATATATATATATATATATATATATATATATATATATATTTATATAATTATATATAATTTTAGTCTCTGTCTCGTACCTTGAGGTTTTTTTTTTATTTATTTATTTTTTAACATTATGTAGAAGATATCTTTAGAAAGTTAAATCCTAAATGTAAAACACTTACATACACATCTGTATTACCCGAATTGGGTCTAACAAATGTAAACTATAAAATCTATTACATTTTATTGAATCAGTTTAATTTGTGGGAATTTATTTGCTTAATCAATTTAATCAAAATAATAGTGTATAGCATTCATTTGAGTTATTCTTTTATATAATATAAAAAATTAATATGATTTAACCAAGCTTTTTTATTTTATTGTTTAAAAAATGTAAGTTATTCACAAATGTTAATTATAATAACCTGCATTATTTTAAAAAAGCAGTTTTATGTTTTGCATTTCACCCCAAACAACCCCCCCCACCTTGAATTTTGTGTACAACCCTAATAAATCTCAGCAATATTTCATGTCAAGTGGTAGTTAGTAAGTTATTGCCTAATTCTGGGAAGATAAGTGCTTTCACGCTAACCTGTTGAATGATTAAAGGAAAGAAAGCGCCCAACTGCATTCTGTGTTTTATCAAGTTGGTGAAGAAATAGCCTGAGTTTGATTTTGATTTTTCTTTCCTCCATTCACTAGG
This sequence comes from Silurus aristotelis, assembly GCF_946808225.1. Taxonomy (NCBI): domain Eukaryota; kingdom Metazoa; phylum Chordata; class Actinopteri; order Siluriformes; family Siluridae; genus Silurus; species Silurus aristotelis. The sequence goes on from NC_139586.1 coordinate 4,801,939, forward strand.
ACACTCAGATGCTGGTCCTTGAAGAGCCTCGACCTTCGAACAGCCGCGTGCGTTTTTTGCTCTTCGAGCGGCGCAGCTCCGAGATCAAGCCGGTAGTGTGGAGGGGATCGCTGGTTGGACTAAGGCTTTACATCGAGATCCCCCCAGGAGCACTTCCTGAAGGAAGCAAGGACAGGTTAGAAACCCACATATGCATGGTGCTATGGTTACTGCAATTATCATTTGTTTTTTTATGAATAAAATCACTTTGATTGATCTTGTCTCCAGTACAGTATATACATTAATGGACAGGTTTCTGGGCTCCTGACTGTAGGATTTGTATCTCCTTTTTTGTCTACATTTGCTGTTTCATCAACCTCCACTTTTTCTGTAAGATGTTCCAATAGATTTTGTGTGGATTTGCGCTCATTCAGCCACAAGCGTGTTAGTAAAGCCAGGTACTGATAGAGGTGAGGATTCCTGGGGTTCAGTCAGTGTTCACATTTGTCTCAAAGGTGGTCTACAGAGTCAGCGCACTCTAACAGGAGGTCTTCCACTGGAACCCATGTAGAACATATCTTCCTAGGAGCTGGCATTCTGCACAGGGGCATTGTGATGCTGGAACGAGTTGATCCTGGTTGTTGTGAAGGAAAAATGTAATGTTACCATACTCAAAGATGTCCTGCACAATACAGTTTGTGGAAGAACCACATTTGGTGGGAAAAGTCGGGTGTCCCAATACTTTTGTCCATATAGTGTATCTACAGCACCCTGTTTAAAAAATGTGTAAGAATTTGGTAATGCACAGGAACGAGCTAATTCAGTGCTTCCTCAAAATATATAAGGCGAGTTCTCACCCAGGGTTTTATAGAAAAGATACAGATAATGTGAGCGCTCTAGCAGTAATAATTATATGATATTGAAAACTCAGCATTTTGTCTGCCGTCTTTTCGGTGTATAATTTATACAATTGTCTACGGGAACAGGTTTCAGAGCATTGGAAGAAAGATCTCACTTTAAATTGTAAAGGCAGTGTGCACTGTTTCCAGGGAGTCAAAACAAACAGTTTGTGGCACCAGTAATTCGCCTCTAGAGGCCGCTCTCGTACTGTATAAAGACCAATAGACGCAGTCCGGAAAAACTATCGGTATGGAGTACTGCAGGTTTTCATGGGGGATGTGGAGAAAACCCTGTGTATAAGCACACACCTCTGTGTACACCAGTAGCAGATCTGAAGATAACTTAATACACACTATTACCTGAAATAACAAAACAGATGATCTGTGGTAAATCTTTATTTCAGTGAAGACTTCGTACAAGAACTTGCATGTAGACTTTTCATTCAGATATTAACACGACCCCTTGTTATATTTGTAATCTTGCAGCTTTGCACTCCTGCTCGAGTTTGCAGAGGAGAAGCTTCAGGTTGATTACGTTTTCATTTGCTTCCAGAAGAACCGTGAGGACAGAGGTATGTATTTTCTCAGCTCTGCGTTCGTGTTTTAAAGTGTTCGCTCAATAAACTCACTCTTCCCCGTGTCCCTACAGCATCGCTCCTGCGGACTTTCAGTTTCCTGGGCTTTGAGATTGTGAGACCCGGTCATTCTCTTGTCCCCTCCCGCCCCGACGCTTTCTTTATGGCTTACAGCATCGAAAGAGAATTGGACAATGATGAATAATCCTCACCAATCCATCACTTCACTTCACGACTTTGTGCTCGTACACGTTTCCTTTTTAATTTTTCTTTCATCAGTAAAACAATCTGAACCATTTTTTCCTTTTCTCTCACACGCATCTTCGTTTTCTGTGATTTCTGCAGTAGTTTCTTATCAAAGTGGTGCACAGACTGTATGTCAGTTTGCATTAGTGAAGTTTTTATTTCAATCATTAGGCAATCACATTCCCACACACTTCTCTTTAGAGGCTCTGATTCCCATGCAGCAAATGTATGTAAGTAAATTAGTTTCCTTCCTGATTTTTATGCTTGTATTGATTTTGTTTGTGTGTGTGCATGACTCCTTTTTGTTCAGCATTCACTTGAGCTACTCCGCATGTTATAAGAAAGTGCAAAATAAATTTGCTCTGCCTGCGCCCTGGGTTTGTTTTGCCAATATGAATCGTTTTTTTCTTTTTTTCTCATCCTGACACCAGTTCCAGTGTCCTCAATAAATAAAAGTTTTCCAGTGTAATTCTGGTGTACTGAACAGTGACTCTTGTCTAGCCTTTCAAACACAGTTGGGTCCATGTACCTTCTGGTCATTGTATTTTTTAAATTTTAAAAGGAAAATGTGGAAAAAAAATGTTCTTCTAAAACCTCAGAACCAAACTACGAAAAAAATGAGTCGTTTTCCCATTTCTTTGAGGATTCACAGGAAAAAAAATCAAAGATAAACTAATTAAAAAAAATTAGATTTTTTAAAAATGTCTACTTGTAGAAGTACAGAAGCAACATCACAACAGATTCGGATCAGAAGTGGACGTAGCTTATGTACTGAACGATGATAAACAGGTTGTGTAATAAAGGTGGGTGTAAAAATTACCATTAGGCGTAATCATCGTCTGACCTAAGAAAATTTTAAAGGCTTTTCATTGAGAGCACATTTCAATGCCGTCCCTCCCAATAAACCCAAACTTCAGTCCATCTTTCACCAATCGGCCTTAAAATATGGTGGACTCTGACGCCAGCAGATCCGTACAGCAGTTAAATAAAGCGGTATCTCGGGTGGTTACGGCTCAACTGTTCGGAAGGACCAGGGTTCAAGCCCCAATATCACCAAGCTGCCACTCTTGGGCCCTTAAACAAGGCCCTTAACCCATTTTGCTCCAGGGGTGATGTATCCACAAATAATTTCACTGTGCTGTAAAGCAGTGGTCCGTGGGTCAAACTGTTTTATTTACTATCTGATTCTAAACCATGTTTTATTTTGGAAAATGAACCGGATTCTCTCCGCCACATCTGTCTATGACTCACTCGAAGCATGTCATGATGCCTCAGTCACATGTCTTACCTCCATCCACTACCTTCTTAAAGGGGCTGCTCCGGCCGCTAACACACAATACATTACCGCTAAATTAAAACCCCCAGCCGAGCAAAATGAACAAACACCACCGTGGATTTACTTTTATTATATTTAGAAAAGACCAGTTTTTATGGTTGTCTGATTTTATTTTGTATTTATCCACCACACCTTAAAGGCCAGTCCGTGAAAACATTGTCCGACATTAATCCGGTCCGTGGCGCAAAAAGGTTGGGGACCACTGCTGTAAAGTACATGTGACAAGTATAAAGCACCTTTACTGTCAAGCTGATGTGTTAGAAGCAGGAAAAATGGACATAAAATAAGTCATGGGTATCCAAGAATTATTGAGGTGTGGGATCTAAGGTTATCCCATTCCAAGAGCTGCTCAGAGTGCTCATGCTGATACTGGTGCACCAGTGAAAGCACTTACAATGGGTGCAAGACCATTAAGCAATGAAAGAAGCTGGACTGGTTTGTATGTAGGCTGGGTGTGTAGTGCATGAGTAATGTGGCATTTTCCACCTACCTCAACATTACCAAAGACAAAGTTTCACCATTTTTATATCAATTGTGATCCCTGAAGGCAGCAAAAAATAACGGTTTAAGAATGTGTTGAACAGGACAGTGTTGACTTGACCTCTAAGTTCCTCAGGTCACAAACTGATCTAGTCACCTCACTACTTACAGAAGTTAAAAGAATCTGCTGCTACAGTCTTGGTTTTAGGACCCTCACCCCACCTTTAGAGGATATATGGAGTCCAGGGCTTGAGTCTGAGCTTTTTTTTTGGTGGCATGAAAGAAACTACACAATATTTGGTGGTTTTAAATGTTATAAGCTGACTTTTTAAATCTTTATTTCTAAAATAATGCAGTTGTGATGTCTGATAATTGCATTTAATAGACTAGCTACCTGTAAGGTTCCCTGGTGGTCTAGTGGTTAGGATGCGGCGCTCTCACTGCTGCAGCCGGGTTCGATCCCTGGTCAGGGAACCAACCCCAGCCATTAGGGTTGCGCAAGCCTTAGTGCCGGTCCCAAGCCCGGATAAATGGGAAGGGTTGCGTTAGGAAGGGCATTAAAAGGTTTTCCTAAATCATTAAGTGAGGACTCAATGATTTAGATAAACCTTTCAATGCCATTTCGTAATATAACTGGGGCAGGATTATCCCAGACCCCTTTTTACAACTCTAACTGTTAATGCACCTTGTGGTTTTAATAAAAAAAAAACAACCCTAACAATCACAGTTTACAGGTAAAACTTTCTTTAGGCTTCTCCCATTAGGGGGCGCCACAGCGGACCATCCGCATGTTTGATTTGGCACGTTTTTACGCTGAATGCCCTTCCTAACGCAACCCTCCCCATTTATCCGGGCTTGGGACCGGTGCTAAGGCTTGTGCAACCCTAATGGCTGGGGTTGGTTCCCTGACCGGGGATCGAACCCGGCTGCAGCAGTGAGAGCGCCGCATCCTAACCACTAGACCACCAGGAAACCTTACAGGTAGCTAGTCTATTAAATGCAATTATCAGACATTTCAACTGCATTAATTATTTTAGAAATAAAGATTAAAAAAGTTATCATATTAAAACACAATCCAAAAGGAATGCAAAAATAAAAATTGTAAATCGATGGCATGAGCAGCCATCAAGGCAAATTCCATTCTAAATGTACACACGGTTGTTTATGCGAACTAAAAACAGTACACCGTTTGAGTTACTGTGTTTTGGGAGGTTCAAATCCAAGCACCACCAAGCTGCCACTAGTGGACCCTTGAGCAAGGCCCCTCATTCTCAGGCCATAAATGTCAAATGTATTTGCAAAATTAACAGGTTGCATGTGTTTTGTTTAAGTCAAACGCATAACAAAGACCTCACAATGCACCAGAGCTCAAAAATCACATGGTATCGGAACAGGAAGTGGCAGTTACTCGATGGAGGGGGGCATGCTGAAGGTTCAAATCTGAACACAGTTAATAGATCCCACCAGTGGTTGACATTGCGTGTCCCTTCCTTTTTTCAAAGTATGAAATACCTAGAGTTTATCAAATTATGAAGAAAGTAGATGTGCACACTGTAGCAGTCGAGCAAAAATATTCTGAAAACCATCAAAAGAACGTGTCAAAATGTTCTTGCAAGTGGAAGGATGATGTAAATGCATAAAAAAAAAGATTGAGCCAAAATTGATTACAGTTTATTTCAGAAAATCAAATACAAGACACTGAACACACAGAAAAAAAAAAAAAAAAAAAAAAGGAACAATCAAGCCAGGAAGCCTTTGACAAGACAACGACCAGAAAACTGAAACATGGGTAATTACTAGCTTCAGACTTGGAAATGTATAGAATACGAATGAACATTACTTTTTTCTATAAATATATGTAACACATTCCATCCCCACTGCCATCACTTCTCCGTTAGGGGTTCCTAAATGGGGGTTGGGAGAAAATAAAACTAATCAGTTAAAATAGACAACTGAACATTAAAAATAAAAAAGAAACTTTTTTAAGCAGGTCACATCTGATGCAGTGTTCACCTGGATGGTCTCCAAATCCTGGATCACGACGACACCCTTCTCCACTTCAATATCACTCTCGGTATCGTTGTGTGACCGGTATTCCTCGCTATCAGTCTCAACTGCACTCGGCTGCAAGGGGGAAAAAAAAAACTGGGCTTAATCCCGACAGCATTTTCATGGCACTTAAAAAAAAATGAGAATAAAGCCATCAATATGAGGTTAAATGGTAATATTTTGAGAAATCACAGAATTGAGACATGAAATGGATGAAGGATTTTGTTAAATCTTATTTTATTTTAGGATTTAGTAATCAGAAAATAGTCTTGGCACATCAGCACAGTGCTAAAATTAGTAAACCGACACTGCAGCGATTCTGTTGGACACCATTTATTAGGGGGAAAAAATTAAATGGCAACCAGTGGCCGACTCGAAGGATATCGATGGTTACATCTGCATGCTGTTCTAAGAGAAGGTTTCTCAAGGAGACCCTGATGTCGAGTCAAACATTGCCAGTATTTCAGCTGGTGTTCCAATGTGTTGTGGCAGGACTACAGTTTGCTTCTGATCACCATCACTGCACAGCAACATCGTATAGCTGCTATAAATGGACATTCTGTGCAACCCAGATGAGGATGTGGTTCCCTCTTGAGTCTGGTTCCTCTCAATTTCTCGGGGAGTTTTTCCTTGCCACATTCTTCAACAGCTCACTCATCAGGGACAAACTTACACTTTTAAAGAACTTTTTTTTTATCACCACATTATCTGTGTAAATCTGCTTTGAGACAATGTTCATTGTTAAAAGTGCTATACAAATAAAATGCTACAATTCTCATATCTTGGATTTTGTCAACTATTTTACTTTACCCTGAACACTTGTACAGACTATGAAACAACTGTACATACTTTGAAAAACGCAATAAAAGCCTGCTTTTCTACAGGTCAGGACACTTTCCCAACTTCCGAGTAAGGTTAGAATTTCCATACTTCATAGTCAGGATCAGTCGGCTGGTCCTCATCAGTCAGTTCCTGATTGAGTGCCTCCACCCAAGACTGCTGCTCCAGCTCTGCTTCAGCATCGTCATCATCCATATCGTCCTGCTTCCTTTTATTGCCTTTCCCACAGGGCTTAGTGGGAGAACAGCGCACCTCTAAAAAAAAAAAAAAAGGTAGAGAAAAAGGAAAAACAAGTAAAATTTCCACAGGAAGCCTACAACTTTGTGAAAGTCTCCCGGTTTTTTATCTAAAATGGCTGCATTGTGATCTCACGTATTTAAGCACACATCAGACCTGGAGACACGGAGCAGCCGATGCTGGTGCACACCGGGAAGCTGAGAGCACTCTGGATCCTCCGGGGCAGGATGGAAAGCAGTAAACGTGTGGTTCTTCCCAGACGCTTCCGACCGGAGCGACACTGGCGTGCATTGGGGGAACTTTTGTCCCAGTCACATGAAGGTGAGGAAGCTTTTCCAGGGGAGGAGAAGCCAAAGAACCACCATAAGGACCGGAATCCGTGCACCTGAAAATGATTGCAAAACAAAAAACACACCCCCATACACACTACTCAGCTCAAGGGCCATGGAAAAATAAAATAATTTTTTTGCTTAAAAATCTAATCAAGCAAACAATCCTGTGCTCAACTGGTACTAAAAGCACACGTGAATGAAAGTTACCACAAAGCGGACTGGCCAAAACTGTGAAATTCGACAGAAGACTGATGCAATCACACCATCTCTTTTCACCACAGCTTTACTCTGCAAGGGGACAATAATCAAGACAAGAGTGAACACATGCACTGACTTCAGCATTCAAACCAAAGCCTGGAACAATTTCTCTCAACAGAAACACTAAATTGCACACAAACATCAAGAAGTAGCTCACAAACTCTTTCAAAAGTATGCAAGGAGCTTCATAGACAATTTAGGGTCAATTTAGGACAAATACTTTTGCAGCATACTACTAAAAAACAAACACACTTGCCTTCTGGCCCTCACTGCTCCCGGGTTCAACGGTGTAGCTGCACTCAGAGCTCATAATGCTACACACACACTTTAGCTAGCTCCATACAAACACACACCTTTAGTGCCTTACATGTAGTCTTGGGTTGCAAGTGTTCAGCCAATCACAATCAAGCAACACACTACACGGTGCTAATTAGTCATGTGACCAAGACCAATCAGACCATCCCACCCCACCCCCCAAACACCAGTACAATGTGCAGCTTCATCAAATGGAGTTTTGCAAATTGGCTCAATATTTTATTTTTTTTGCAAATCAGAACACCAGAATAAAAATATTACAACATAAAACAATTAAAAAATTATTGATTAAATAAAAATACATTAATAATTAATAATACACTCCCTTCGAAATTGAACAGGTTCCAACTTAGATTCGATTTCCAGTTGCACTCAGATGCCACTTCATCCTATGAGCTAAAGTTGAACAGCAGGTAGGGATGTATGTTTTCATGCCTGGCTCTGTTTCCCTTCCCTCTGACTGATCTCTAACTTCCTCGGATTGATGTGTGATCCATGCCCAAGCTAGGGCTCTGTGGAAACTCTACACACAACCTGCTGAAGACAGGGCCACATAGACGAGACAAAACAAGACAAGATGTGGGAACTCACAGAAGACCAGGCTGACCTTGTCCTTCTGCCTTTTTCTGTTTCTTCATCCCCATCTTCATCATGCTCATCTTCACTTGTCAGCTCCCAATAACAGCAGGAGGACATCTGCATGGTGCGTCCCTTGTAAATTCATGGAAAGTAATCAGTGCTCTGACCCAATCACCAAGAGGAGCCCTGACCAAGTAAGTTAAAAATATCACTTGCTTTAATAGAGAAGTGAATTAGACAGTGTTTTAATGTATCTGTTCTTTACTTATTTCCATTTGGGGAAACTTTTACTTCAGTACATTTCAAAGTCAGATATCGTACTTTTAATCAAATACATTTTGAGAAATCAGTCGTTATTTATGAGTGAAGGAAAACGTTTTAATTGCCGCTTGGCGTTTCTGCTTATCACCAACATAACATTCAAGAGCAAGCAGAACATTTTGAGAAGAATAAATGATAAAACAAACTCCTGATTCAAACTTGATAATAAACACGACAAAAATGATAGAAACATTATAGCCATAATCGATTATAGTACTTTGGATACTTACGTACATTTGAAGGCAAATACTTATGTACTTTTTCTCAAGTGAAAGGTTAAAGGGACACTTTTACTTTTACTGCAGTCATAATTTACAGAGTGAATCTTTACTTTGTCTTCTTTGTCCACCACGGCATTTGGAAAACATGGACGTGGTGTTATAGAGGAAAATAATCACTCATGGGTAGGACATTAGATCGACAATAGATGGACATCAGACTAAGATTTGTATCTGCATTTTTGAACATTGTCTTTGACTTTTAATCCCCTTTTGCTGTTAATAATAATAATATATAATATAAAAAAAAAAGTATTTCATGATTTAAAAAAATTCCAGTTTAATCATTGGAAAAGAAGCAAAATGTTAAACTTGCAAAGAGCAAAGACGCATCCCGAGACAACTCATCTGTAATTGCCGCAGAAGAAAATGTTACAAAATATTGAGTGTAATTTTTTTTTTTTTTTTTATTATTCTGAAAACCTCTAAATAATGTCCAGGAAAGCTGTTCAAAATAAAAAAAATGACATCACACTTGCATATGTAAAATTTCAAGAATTTTTCCCACTTGCTTTGAAGCATTTCTTGAATCATCCTAAATATTTACACACCATTAAATGCATTTCTCAAAGCAATTTGTACAAACAATGAATTGCATGCAAAAGCCTGTACTTTCTTCATCTCCCAAAAGTAAATATTTGTGCCAATGAACATGTGATTCCATTCAGAGTAACAAGTCCTTTTGTCATTGTCCACAAACAAGATCGTCAAAATGTGTGGTCATGTTGTCATTGTGACTGCGTACAGTTTCAGTGTTTCCTGATATAAACTACATTTTGGGTTACAATGAGTTGAAAATTCACAAGGTGGAATTTCTTCTGTTTGGCATCTATGAATTTCAAACAGCACAAACGTTCACGTTACTGTATGTGCAAGAGACCGACAGGATTCTGTACAGGTGTTCGTACGTTTTTTTGGTTGTTAGTAAATTTTCATAAATTGTTATTCTGTGTTCTGTTCTTTTGATCTTGATACCGTAAAACTTCCCTTCATTAGTGACATTCAAGAATAACCTGCACAATTCATCAATTCGATACACATTTACAAAAAAAGTTGAATAGAAATTTAAGCCTGACAGATTCTGACAACTGGTTTAACCATTTTGCATTCAATGGCTTGACTGATGCCGAGATGTTTCGGGGTTTAAGATTCTTCAGGTGACAACCAGTCTAATATAAGATTGAATGTATGGATGACAAACAATTAATAATGTAGGAAACAACTTTAAATGAAAGTACAAAAGCATTTGTGACGGCATGATGTGGAGGCTGAACAATTTAATTTCTGATTTGAGAAATGCTTCAAAGCAACTGAGAAAAACTGTAAATCATCCTATGGTATAATATACATTATTTGATTGGCTGGAAGGTGTGTGGTCCAACCATTTAACACACATGTAGTTTAATCAGTTTTAATTTTAAATGATGGCAAGGATATTGCGAAAAAAAAAAAAAAAAAGCAATCAAACATTTGACAGGCACTGTATATACCAGTGACTAGTGTTCCTGTCCTTTACTTTCACCTGATTCCTCTCGATGCCCTACATCTGGATGGAGTTCTCTTCATTTGGAGATCACTCTGTGCAGATGAGGATGGTTCCACATGAACGGCCTAAAGATCCATAAAGTTACTGAGCAACTCATTTGGACTGGAATTATAACAACAGTCTGCTACGATTGTTCAGGACGAGGGTTTGCATGAACAAGTTCTTCATTTAAGTGCATTTAATCACTCAGCTGAACAGCTCAACAATTACAAAACTGTAATGAATAGATATTACTGGTTCCTCCCAAGGTTTCTTCCTCATACCATCTCAGGGAGTTTTTTCTTTGCCACAGTCAACACTGGTTTGCTCATTAGGGATGAACTTATAAAAAACAATAGGCACTACATGTTAAAATTCCAACTTCATAACCTCTGTTTCTGTAAATCTGCTTTAAGATATTGTCCAGTGTTAAAAGCACTATACAAATTAATTAATTTAATGAAATTGAATTGAATGATACAATAATTCTAATTGAATATTAAATCAGTTCACTGCAAACATGTTTTATATTGTACTGTAAGGTTTAGATCCCATATATATTCTTGTATACTCTTTTAATAAATTACAATTTTGATTTCTTTTGATATCTGATGAAGCACAGCAGAGACTGAAGGACTGCCACGATTCCCATGAAAGCATTTTGTTTCAGTGTTGCTGAAATGTGTCAGAAAATTAAGTTCACATTATCAGCCTCTGTGGTTCAGTCGAGTCTAGCTGTATCGGAAATGCAAGCCAGTCTAACTACTGCTCACACAGACAAAACCAAAAAGCGAAATAGTTCTATCCGTAAGAATTAGAACGTCAGCTTCAACTGTAGCTTTGAATCCAGTCATAAACAAACACCTTCTGTGGTTTTTTTTCAGTTCTGTAAAACTGAGAAATTGTAGTAATGTAGTAGTTTTGTGTCATAGCATCCCTTTATCTTCTTTTGTTACAGTTTGTTAAGTCATTTCAGTATGTAGAGTGTTTACAGAGCCCTAAAAGTAGATTGATACAAAGGGGCCGGACCACCAAAGTCCATCCCACAAACCCAAAAAACAAAATACACTGTCTGGACACAAGTTTGTGGAGCCCTGATCATAAGATTTGTTCAATTCAATACATTTTTATTTGTAGTGTTTTTAACAATGGACATTGTCTCAAAGCAGCGTTCCAGAGATAAAGCGGTTAAAAAGTTGTTTAAAATAATTCATGTTTGTCTCTAATGAGTGAGCCAGTGGCGACTGCGGCAAGGAAAAACACTCTGAGATGGCATGAAGAAGAAACCTACACAAAAGGGAACCCATCTGCTTTAAACAAAGGGGATAGTAGAAGGGGTGACCCCCAATAGTCAAAGATTCAGTGCTTCTATAGGAGGAGCCTGAATCGACTACCAATCTTACTAAAATCTTTGCAGAGGTGTTTTGAAACGAAGATTGCACCATTTCAGCGATATGGTGGTGCACAGTGTTTGATTTCACATAGAATAACTGGTTTTCTCCCATCAAGTTAATATACAGCCTATTATGATAATGCTGTAAATACAAATGTGAAGAGAAATTAAGCAGTCATTTATTCAGGGTTTTTTCTTAGGTTTATTGATCCAAAATTTTGTTCTATGAGTGATGTTTTGTATGTACATAAGAATGTACGTGTCACAATAATACCAAGGTACCTAAATCCAGAGGGAGTGATTTTGAAGGGCATGTCCAGATGTTTAAGGTGCAAAACAGCTGTGTTAATAGGATTTGCTCTTCTGAAATTTGTATTTATTTCCAGAGAAGGAGCTAATTGTAGCAAGAATGGACAAGATACAGAATCAGATACATACTGTAGAGAAACCATTTCTAATGACACCCTTATATAAAGCCGAGGATCTCAATGAAATAGCCAATGGCCAAAACATGGATGGAGATAATAGAGATGGCCATAATGGGCAACCTTGACGTGTCCCACGTTCCAGTGTAAAATAATCTGAACACAGATTGTTTGAATACTGGCTTGTGGTGATGTGTAAAGTAATTTGACCCAGCTATTACATTTATTACCAAAAACCAATTTTTTTTTTTAAGTATAACGAATACATACTCCCACTTTACCCATACTTCCTATCAAATGCTTTCTCCATTGAGATCACAATCACAGGTAACTTCTCGGAACGCGTCGAGTGAATAATATTTAAAAGAGTACGAGTATTACAAAATAACTGACGTCTTTTGATAAAACTGTTTTGTTCCTTTTTTTCAAAACCGTTTTGAATTAATACTGGGCAACACCCTCTCCACACACAAGGCTATAGTTTTTGCCAGAACTTTTACATTAGCATTTACCAAAGATAAGGGCCGATAGGAACCACAAAAAGGTTGGATTTTTATCACTCTTCAAAAAGAGCTATCAAAGCTTGAGTCAGGGTAGTTGGTCACAGCAAACCATTTTCCAAGGATTTCTTAAACATCAACAAACGTAAAGGTGCCAATTTATCAATACATTTCTTGTGAAACTCTATAGGAAACCCATCAGGTCCCAGGGCTTTATTTATTTTGAGGAATCAAGGCTGGACAGAAACTGATTCATAATAGAAGCATCAGACGGAAATTCAGATTTATACAAAGAAGTATAAAATGATTTGGATGCTTCCTGAATCTTAATTAATCTGACATGATGATTAATTTTAGAAATCAAACTAGAGGCAGATTAATGTTTCAAATGGTGAGCCAACAGTCGATCGCTTTAACCCCATATTCATAGTAAGTACCAAGTCTGCAATAACAGTTGCTCTACGTCTTTAGTGGAGATGAAATTAAATTCTGTTTTAAGGTCAAGGCGTTTCTTAAACACTTCTGATAAAGGATTGGATGCACACTCTTCATCAAGGATATCAATAGCAGACGTGAGTTCTACAAGCCTGGTCCTATTGCAATGTGAAGAGTATAAATACATTTTTCCCCTGAGGAAGACCTTCAGTGACTCCCAGAGTAAGGAAGAAGGTTCTGATTGAAAAGAATCATCTGCCAACAATAGAGAATTAAACCTTCAAAGGGTGGGAATGGATCTGTGTGAGCAACTGAATATCAGAAAATAATGGCGCATGGTTTGATATTCAAATACTTGTGTAATCAACGGCAGCAACAAACGAATTCAAGCTGCTATCTATGAAAATATTGTCTTTTTTTTTAGTATGATTGATGGACTAAACGGAGGAAAGATAATTTTTTAACTGAAGGATTATAAACTCTCCAAGGGTCAAGCAACCTGTTCTGGATTATAAAGTCAGAAAATAATTTTGACATAGCTGACTGAGATATTGGTCATGAACTAGATCTATCTAGCACTGGGTCAAGCACACAATTTACAGTGTCATCAGGAACCCCGACTATACTAATGTTATTCCGTTGTGACCAAGATTCAAGGTTCTCACACTTGTTTTCCAATGAGACAAACTCAGCGGTTAAGTGTGCAAGCTCTAAGTGTGGACAAATCATCACCCAGTGCCGCTCGGAGTTCGGTTTTAAAGATCTCCACAATGTCTTGTCTTAACGTGCTTAACAATTCTCGTTTCAGGGACCCCGCATCAATAACCTGCGTGACTTCGCTCAGAGAAGTGGTGCCACGGGGTGTAGACGAAGCCCCTGAATCCAGAGTCGCTGCTTGTAGAGCAGGCCTCAGTTGCATGGTTATGTGGTGCGGGTTCAGGGGGTTTTCCGGCCATTGAAGGTAAAGGTGAAGGTGTCTTTTTCAAATTTCTGAAATTAGTCAGATGGAAACTGTCTACAATGATCTTGACTACTAGTTTAAAGTAAACCAATAAAACACTTGCACACTGTTAATTATAATCAAGTTACAGGAAAGTAAATGTGGAGATTGGCGTAGTATTGAGCCATCAGAAGTGGTATAGGACTTATGAGGGAGTCTGCAGGCTGCAACTTTCAGGCATTAGCACGCTCCTAAAAATGTACAAAATTCTCCTGCTTGAAAAGCAATGATAACAAATTACATTTATTATTTCCCACATACACTTGACTTTTTCAGCCTTATGTTGGTTTTCTACAAACTGGCACACATTTTGTCCTTTACATCTGCCTCTTTCAAACCAACTACCTGCATGCCTTCCCTCACCACATCCATAAACCTCCTTGTTGGTCTTCCTCTTTTTCTTCTTCCTGGCAGCTCCATCCTCAGCATTCTCCTACCGATATACCCCATGTCTCTCCTCTGCACATGTCCAAACCATCTCAATCTCGCCTCCCTTACCTTGTCTCCAAAACGTTCTACATGCGCTGTCCCTCTAATAAACAAATTTCTAATCCTGTCCTTCATCATCACTCCCAATGAAAACCTCAACATCTTCAGCTCTGCTACCTCCAGCTCCACCTCCTGTCTTTTACTCAATGCCACTGTCTTTAATCCATACAACATCACAGGTCTCACCACAGTCCTATAAACTTTCCCTTTCACTCTTACAGATACTCTTCTATTACAAATCACTCCTGCTATCACTCTTCTCCACCCACTTCACCCTGCCTGCACTCTTTTCTTTACTTCTCTAACACACTCTCCATGACTTTGCACTGTTGACCCCAGGTACCTGAACTTCTCCACCTTCTCCACCTCTTCTCCCTGCGACCGCACCACTCCACTGCCCACCCTCTCATTCACACACATGTACTCTGTCTTACTCCTACTGACTTTCATTACCCTTCTCTCCAGCGTGTACCTCCACCTCTCCAGGCTCTTCTCAACATGCTCACTACTCTCAACACAAATCACAATATCATCCGCAAACATCATAGTCCAGTGAGATTCCTGTCTGACCTCGTCCTTCAACCTGTCCATTACCACTGCAAACAGGAAAGGGCTCAGAGCTGACCCTTGATGCAATGCAACCTCCACCTTAAACCAGTCTGTCGTTCCTAATGCACATATCTCCACAAGTACACACTAAAATCTAGTGGAACATCATTCCAGAAGAGTGGATGTACAAAAAGCACATAGTAATCTTATACAAGCTGGCATTATAAAGTTTCGAGACTAGCTGTTTACAAGAAAGTTCAATTCAATTCAATTCATTTTTATTTGTATAGCGCTTTTAACAATGAACATTGTCTCAAAGCAGCTTTACACAGATAATGTGGTGATTAAACGTAAATATGTTCTTTGTAAGTATGTTTGTCCCTGATGAGCAACTGTGGCAAGGAAAAACTCCCCGAGATGGCATAAGGAAGAAACCTTGAGAGGAACCAGACTCAAGAGGGAATCCATCCTCATCTGGGTTGCACCAAATGTCTATTTGAAGCAGATATACAATGCTGCGGGGTGCAGTGATGACGATCAGAAGCAAACTGCACTCCGAGTCAGTGCAGCAGACCGCCGACACCAACTACAGTCCAATCCATCCTCAAAGCAATTACATGGAATCCACCCAAGGTGTTGATGAGAGACCGTCCCAAGCTGCACAGAAGTGTGAAGATCCACGGAGGGGAGAGGGGCAGGAACAGTGGTCACTGGAGCCTCAGGAGCATGTTTAACTCGACCGAGAGAGAGAGAGAGAGAGAGAGAGAGAGAGAGAAGAGGGTGACAGGAAGAGAAGGATATGGATTATTAAGTGTCCTTATTGTTGTATGAAAGTTAATGTCACTGTGCAGTTTGGACTCCGGCAAGACTCGCTATGGCAGCATAACTAAAAGGGAGAACCAGAAGGTAATACAGACATGAGGGATCCCTGGGATAAGAGACGACCCACCACACCACCGTCAACAAACCCGAGTGAACGTGTGAATGTGAGGGGACGACAGCATACAAATATACCAGTTCACCAAACACTCTATATCCATGCTCCCTTCAGATCTGAGCCTTTACCTAAGAAAAATCTACTGATAAAAGGCTTGACTAAATAAATAAGTTTTCAACCTCGACTTGAACACTGAGACTGTGTCTGAGTCCTGAACACTGGTTGGAAGGCTGTTCCATAACTGTGGGGCTTTATAAGAGAAAGATCTGCCCCCTGCTGTAGTCTTCATTATTTGAGGAACCAACAGATAGCCTGCACCTTTTGATCTAAGTAGGCGTGGAGGATCATACTGGTAGAGAAGTTCACTCAGATACTGCGGTGCGAGACCGTTAAGTGCTTTATATGTCAGTAGTAATATTTTATAATCAATGCGAGATTTGATTGGGAGCCAGTGTAGACTGATTAAAACAGGGGTGATGTGGTCATATTTCCTAGATCTAGTGAGGACTCTTGCTGCTGCATTCTGAACTAACTGAAGCTTATTTATGCACTTACTCGCACACCCAGACAGTAAAGCGTTACAGTAGTCTAATCTAGAAGTAACAAAAGCATGAACTAGTTTTAGTTTTTCTGCATCCTGTAACGACATATTTCTAATTTTAGCAATATTTCTAAAGTGAAAGAAGGCGATCCTGGTAATATTATTCACGTGAGACTCAAAGGAAAGACTCGGGTCAATAATCACACCAAGGTCTTTGACAGCCGTACACGCTGAAACAGAAACACCATCCAGAGATGCTACGTAATCGGAAAGTTTACTTCTAGCTGCATGTGGTCCTAGTAAAAGTACTTCCGTCTTATCTGAGTTTAGCAGAAGAAAGTTATCGAGCATCCACTGTCTAATGTCCTTTACACACTTCTCAACATTGTTAAGCTGATCTCGCTCATCTGGCTTTGCTGAAATATACAGCTGTGTGTCATCTGCATAGCAATGGAAGCGAATCCCATGTTTATGAATAATTTCACCAAGAGGCAGCATATATAAAGAGAGAAGCAGTGGGCCTAAGACAGATCCTTGAGGAACACCAAACTTTACCTCATAGTGTGTGGAGAACTCACCATTTACATCAACAAACTGATAGCGATCAGTCAAATAAGACCTGAGCCAAGAGAGAGCTGTTCCCTTTATTCCAACAACGTTCTCAAGTCTAGCAAGCAGTATAGTGTGATCAATGGTGTCAAAAGCTGCACTAAGGTCGAGCAAAACAAGTAAGGAGACAAAACCCTGATCAGAGGCCAGTATGTTATTTATTTACATTTACACACATTACCTTCAAAATAGTCCCCTTGAATGCAATACAGTGCTCCCAGCATTCCTGACACTTCTGGAATGTGTCCTGGAGGTTTTTTTTTTTTTTTTTTTTTTAAACGCTGAGCTGGAGGAGCTTTCTCTTCGGGAAGAGGGCGGGTAGAATGGGTGCGAAAGTGAGATCATGTTTCCCACAAGAAACTCGAATGTGAGGTAAGCTCGGTGACTTGCGGTCCATAATGAATTAGATAGACGTGGTAACGCACGTGGTCAGAAAAGCACCAGTTGCACAGCTCCCGATGTGCACAATGACTTATGAAGGTGGGGGCTCTGTGACTGTGCATGCAGCCTTGTGCTGCCATCTGTTGGCGTGTTAAAAAACTGGTCACAAAACTTTTTGGTACCACCTCGTAGTCAGGTGTCTCCAAACGTTTATCATGATAAGTGAACATAAATCACATTCTCCTTGTAAAGGTGTGGGCGAGTGTGTAATATTTCTGCATAAACCAAATGAGCCCCAAGAGGAGTGTTATTTATTTCTACTTTATAAAAAAGACCTCACATTCATTGGCAGTTTTTTAAACCTTTATTAGGTATCAAAACCTTAGGTAAGAAAACCTTTATCTGGGTCTTCTAATTATACTGCAAGAACAAACTACAGTAGTTTCAGCCTCTGCTTCAACCTAGTGAATGAAAACATTTAAAATACAACAATCCATAGCTATGAGGTTTGTGCTAAAGCAGTGTTTGTCAGTTCTGGTCCTGGAGCACCACTGTCCTGCATCTTTTTGGTGTTTTTTCTTACTTTATACTATACTGCAGTGTAGTTAAATTCATTTAACTTTTATTTGTAGAACGCTTTTAACAATGGAAATTGTTTTAAAGCAGTTTTTCGGAGATAAAGCGATTATAAAGCCTTTAAGCTTGTTCCTTATAACCAAGTTTATTCCTAATGACTGAGCCAGTGGTGACCGTGGCAAGAAAAACCTCCCCAAAATGGTGCGAAAGGATCAGGAGGAGAAACATGGCTCTCAAAGAACATTAAAACTACCACAAAATGTAAAAGGTTGGAGAATTTTATTGAAGTTCTAAGACAAATTTCAGTCCCAGTCCTGAACATTTATAAAATAAAAAAAAACAAGAAAGAAAAAAAGAAAAAAAAAAAAGAAAAGCACGCTTTGGGTTTCAGCATTAACATTAAAACTTGTTTCCAAAAGCCTCCCCCGGGTTTCTTTTTGTTAAAACAGCAGCATGTTTCATCATCCACTACTCTTCCACTACATTTGGCATATTTGAAGCGAATCTCATTGACAGCAGAACGAAAGCAAAAGTAAATAAATATTGAAACTAAGACCAATTGAAGATTGAGAGGAGTCCTCAATAAACGCAAGGGTGTAACAGTGTTCTCGTTCGCAGCTTGCACCAATTAGATTTAGCACCGATTAGAACTATGTTCAGGATGAACATAAAATCCTGGTGGTCTGTAGAGTCAAAGTTCTATTTAAGGCTATATTGAAAATGGAGTTTCGTTTCAAATTGGGGTTTAAAATTTCCAAAAGACCTACAAATATCTCGTCAACTAAACAGGAAGTCCCCTGGCCATCACAATGCACTGTCAAATCGAAATAAATGCCAAATCAATACTGTAATCATGATTAACTGAAGCTAATACAAGGTGAGAGGTTGCTCCTCACACTGAATGGGGGGGGGAGGGGGGGGGGGGATGTTGTTCCGAAGTTGGAAACGTTGGCATCACTTTGGGTTTTATTAGAACTGGAATACCCTTCTACAGTCATAATAAACCCATGGTACAAGTTCTGGTCTGTTTTTTTTTCCTGAACACATTCACAAAAGCATGCTCTAAGATGGACAAGACAAAAGTCTCCTTGCAGCAAAACCCAGGTAAGAGTAACAGCAAGAGGCTGTGCAAAGTGCAGAATTTTAATATTTAAACATAAAAAGCCCAAGATCAGAAATCTGATTGAACAGGGTGAAAGATTTCTAGACAGCTTTTTAACTTGAAAATAATTCTTTAGACATCTTTACAGACAGATAGAAGTTCTGACTCGGTTCTCGGCATTGATGCAACCGAAAGGCGAATACTAAGGATGACGAATACTCAGAGACTGATCCGGCGGCGGCGAGTTCGCAGTCATCTCGAAATGCTGGCGCTTAAAGGTCAGTTACAGAACTGCATGGTGTGTAGTATGGGGAGGGGGGAATCTTTATAGACTGCATCTACAGATTTCTCCAAACAAAAGAGCTCTGCATTAGCAAAAGAAAAAAAGAAAAAAGGGCTGGCAAATAAAAACACTGTCCAGCACATGTGCAGCTCAAACTTCAGCTTACTCTCTGGATCTCACCGTGTGCGCGCGCAATCTTGATACGTTAAAGGGATACAGCCATATTTGAGGAATCATATACAATTTACCTGATTAGCATGACTTGAAAACCAAGTCCGTCAAGGCTGGTGTAATGCTTTTGCACATTTTCAATAGTAACTTCCTTATAGATGGGCAGGAGTGAACCCAGACGGCTGACGTTCAGACACACACCCATCATCTTAATTCAGGATAATGGCCACCTTTGGCATAGCAGGTTTAACCAAGCCAGGAATTAAAGCAACAGCATACAGTCAAAGCCTTTACACGTAGACACCAATGTTCCACCTGGAGGCATATCATTAACATCCATAGCATGGAAGAGACCGGTACAATATCACACACAGTGTAAAATAGGCTAAACTGGCTTGGCTTGAGATATTCATTAGAGTCCCTGCATAAGCCAGAGAATAAACTTAATGTAGTAATGAACTGCAAACTATGGACTACCTGGAAACAAAGGCAGCATTTGCATAAAATACTGAAATTTTTTAGTTTTTTTTGTTTTTTAGCTTTGAAAAGAAAAAAAAAAAGTTGAGCTCATACTGAGGAGTGTACAACAAATCTGGTATAAACCCCCAGGAAGACGAAAGAATAAATAATGAGTACCTTCCATTCAATATATAGGGAAACATGATTTTTCTCGTAATTTCTTTTAATAAACAAAGTAAGAAATGTTGAGAAATCAGTTTCAGTGTTGCCTGCCCAAGTTTATAAAGCAAAAGGGAGAAAAAACAATTTCCAAGGTCTTCGGTTCTTCGCGAGACCTATGTGCTATAAAACACCACCCACCTCTCCCCCCGGGAAAAGGGGGGGGGGGAAGGAAAAATGAAAACCGATAACTGCCTGTAGTGCCCTCGCTAGAGCTGTAGGCCCTCTGTAATGGGGGGCAGGAATGCGCTCTTCATGACATTTTTCCTCGGCGCAATTGCTGTTTATGAGCAAGCCAGAAAACTCCCCTGAATCCAGTCTCTCTCACTGTCTTGATTCCAGAAGGTAAAGGGGGAAAAAAAACAAAACAAAAACACCACAACATGAGTTAGTGCCAATGTTGGAGTTGCTGCTGATCATATTCTGCTATAAGTTTCTTTATATGTGCCAGCTTGTTGTGGAGATATTCACAGCGGTTCCTCTCTTGGCTGTAGTTGGGATTAGTCTGTGAAGAAACAGAGGGAGACTGTGATAAGTTTTCTGGCCAAACAGCAGATCTACATACTTTGATTGATTGAGATCAAGATTGATCTCTCAGACATACATCAATAAATCAATCAATCAATCAATCAATCTGTCTGTCTGACCGTTTTTTAAACGTTTACATATTACATTACATATGTAAATGTACTACTCAGGGCTGTGATTCAGCTATTAATCCATTGTTCCAATTATATCGGGTAGAAGTTTCCTCGGTCCTATTCTCAAATCTGACTGGTCAGAATGTATTAGTTTTTTTTGACAAACAAATCAAATCAGCATAATAAAAACCTGTTTATTTTATAAGCTGACAACTATATTAGCCTGCACTCGCTTCTCCGTCCAAGTCTTTCTCCTGAATAAGATTACAGTGGCAATAAAATTCTACTGTTTTACACAAGCCAGCTTCGGTTCCAATACGAGCAATGCATTCGGGCACATATTCAAACACACAGCTGCTTCAGGCACACCCTTTAGGGTGACGTCAGCAGGGTTGCCAGGTTTGCTGTTTATAGGCCGAATTGGGACCCGTTTAAAACCACAAATTCGAAATATATGTGTAACATAGACAATGTGATTACAATGCAAATTACATACAGAAAAGGAGGGAAATTATACAAACTACTTGTTCTAGTTATTTTAAGAAGTTTGTGAAATGTACTTGAAATGAATAGTGTATCGAGAACTGGCAACCCCAGTCATGTTTTGGTTCTGCTTGAAGAAAGTGTGTGGACAGAACACAATCAGCGAAGGTTGACCCGTGTGGTCCAACAGACGAGCTACTGCAGCTCAAATTGCTGAAGAAGTTCATGCTGTTAATGCTCAAAGGGACAGAACTGTTTTGGCAGCTATAAAGTTATGCCTGGTTGGTGTATACTGTGGAGAAATCACTGAAAAATCCTTTGTATTGTTATACCCTGGAAAGCTCCCATAAACTATTTAGAGACTTCTGCCAGAAGCCAAATATATAACATTAACTAAAAAAGACCTTTTCTACATAACTGCACTGTTGAAATGCCAAAACTGACATTTTGTACAGGTTTCAAATTGGCAGCTTGGCCACATAGATTGAGCTCAGCACTCATTTTAACTGATATTTTCAGAAAATCGGCTGAAGCTCACTGGATCTTTGAATGTCCGTCTTGGGGACTGACTGCCTATAGATTTAAAGCTTTCTATACGCTTTCACTACTCTCCTTTGAAACCTAAAATCTACGCTCACGTGGGTACAAAAATGTTAAGATCCCTCGTGAGTTACCGATGAATAATTTATGCACTGAATGAGCTACAAAACCTGCCTTTTGTCAAAATTATTTACCAGCAACTGAACTGACAAATGCTACAAGAGCGCTTCTAAAGAGGATTCTCCGAGTGCTCACTATTTCCATGGTATAAAAGAAAAACTTACCTTTTTTATTTTGCGATACTCTTGAAGTATTTGATTGTGGATTGTCTGCAAAAATATAAAACGTTTACAGGACGTGAACCTTAATGCATTTTGTAGCAGAAAAACCTACAACTAAAATGCACTGAATCCACACAAAACATCCCGTAATAATAGTGTGCATTTGTGTGTGTGTGTGTGTGTGTGTGTGTGTGTGTGTGTGAAAAAGAGTGTCCATTTGCTAAATTAGGTATTGGGGGGGGGGGGGTGTACCAATAGTGAGAAAGGTGAAGTGTTTCAGAAAAAGTGGTTGAATCATTCTCATGAATCATTCTGATGAACGCAGTGAATCATTCTGATGAACGCATGTACACCTGTGTGTGAGAAAGCATACTCTTTTTACATGCCGTGGCTTGCAGCAAACTGACACAAAGCAGAAACTGCGACTTCCTGCTGTGATTGTGTAGAATACATTTGGGAAGTTTTTCTACCTTCGTTTTTTTTACACATCAGGTATTACTACACATTACAATATTAAGTAATCACCATTTCACCACACACAGTGTCTATGTGAAAAGTGATAAAAGCCCTAAACTTGCCGTTGCTTGTTTGTCAGAGTTTATCAGGACTAATAACCTGAGCCAAAGTGTCACTGCAGTGACACTAAATAGTGTAGTTTGTGTGGCTCAGTAAAATATCTTCGGCAAAAGAAAATTCTCCATGCAGACTGACGAGATTATACAAGCAACACATCAACAAACAGCATTTGGTTCAATTTACCCTGTGTTTTAACTTTTGTGTGAAGTAAATGACAAAATCACAATGACGTAGGAATGTAGCGTTACGCTTTACTATAACTTTGTGTTTGTCATGTGTACCGAATGCATTCCTTTTTACGTTCCAAATCTGTTGACAGTTCAAATCCGAGTACCTTCACGAACATATTAAGTGGCGGAACGCAAGCTTGTTTAGTCTCCACATCTCACTGCGCGCATTTTTTAAATTATTATTAAACTTGAAAACATAAACAACAGTGGCGGAGAGAAACTAGAGTTAGCGCAGTGTCACCATGACGACTCACTCCGTACTGGAAATACAATTTGTAGTGCGTTGTAGCACTGCCACTTCCGGGTCATAGCCATAGCTAGCGATATTGGATTCTTTTGCGTTTTATGTTCAGCTTCAAGATTTCGCTTGAAAGGAGAAAGCCCTGACAATTCCGCATATCAAGGAAGTGAGGGAATGAAGGATGGAAAGAATAAAGACATTTGTTAAATTATGCTGAATAAGTAGTACATTTCTTAAATAGATCATATTTTCTGAAAGTTTTATATTAAATGTAAAACACAAACACACACTTACATATGCATATGCATTACCCAAATGGTGTCTAACAAATGTAAACTATTAATTTTTCCATTTGTTAAATTTTATTAAATCAATTTAATTTGTGCTGTTTTAATCCATTGCTTAATTTAATCAATAAAATACAAAAAGTGTATTGCATTATTTGATTTAATTTTTATATAATTTCTTTTAATTAAATATTCTATAATATTTTATATATTATTTAACCAAGCAGAACCTTTATTTAAAATTGTTTTAAAATTTTTTAAACATCGACGCCCACTAATGTTAATATTAATAATAATAATAAACTGTGTTAATAAAAAAAAAAGATCTTCCCCCTAATCGAACCAAAATTGAACCAAACCACAACCTAAAAACCGAAATACATACCGCACCATGAAATCTGTGTACCGTTACACACCTACAAGATGTCAATATTAAATGAACTGTTGAACTTAGTGTAGTGAATAGTGAAAAAAATATGCGAGACATCAGTGTGAGATAATTATACATATTGACCTACATCAGGTGAAACAGTCAAGAGTTGTGCCTAAGTGTGTTTTTTTCTGTTCCTTATATGACTCAGCCAAATAATTAAATTACAGTTTATTTCTATAGCGTGTTTTTAACAATAGACATTGTCTCACATTCTGTAAAGCTGCCTTGAGAAATATAGAAGTAAAGTTCACATTTAATTGTGTGTGTATTTATCCCTGATGTGCAGCCTGGGGCAACTGTGGCAAGGAAAAATGCCTTTAGATGGTATGAGGAAGAAACCTAGAGATGGACCAGACTCAAAAGGGAAAGTCGTCCTCATTTGTCTGATATTAAGAGTGTGATTATAAATTATTAAAAACATTACAAACGGTAAGAATGAGAAATACCATGAGCCGGAGAGTGTGATTGTGGGTGATGTCTTCACACTCAGTCAGTTGACTGTGTTTAAACTGTGCAACTAAGAGCTATTACCTATTCAGACTGAATCAGTGTGTATTGGTACATTTTATTATAATTTTTTTCTTTTTTACCTTATACTGATCTGTGCCTTGTTGGAGCTGTTTAAGCTCAGCATCCAGCACAGTGAACTGCCTGGTGATCCCCTCTATTCGTGCGTGGAGTCCCCGGTACTCACTATACTCAGCGTTAAAGTCATTTTTATAGGTCTGACGCTGCTCCGGCGAGCCGATCTCAGTGTATTTTCTGCTCACACACACACAAAAATGTTATTGTCTCAATAACCATACATTTAACATTAGCAAAGAAATCAAAACCAGACATAATTCGCATTGAATTACGTGAAAGCCCGTGTCAAATTAAGCCAGGTATTTCAGAAATGCGGAGACGAAGAGAGCTTACTGTAAATAGTCTGTCAGTACTGAAGAAGAAGCAGGAACACTGGAGCTGTTGTACATTCCATTCAGATCTAAAAGGAAACAAATATGAGATGTCAAGATGCCGAGGCCAAACAGAAGTAACGACAAGATGTGCATTATGATTCAAAACCTTGCAGTTAGATGTGTTAAAAAATGGTTCTTACTAGTCGAAAATCTAATCGTATTCGTTTGTGTAAAGTGTGTAAATATGTAACGGCCAAAAATATCTAAACAGAAAAATAAAAGGAATTCAGAGGAAGTATAATACATAAAACTAAAAATACCACATCATTTTCATAGTGCATTTCACAATGTGAAAGCTTGTGTTTACTAATATACACACACACACACACACACACACACACACACACACACACACACACACACACACACACACACACACACACACACACACACACACACACACACAGAGTGTGGCAAAAAGGTATTTAGTCAGCCACCAATTGTGCAAGTTCTCCCACTTAAAAAAGATGAGAGAGGACTGTAATTTTCATCATAGGTACATTTCGACTATGAGAGACACAATGAGAAAAAAAAAATCATGAAAATCACGTTGTCTGATTTTTGAAGAATTTATTTGCTAACTATGGTGGAAAATTAGTATTTGGTCACCTACAAAAAAAGCAAGAATTCTGGCTCTCACAGACCTGTAACAACTTCTTTAAGAGGCTCCTTTGTCCACCACTTGTTACCTGTATTAATGACACCTATTTGAACTCAGTATCAGTATAAAAGACACCTGTCCACAACCTCAAACAGTCAGACTCCAAACTCCACTATGGCCAAGACCAAAGAGCTGTCAAAGAACACCGGAAACAAAATGGTAGACCTGCACCAGGCTGGGAAGACTGAATCTGCAATAGGTAAGCAGCTTAGTGTGAAGAAATCAACTGTGGGAGCAATTATTAGAAAATGGAAGACATACAAGACCACTGATAATCTCCCTCGATCTGGGGCTCCACGCAAGATCTCACCCCAGAACCACACAGGGGGACCTAGTAAATGACCTGCAGAGAGCTGGGACCAAAGTAACAAAGGCTACCATCAGTAACACACTACGCCGCCAGGGACTCAAATCCTGCAGTGCCAGACGTGTCCCCCTGCTTAAGACAGTACATGTCTGGGCCCGTCTGATGTTTGCTAGAGAGCGTTTGGATGACCCAGAAGAGGATTGGGAGAATGTTATATGGACAGATGAAACCAAAATAGATCTTCTTGGTAAAAACTCAACTTGTCATGTTTCAAGGAGAAAGAATGCTGAGTTGCATCCAAAGAACACCATACCTACTGTGAAGCATGGGGGTGGAAACATCATGCTTTGGGGCTGTTTTTCTGCAAAGGGACCAGGATGACTGATCCGTGTAAAGGAAAGAATGAATGGGGCCATGTATCATGAGATTTTGTGTGAAAACCTTTTTCTATCAGCAAGGGCATTGAAGATGAAACGTGGCTGGATCTTTCAGCATGACAATGATGCCAAACCCACCGCCCGGGCAACGAAGGAGTGGCTTCGTAAGAAGCATTTCAAGGTCCTGGAGTGGCCTAGCCAGTCTCCAGATCTCAACCCCATAGAAAATATTTGGAGGGAGTTGAAAATCCGTGTTGCCCAGCGACAGCCCCCAAACATCACTGCTCTAGAGGAGATCTGCATGGAGGAATGGACCAAACTACCAGCAACAGTGTGTAAAAACCTTGTGGAGACTTACAGAAAACTTTGGTCTCCATCATTACCAACAAAGGGTATATAACCAAATTATTGACCAAATACTTAATTTGCAAATAAATTCTTTAAAAATCAGACAATGGATTTATTTTTCTCATTGTGTCTCTCATAGTTGAAATGTACCTATGATAAAAATTACAGGCCTCTCTCATCATTTTAAGTGGGAGAACTTGCAAAATTGGTGGCTGACTAAATTTTTTTGTCCCACCGTGTGTGTGTGTGTGTATGTATGTATATATATATATATATATATATATATATATATATATATACACCCAAAAAAATTTACGTTAATATAAAAGTTATGGACGCTTTCTGAACAATCAGAATACAGCATTTAACAGTACTGTAAGACAGTGGTCCCTTGAAATTCGCAGGGGTTATGTAAAAAAAAAAAAAAAAACCTGCAAGTTCTGAAAATCTGCGCATTTTGGACACCCCCCCACAGCCCCTATCGTACCTTAGTGAATTCTCTAGACATTATGTCACTAATAATGTGCTTTAAATATTTTATGAAATTTGTTGGTAAAAACAGTTAAAAATGTTATTCCTAACGTTCCTGAAGATTCGGTTCCACTGCGGATTCCCACAAATTTTAAGATAATCCGCAACTTGCTGTTAGTTAGGTTCCGGTTAGTTAGGTTTTAATCGATGCATCACATCATTTAACTTTTATGCCAATGCACCAAATACATATAGTACACCCACCCACACACACACCCACACATACACATCTCAATGAATTTGAATATTATTAAAAGGTTGATTTATTTGTTATTCAATATAAAAATTGAAACTCGTATATTATATAGATTCATCTCACACACACACACACACACACACACACACACACACACACACACACACACACACACACACACACACACACACACACACACACACACTAAATACAATGTAGACACTGTACCTGTGCTTTTATGTGGAATACTTGTCATGTTCAGGTCTGGACTCGTAGTAACCTGGCACAATTTCTTCAGCTGCGAACCGTCCCTGTCCACCACTCCTTTCCTCTCTCTCTTTTCCTTCTCCGGATCTCTCTTTCTGGACTTGTCTTTGTCTTTACGTTTTTTGGACTTCTTCGGTTTGCCATGCAATGAGGGCGAGCTGCTGCGCTCCTTTGATCCTTCTCTGATGCAAGGTGCCAAAGGTGTGGAGCCTAAGCCTGACTCAGTCTGCAGAGAGCTCCCTGTTAAGGCTGTTGTTTGGCTAAGCCTCTCAGCCACTGCCGCATCCTGGCCTTCACAGTCCCGGCCATTGTGGCTCGAGTCGTTGCTGACGTCCGACAGAGGCTCAAGATGTTGCGACAGATCCAATAGCGGAAGCGGGGCACTGGATAAGCCGCTCGAGTCCTTCCCGTTCGAAGTGTTTAACTTTCCGTTGACGGGTGCAGATCCCTTGTTGATCAGGTGTGATATCCTGGGCTTCTTGTTTGCCAACGGGTCGATAAAATCTTCAGTAGTTCTTTTCTGTAGAACACAAACTTGGGACTCTTAGAAGAGGTGCTAACAATACAAAAAAAGAGCAAAGAAAGCCTACAGCAATACACCAAATAGCCCAAAACATCTCTATTCGCTAAAGATACACTAAGAGTATGCTTAGACCATTCAGTGGATGTGCCAGGAAGCTTTAGATGCACTGAAAGCAGAAATTACATTCACAAACGTTAGGCTGCACAGAAGTAATTTCGTTTCTGTGCATGTCTTTTAGCATGTCCTTTAACACAAGCGAGTCTGCTTGAATTATCAATATGATAGCCCTGGACAAAAATATTATTTTAAATGCCATATTCCTGAAAAAACAGAAGCCACTGTTTGTAATTTAGCCTTAGTTTGAATTACATTTCAATTAATTTAATAGAAAGTAGAAACAGTACGAATGAATCAACGTGTTGCGCTTTGTTTCGCCGCAGTGAAGGCAACTCTGCACGTGGAACGTCCCCGGCTGTACGAGTTCAAAATCCAGTTACGAGCTGCACAGCTGTGACTGATTAGCAACAGCAAATAGAGGAAGACCCTTCAGAAAAATATTATTCCCTCCACTGGACTGTATAAGCAAAGCAGTTAATTAAAACAGCAGTAAGTTTATTATAAAGTAATGCCATGACAACACACTGGATATTTTACTAGTTTTAATATATTTAATATATATATATATATATATATATATATATATATATATATATATATATATATATATATATATATATATATATATATAAAACAAACACAGTATATAGTCTGGGGTTGAAATGTGTACCACAGCCAGCCATTAGAGGGCCTCGGAGACAGCGCAGCAACCCAAACAAACAAACAATGTAGTCAATATGACAATCGGTTTTCAATGAATAACATTGTTTTTTTTTGTTTAGAAATGGATTAAGACCATTTAGTTACATGAACATGAAGAAAACCTAATGCATTAGCAATCTTGTACTTTTTTCTGTTTCTGACTTCAAAATGCAAGTGAAATCCAAACGTGAAGAGAAATGAAATGAAATTTTAGCTCCATTAGAATACAGAGTGGGCTAACCTGAGACGGAGAGCTACTGGCCTGTTCTTTATGCGGGCTGACGGGATTCTCCCCAAGCACAGGACCACTGCTCTGAGCCTTGCACAGTTTCCTATAAAGAAACAACACACAAAAAAAAGAGAATCACACAGATGCAGCAAATGTATATCAAAAAATTAAATGATAATTACTAAACAGCTCAATTGTCCTCTCACATGAATGCACATGGGGGAAAAAAAAATCAGATTTTGAGAATCACACGTGACATGAAAAGATTTGGTTCACTAGGGTCTTGGTGTGTTGTACTGCCGGTCATTTTTTTAGATTCCAGTAAAACATGCAGTTGGCATTACAAATCCCAGACCAAACCAAAATAGACAACGTGATTAGGGTCCATGAGCAGGGGGCATTGGGCCACAGGTACCGCTGGGTAAAATGATGTGGATTTGAGAGGATGAATTAAAAAAAATATTGAAAAAACAGAAAAAGAAACAGAGGCTGGATCTTTGCCAGACACCAGACACACTCAGTGTTCACATCATATACGCTTATAAGACCTTTGCACTGTTTGTCTGCATGACTCTTGCACAACTGTCACTAATTCGGAACTAAAGTCCGACTGAGTCTCCGCAGCTCTGATTGCTAATTTTTGGGCAGATTTTCCAGCCACTGATCGTCCTCTTGCAGGACAAATAATAATAATAATAAATACATTTATTATAATACATAAATTCCTAGCGAGACTCATGATTCAACGTACAGCAAGACACTACAGATACAAAGAATATTCCAGCACAGGCTTCAATTCTTCATATTTATTTTCCAAGAAGTAAAAAAAAAAAATTAAAAAAAAAATTTAATCCATAAGGAAAATAAAATGTGTAAATTCAGACCTGGGTTCTACACTCAGCTTACCGCACAAGGATCCTCTTTAGAATTTGCTGGTCTACCTCAGTGTAGCCAGGCCAATTCTTCTGAACCTCCTTAAACAAACAGTCCTTCAATGTGAAGGTGTTGTCCTTGCTATTCAGATTAGCCACCTACACACAAATAAATAAATAAATGAGGGAAACACATCTATACAGAATTGTAACAATAATATGCAAAAAGAAAGAATTCCAAAAATTCTAAAAGCTTAGCATAAAAAACTTTTTCCAGCACACAAGTGCTACAGTAGGCATTTCAGGACATGGAAATTTGGCCGAAAATGCATAACAGCTTAGCAACTTGGTAAGAGCAGTTACCAGCATCTACATTTCCTACATTAGAAATTCCTGCATGAACTCGTAACCTACACACACACAATCTGTTCTTATAACACAATGTGGTTTTTTTCCCCTCTGTGAAATTAATTGTGTTTGCAGAGTGACAGGAACCTGTTGCAGGAGGCTGTCCAAAGTGTCTTTGTCCTGGGGTGAGAGGCCGTCCTTTGTGAGACGAACCAGCAGCTCAGGCTTCCGGTAGGGTTTGAGGGCGAGTAAGTGGACCAGGCGCTCCCTGAGTGGCCGTGGTGGCGCCGTGCTCTTCTTCATGCTGCTAGAGATGAGTACAGGACGGGGGGCGCGCCGCAGAGGGGCGACATCCGAAAGGGCCATGGCTGGTTTCCGGATCTGGACCCGTTTACCTGCAACAAGGAATATACAAGACCACCATACAAAAGTCAGGTTCGCATGTGTGTATATATTCAGACTTCGCTGGTACCCTTTCTAAAAATAAATAAATAAATAAAAAAGATGAAATTACAATTTCTAAATAAAAATCCATAACTTGAAATAATATCTGAAATAACTTGAAACTGACAATTGTTCAGGAGCTTTGCTTTTGGGTTTTCTGTTTCAACAGAATATTTTAAATAGTAATAAATCATAATTAAAGTGGTGTAGACAAAAATGATGGCACCCTGAACCTCATATTTTGTTGCAAAACCTTTGGAGTAGAGACGCCCAAACTAGGGCTTTCCATATATAATGAGAAAAAAAAAGTGTGTGTGTGTGTGTGTGTGTGTGTGTGTGTGTGTGTGTGTTGGGGGAAGCCGTACTAAATTGTACACTAAATTCGATTGTTCCTAATTGTACTATAAGTTCCAGTGAGTAAGAAATGTATAAAAAAAAATTTAACTGTTAGCAACACAGAATATGTTTTCCATTAATTTCATTTTGAACATTATGAAACTGTAAATAAAAGGAAGGACATCTATTTGAATATAATCTTTGGTACAGGGCGGTGCAGGGAAATTTTCAGAACTACGAGTCGGGAACACTGGGAGGTCGGCAACTGTTTGGAACCAATGCGAGCTCGTTGAGAACCCCGTGGCATTGGTTATAATGAGTTGTGCAAGCGTTTGCTGCAAAAAACTGCTTTTAAAGATGAATCAGTTTTCCAATACAACTTATAGTTAAAACACATTAAAACAATTTGGTTTACTTTAAAAAAAATGTAAAAAATTTTCAAATAGGTTTTCTCACACCACTACAAAAATCATCAGACATCACATTGAGGGTTTCTTTTTTCCCGGTCTTACCCACGTATCTCCCGCCAGGCTTGATAACGATGGCACCTCGGCTGCGTGTCTCCTCCTCGGCCTGAGCCATGCTCTGCCTGGCCTTCTGGTACGAGTCGTCTGTGGCACACACCGTAATCTTATCCTGGATCCCTCCCAGGCAGTCGAGCTGTATGCTCCCTTCACTGAAAAAAAACAGAGGGGAAAATCATCACCAATCTGAATTTACCATCACCTGGAACTAACCTGCTGTATAGAAATGACAAAATCTGTACCGCCTGATTACGATTGTGCAAATAGAGACTAGAAATAAAATGCCCCAAAATAAATGGGTGATATCCATCTACTGACATGAAGAGCTACAATTAGAGAAATGTTTGCTCCTCTGGGAAACAGAGAGAGAGAGAGATCTAGCCTACCTTGTAATGTACTGCTGGATGCAGTCGAAGCTGCCCTGGGGGTTATCCCTCCCCACATTGGAGAGATAGAAGGTAAACGTTCTGAGATTATTTGGACTCGTCGACTGGGGTATTGAGATTTTCTGTTGGTAGAGAAATCACAAAACAAAACATTACTCAGAAAAACATCAAATGGATAAGCTGTAGGTTTATACCCTATCAGGCATATCATTACAGCTTTATAAGCAGTGAAGTGAATAACATTGATTATCTCTTCATCATGGCACCTGTTAGGATTTGAGCGAGTTTGACACGCGCCAAATTGTGACGGCTAGACAAATGGGTCTGAGCGTCTCCAAAAAGTGGTCCAAGGAAGAAACAGTGGTGAACCGGCGACATGGTCATGGGCGGCCGAGGTTTACTGATGATCGTGGGGACAAGACGGGAACTATGCATTACTATGCTGTAATGCTCGACAGGTCAGGACTTTTTTGGCAGCAAAAGAGGGACCGAGACAATAATAGGCAGGTGGTCATAATGTTATGCCTGTTCGGAGTATATAGAGTGTAATAATCGAGTTGAACAAGTGGCGGCTCGATGGTTTGAGATTTATTTGTTTATAACCAAACAGTCATGAATTTGTCTGTATAATTGAACATCCCTTCTATTCATTCTGTACAGGTTGTTGTTTAGCGCCTCATCCTGCTATATCACCAGTAAAGCACTCAGTTTTTACTCCTTTGACTCCCATTCAATGCATGCAAACACCGGAGGCCGGAAACGCAAAGCTCAGTGCAACAAAGTTCAAGTCAAATAGGCATTTACTGTCATTCCAACAACATACAGTGCAGTACACAGTGAAACGAAACAACGCTGAAGAAATGTTTTCACCCTCTGACGGTTTCTACCAGGGGTGGATGAAGTACACAAACCATGTACTACAGATACAGTAGGGAAAATACTTCTGCAGTAAGAGTGCTAAAATTTCACTTAAGAAAAAGTACAAAAGTATTTGCCTTCAAATGCACTTAAGTATCCAAAGTACTATTTATTATGGCTATAATGTTCCTATTTTCATTTACCATAAACGGCAATCAAAACAGGTTTAAAACGCCTCTACCCTGATCAGTGTCTTGCTTTGTGATTGACCAGTTAAGTTTTTATCCACTCATAAATTAAAAGGAACTGATTGTTGAGTAAAAAGTAAGATTTTTGACTTTGAAATGTAGTAAAGTTAAAGTCTCTGCAAATGGAAATACTTCAGTAAAGGACAGATATGACCATAAGCTTCTTAAATACAGTAACAAATTACATTGACTTGGTTTCTACACACTGAAATTGCGAACACGTTTATCAATGCACGCACTCCACATCTCAGACATGCAAGTCGTAGCAGCCTCATTGTAACCTGCGCTGCTTCTCCGTACCGTGGCGTCTCTGATGGCTGACCAATAATCCACACTTTCACAGATGTGAATGACGTACTCCTCAGCCTGCACTATTCACGCTCTGTTTGCACTGCTCATTCCTCTCGTGCTCGACCTGTGCGCCAGCTTTTCTTACACCCCTGTGAAATCTCTCCGCACGTTGCCCTCTCTGTTCGCTACTGTTTACGCGCTTTATTTACACTGTGCCACAAGAATTCCACTGCCTCTTGAATACTCTGTTTTCTGTAAAAACTTTAGACAATAAAACAAAACCTAAGCTTCTAGATGTGCACCTTAAGCACTTCTTCAGTTCGTCACCCCACACTACACGTGTTTGAAATGCCCATGTTGGTGAAAACTGAACATAAACGTGCCTCTAGAAAACGTTTGAAAAGGAATTCAGTGGCCCTACATTCTACAGAAGCGTGTCACTATGCAGCACATTCACAGATCAATATGGATGAATACATTCAGAGGATCTGATGTTTTATTTAAATAAAATAATTTGTATCTTCATCTTCAGGGGTCCCCAAACCTTTTTTTCTTTGAGGGTCACAATTTTTTTTTAACAGAAAACGACATCGGCCGAAGTGACCAGTATTATTGTGAAAATTTTATTATGCTTTTAAATGTATTTATTTATTATGCCTCCTAAAGCTAGATTAGTTTATTTTGTTCTGCACTGCAACATGGAAACTTCATCTGAAGAATATTGGAAATATACCAAGTTGGAAACTTACAAAGAATTTATGGGATTTTATGGGAATTAATTCGGAATTTGGGGAAATTTACTGCATCATATACAAACAAATAGAAACATTTTGCATGCAAACTCGTACAGATAAAAAAAAAAAAAAAAATAGCTTTTTTACTTTGATTTAATAGTTAGTATTCTTTTGTTGCACAATGGCTTACACACAGCACAAGACAGCGAGTTTTCATGCAAAGATGGACATTGGCATTGTTTTGTGTGCAGGATTCAAGAAATGACGCGTGTTATGTTATGGAGCAATGCACAGTGCATGTAGGGGGCGTGACCTCTGCAGCCCTGCAGTAAGTGTGCTGTGTGTGCATGTGGTTGATGAATATGCAGGGTAGAATTTCAACTGAAACTGCATTAAATCTGATTGTTTTGATCAAGAATATCCTGCCAGACACTTTTAAGTTAACTGTTACAGGTGAACCTGCAATTTTGTCAATTCCCAGTTTATTCCCATTAATTCCCAAGGAAAGTTTCCAGTCTTAAAAATTCACAGAAGGAAAAAAAAAAGAAAAACAACAGTACTGAACCATAAAAATGTGCTTATTGAAATTAATATGAATATATTAATTAATAAACAATATATTTAATAAATTATAAATAACAATATGGGCATCAGTGATACCAGAAACGTGTACATTACATTTATGGCATTTAGCAGAAGTCCTTATGTCTGTCAATTTTATTCATATAACTGAGCATCTGCAGGTTTAAGGGCCTTGCTCAGGGGCCCATAAGTGATGGCTCAGATTTTAACTCACAACCTTTGGATCCAATGCTTTAACCGCTAAGCTACCACCGTCCTCATGTGTAGACACCCAGGGCTGTACCCCTGCTCTTTAAAAGGGTCCTGCTCTAGTTCTACTGCCTATAAAAACATTTTTACCCTTCACACATCTGTACCAGAGGGGCAGAGAAGGAAAAAACAACTCATAGTGCCTTGAAAGAAAATGTAATAAAAAAATTCAAACGACAATCCAAATTAAACTGAATGACGTGGACGAATGTAAGACTGCATTACATAAAACAGAGCTGCTCACCATATAAACCTACTTTCGACATGTGTTCGAGTCACAGTGTGTTCTAAAAACTGAAAAGGAAACTCCTTTTAGAGATCTATTTAGAGGAACTCTGTGGTTCTCTATGTGCCAAACTAACATCTTGAGGCAGATATGGTGCAGGAATTGAGCTACAGAAAAAGCTGCCTCAGGATCTCATACTTGTCAAATGTTCAGCGTGGCTAAAAGGACAGCGCTATATAAATATACAAAGTGAAAGTTAAAAGTGGACCCCCTTGCCTGACTGCATTCTCTACATTGATAGAAGAAATATTCTTTCTTACTCTTCATTTTCTCGCCTCCCATAGGATTTAAGCTTTTAGATGTAAAACACTAGTTGGCGCTCAGATCACGCGTCTACTACTAGTCTAATACTAATGGCAATATTAAGAATCACCATGTTGGGCACAACGATACTAATTGTGTTTGTAAAACACTTGATGCCACTGTGATACGTGTAAGACTGGTTTCTTCGTATAGGTGGGTTTAAGGGGTATAGGTTTGCAGTGTCATTTTAAATATAGTCAGTGTAAATGCAGATCCCACTTAGTTGTGGTCAATTTCTTTTTGCTGAAGTTTGCAAATGATAGTGTGATCTTAATGCCAGTTTTCCTAAAATAATATCCTATTCCCAAAATAAAAAAAACCAACAATATATAGCCTTGCTTTCAGTAACGCACCGTATCATATCGCAACCCCAGTATCGTGATGCGTATTGTATGGTCAGATTCTTGCCGATACACGGCCCCATACACACTGATCAGAGAGAACAGGAAGTAAACAGTCTGCCTGAATGACTTGATTACACTCAAGTCAGATAAAGTGGTGCTTCAAAACAACGCAACGCTCATTCTGAATCGAACAGCTGAGTGAAAACTGTTGCGCAAAACAATGAGATTATAAAGTAGAGCAGAGTCTGATTCTTGTTGGAGGTAAATGTCCACGTCAATAAAACTCATGTGTATAAGTGTGAATTTAAAGTCCATTTCTTTCCTTTATTGCTTTTGTTACATAATTATAGTTATTCTCCCCCCCAATGGTGTCAGAGTGGCAAAGGGGACATGGACTAACTGCCCACTCCACCCACACACTTACACAACACACAGTGTTCTCAGATCATTCTGCTTTAACCCAATGTCCTTTTGCACATGTGGCCTGCAGGTGGACGACTATAAATAATGTGGGTTTTGGCTTCATGTTCTACTCCAGAAGCCTTGTTGCTCCTCCCACACCTTTTACTGTGATTATTCCCTTTATTTCCCTCTGACTTCGTTTGCCTTAATGACTGAGGTAAAAACCAAAAAAAAATCATGTTTTCGAAAATATTAAAAGTCTTTTTTATTTAGTCAGATCCAGGAGCAGGTTCAACCTGTTTGTTTTGATTATCAAAGACTTGATTCAACACCGCAGACAGAGCACCAGGGGACTATTCATTTGTAAACCTTTGAGATCTCTCTGGAGCACCGTGGACTTATAATCAGTGTGAAACCCAAAATAAATTCCACCAGGAGCTGGAGCCATCTTGGAGCTGTTTATGGGCTGGAAGGACCTTGTTCATGGAGGTAAACAAGACCCATGTGGCCATGATAACAGTGCTTGAGAAGTCTCAAAGACGGCAGCTCATCCAATCGGAATGCGCTGGAGAGAATCTGCAGCATGGTGACTCGATCGCTGTATCTCAATAAGAGCCTGGACACATTTAAATGAAAGATGCTTTTGATTTGCCATATGAAAGAAAGCAGAAAAGAAATAAGTGTCTGAACACTTTCTCTCCTCAGTAACTATGCAGTTACACCAGTTTGTTACTGAGGCTCTCTGTGAGGTTAACTGAAACATTTGGATGATTTGGCTGTGGGCTTTGAAAGCTGTGAACATTGAGCATCATACAGTATTTACTATAAAAATACAGCCCTATGGATGCTGCTTACCACTGTTTTTCTCTCCTCAGACACACCTGACCTCATGCGAACTCTGGACTTATCATCGCTTTTCATCATCTCCGCATCTGCACTAGGTTTTTCCATCTCACGCCGTTTGGAGTTGGGTTTCGGTGGTTACTTGAGTTAGGTTTCCTTGTTAGCGGAACTGTGGCGAGTGTAAATACAGGGTTTTACTGTAACCAGTGGGTTCTTCCTCAAGCAATGTGCTTATTGTAAAGCCTTGTATATACACTACATGCACACAACAGGTTACTGTGTATGAAGGAGTCTGGGTTAACCAGTGCAAGGAAATGATCCTTTCCTTTGCTCCAAAGTGTTAGATTTCAATTCTATTTTGAACTATTTAGAGGAACTCTATCACGTGGGTCAAAGCGTCTTCCGTGGAACGTAAGCGTTTTTAGACATTTCAGTGTTAATGAGCTACTTTTAGGGAAAAAAGATTTAAAGCGGTAGTGTGGACACAGAGCGCTTTTTTTTTTTTTTTTACTTTTTTAGCGTTTTTTTATTTATCTGGATTTGTGTAGACGTAGCCTCAAAAGTGTCGATCGGCTTTTCAAAAGACAGAACGTTTTGATCTCTTCTGTTTTGCTAATATACAGAGATCCAACACTAACCTCAGTGACCAGTTTATTTATAATGTGAAAGCTATAATGAATGAATACTCAATATGTCCCAGAGGAGGACAGGTTCTCTTTCTGGTTCCTTTCAAGGTTTCTTCTTCAATCTTTATCTCAGGAAGTTTTTTGAGCTCCTTCAGTTTGCTCAGTACTGTGCAGGTTATAAGCAGGTTGGGTTAATTATCCACCCAAAGGCCAAGAAGGTGACCTGGGAATACAACCCATTACACAGCACAATCGCTGAAAAACACAGCTCAACACTACTCGCAGCACTCGTGGTTTTTTTTATTATTTCCTGTGTGCAGTCAGTGTAGTTTATACAGTTGGTCTGTAAATGCTGAGCAACATCATTAGGCATGTTTCACTGAAACGCTAAGACATTATGAGGAAAGTGCATTCTCAACATGCTGTGGTTTTCCCCTCACCTGAAGAAGAAAAAAAAACTAACACGCCAGAGAAAAAGCATTACAAGAATATCCTATATATTTATTAGATTTGATTACTAAAAATATTTGTTTTATTTATTTGGTTTATTATGTTAGTTTATTATAAATCATTGAATCTCATGGTCATTTTCATGAAAATCAGATTCCCTGATTATTTATTAGTTTCAATTTCAGCAACATGGGGAATTTTTTTTTATAAATAAATAAAAATATATTGAACACACCCATAGCTTTAAAAATGTAAACAAATCAGTGCATAAGATGAACCGACAGCCAACAAACTTCTGCCGTGTTCACTCTTGAGCACGAAATGGCAAAGCTTTACAAATCTAATCAAGTACTGCGTAAATCCCGTAGATCTCTCCCTAGCCTCTAACGCTCCATGACAAAAAGTGAAACGAGCAAATTGAGTCTCGGGAGGGTAATTTCCTGACCAACGATTTGTTATGCTAATTGAAAGCTTCATTTTTTTTGGCCACGTAAGAAAGGAAAGGAATAACTTGGTTCCGGTTCCTAAACAAACCCCAGACTTTGATGTTTATGAGACATCCTGCTATATAGCCATACGAGGTAGTGCTCTTCTGCAGCACCACCTCGTTTCTATAACACAAGGAAAGATTTCTATCCTTGTATGTAATTTCCTTTTCAGAAACGTATCCTTCTGAAGCCCTGATGCGCCGCACATATTTATTTGTTTTTCTCTACTCCTAAAGGACACATTCTCTTCTCTTGGGTTTCTGGACAGAGACTGAAGCCTCATTTCCAAACAGCAGAAACCGTTTTATAATCTACAGAGCGAAATCTACTGCTGTCGTAACCCGGATTTATAACAACAATTTACGTCTACCAGAAGAGCTTAAAAATTATATCTGTTTAAACCAAAATACAAAAATGATTCGAAATCACTCGGCTGGTTATGGGAAGGTTGTATTTCACAACCAATATTACATTCATTGGGTAATAATTTTTTTTTATTAGTTTTTGTATTATATATTAATTAAGGCTTCAAAATATATATAAATAAATTAAAACCTTTAACTCCACTGGAAAAAAATGTTTTAAGCAGTCAAAATTAGTTTTACTGATGCGCCAAGTCTCAAATCAGCACCAAAATCTGCCATGACTCACACATTCCACAATCTGGGGTCGAAAAACACGCCGGTGTGTTTTGCAGCATTTTTTCCTCATAACGCAAAAAAAGGCACAGATAAAAGCAATACATTATTCTAATATTTCATAATTCAGGGGGCGCTCTCTGCCATCTCGGTCTCCTCTCTTCACAGACACACAAATAAAACAACATGAATCTCTCTATTTACTTTAACTTGATTTAAAAAAGTAGACAGTACTTTTACCAAAATATTTAAATAATCGGTAGAATAATCGATAGCTTCAACCTATAATGACTGGATATTCAGAGTCATCCAGATGAGTACAGGATCCCTTTTGAGGCTCGTTTCTCTCTCCGTTTTTTCTCACACCATCTCAGGAGGTTTTTATCTGCACCAGTCGCCAGCCGGCTCGATCATTAAGGATAAACTGAAGACTCATTTATAATGTAAAAATTTATATTTGTAATTATTTATTTCTGTGAAGCTGCTTTGGGACAAAGGTCCATTTCTGAGAGCAGAACAAAAACGACTTGAATTGATACCGTTAGAAAACATTTACATTAGGGATTAGTCTAAACATTTCAGTCCCAGTCTGGTGAACAGACAGGAAGTAACCGTGTCCAAGGGCCAACGCAGAGACCTACATAAGCTCCTGTGACCTCCAGATCTGCCCATACTGTAGAGGGACATTTCATTTAGAGATTTAATGAGAATCTACAGACTCTATAAAACAAATATCTTAAAATCGATGTGCTGTGATGGAGAAATATTTAAAAGAATAATATTCAAACACAAAAACAGACAAAAACTGTTGAATCAAGCGCTTCTCAAGACAGCAAAATGCACCTCACACACACACTCATTCCATCCATCCATCACTCTCATTCCATCTCCTCTCCATCACTGCACCTCACACACACTCATTCCATCCATCACTCTCATTCCATCTCTCCCTTCATCACTGCACCTCACACACACTCATTCCATCCATCACTCATTCCATCTCTCCCTCCATCACTGCACCTCACACACACACTCATTCCATCCATCCATCACTCTCATTCCATCTCTCCCTCCATCACTGCACCTCACACACACTCATTCCATCTATCACTCATTCCATCTCTCCCTCCATCACTGCACCTCACACACACACTTATTCCATCTCTCCCTCAATCATTGCACCTCACACCCTCTTCCATCTCTCTCACAATCATTGTGTACACAATCACCAGTAGCACACACCTATCTACTAATATCTCTTTCCATCCATCCACCTACTTATGACCTATATTTCTACCTGTAACTTTCAGTCTATAATCCCTTCTTTCTTTCTTGTAACTTTAACTAAAAGCTTATAAAACTTGTCAATCCACCATCAAAGGTTCTGTGATGATCACAACCTCTCTATGTGATACTCATCCCCGTATCCAGTGCTGTACAGCGAACCACAAACATTACTGTTTCCTACACTGTTCAAGTCGACACTCACTCAACAACTTCCTTTTACCCCTGATGAACTTTTAGAGGAGGGAAATTCCTGCTGCTGAAAACGAGTCTGCGAAACTGAAGCAAAACGAGCTTTCAGGCTTTCCCACCTTTATCATAAA
>NC_139586.1:4848044-4853044 GCF_946808225.1 Silurus aristotelis
ACACACACAGACTATACAACACACACACACACACACAGACTATACAACACACACACACACTATACAACACACACACACACTATACAACACACACACACACACACACACACACACACACAGACTATACAACACACACACACACACACACACACACACAGACTATACAACACACACACACACACACACACACACAGACTATACAACACACACACACACACACAGACTATACAACACACACACACACACACACACACACAGACTATACAACACACACACACACACACACACACACAGACTATACAACACACACACACACACACACACACACACACAGACTATACAACACACACACACACACACACACACACACAGACTATACAACACACACACACACAGACTATACAACACACACACACACAGACTATACAACACACACACACACAGACTATACAACACACACACACACAGACTATACAACACACACACACACACACACACAGACTATACAACACACACACACACACACACACAGACTATACACACACACACACACACACACACACACAGACTATACAACACACACACACACACACACACACAGACTATACAACACACACACACACACACACACACAGACTATACAACACACACACACACACACAGACTATACAACACACACACACACACACACACAGACTATACAACACACACACACACACACAGACTATACAACACACACACACACACACAGACTATACAACACACACACACACACACAGACTATACAACACACACACACACACACAGACTATACAACACACACACACACACACAGACTATACAACACACACACACACACACAGACTATACAACACACACACACACACACACACACAGACTATACAACACACACACACACACACACACACAGACTATACAACACACACACACACACACACACACACACAGACTATACAACACACACACACACACACACACACACAGACTATACAACACACACACACACACACACACACACAGACTATACAACACACACACACACACACACACACACAGACTATACAACACACACACACACACACACACACACACACACACACAGACTATACAACACACACACACACACACACACACAGACTATACAACACACACACACACACAGACTATACAACACACACACACACACACACACAGACTATACAACACACACACACACACACACACACAGACTATACAACACACACACACACACACACACACACAGACTATACAACACACACACACACACACACACAGACTATACAACACACACACACACACACACACACAGACTATACAACACACACACACACACACACACACAGACTATACAACACACACACACACACACACACAGACTATACAACACACACACACACACACACACACAGACTATACAACACACACACACACACACACACACAGACTATACAACACACACACACACACACACACAGACACACACACACACACAGACTATACAACACACACACACACACACACAGACTATACAACACACACACAGACTATACAACACACACACACAGACTATACAACACACACACACAGACTATACAACACACACACACACACTATACAACACACACACACACACTATACAACACACACACACACACACTATACAACACACACACACACACACTATACAACACACACACAGACTATACAACACACACACAGACTATACAACACACACACACACACACACACAGACTATACAACACACACACACACACACACAGACTATACAACACACACACACACACACACACAGACTATACAACACACACACACACACACACAGACTATACAACACACACACACACACACACAGACTATACAACACACACACACACACACACACAGACTATACAACACACACACACACACACACAGACTATACAACACACACACACACACACACAGACTATACAACACACACACACACACACACAGACTATACAACACACACACACACACACAGACTATACAACACACACACACACACACACACACAGACTATACAACACACACACACACACACACACACACAGACTATACAACACACACACACACACACACACACAGACTATACAACACACACACACACACACACACACAGACTATACAACACACACACACACACACACACACACACAGACTATACAACACACACACACACACACACACACACAGACTATACAACACACACACACACACACACACACACAGACTATACAACACACACACACACACACACACACACACACAGACTATACAACACACACACACACACACACACACACACAGACTATACAACACACACACACACACACACACACACAGACTATACAACACACACACACACACACACACACACAGACTATACAACACACACACACACACACACACACAGACTATACAACACACACACACACACACACACACAGACTATACAACACACACACACACACACACACACAGACTATACAACACACACACACACACACACACACAGACTATACAACACACACACACACACACACACACAGACTATACAACACACACACACACACACACACACACAGACTATACAACACACACACACACACACACACACACACAGACTATACAACACACACACACACACACACACACACACACACACACACAGACTATACAACACACACACACACACACACACACAGACTATACAACACACACACACACACACACACACAGACTATACAACACACACACACACACACACACAGACTATACACAACACACACACACACACACACACACACAGACTATACAACACACACACACACACACACACAGACTATACAACACACACACACACACACACACACAGACTATGCAACACACACACACACACAGACTATGCAACACACACACACACACAGACTATGCAACACACACACACACACAGACTATGCAACACACACACACACACACACAGACTATGCAACACACACACACACACACACACACAGACTATGCAACACACACACACACACACACACACAGACTATGCAACACACACACACACACACACACACAGACTATGCAACACACACAGACTATACAACACACACACACACACAGACTATACAACACACACACACACACAGACTATACAACACACACACACACACAGACTATACAACACACACACACACACACACACAGACTATACAACACACACACACACACACACAGACTATACAACACACACACACACACACAGACTATACAACACACACACACACACACACAGACTATACAACACACACACACACACACACAGACTATACAACACACACACACACACACACAGACTATACAACACACACACACACACACAGACTATACAACACACACACACACACACACAGACTATACAACACACACACACACACACACACAGACT
This sequence comes from Silurus aristotelis, assembly GCF_946808225.1. Classification (NCBI taxonomy): domain Eukaryota; kingdom Metazoa; phylum Chordata; class Actinopteri; order Siluriformes; family Siluridae; genus Silurus; species Silurus aristotelis. The sequence continues at coordinate 4,851,583 of NC_139586.1, forward strand.
ATACAACACACACACACACACACACACAGACTATACAACACACACACACACACACACACAGACTATACAACACACACACACACACACACACAGACTATACAACACACACACACACACACACAGACTATACAACACACACACACACACACACACAGACTATACAACACACACACACACACACACACAGACTATACAACACACACACACACACACACACAGACTATACAACACACACACACACACACACACAGACTATACAACACACACACACACACACACAGACTATACAACACACACACACACACACACACAGACTATACAACACACACACACACACACACACAGACTATACAACACACACACACACACACAGACTATACAACACACACACACACACACACAGACTATACAACACACACACACACACACACAGACTATACAACACACACACACACACACACAGACTATACAACACACACACACACACACACAGACTATACAACACACACACACACACACACAGACTATACAACACACACACACACACACACAGACTATACAACACACACACACACACACACAGACTATACAACACACACACACACACACACAGACTATACAACACACACACACACACACACAGACTATACAACACACACACACACACAGACTATACAACACACACACACACACACACACACAGACTATACAACACACACACACACAGACTATACAACACACACACACAGACTATACAACACACACACACAGACTATACAACACACACACACAGACTATACAACACACACACACACAGACTATACAACACACACACACACAGACTATACAACACACACACACACAGACTATACAACACACACACACACACAGACTATACAACACACACACACAGACTATACAACACACACACACAGACTATACAACACACACACACACAGACTATACAACACACACACACACAGACTATACAACACACACACACACACACACACACACACAGACTATACAACACACACACACACACACACACAGACTATACAACACACACACACAGACTATACAACACACACACACACACAGACTATACAACACACACACACACACACTATACAACACACACACACACACACACTATACAACACACACACACACACACTATACAACACACACACACACACACAGACTATACAACACACACACACACACAGACTATACAACACACACACACACAGACTATACAACACACACACACACAGACTATACAACACACACACACACACAGACTATACAACACACACACACACACAGACTATACAACACACACACACACACACAGACTATACAACACACACACACACACAGACTATACAACACACACACACACACACACACACACACACACACACACACAGACTATACAACACACACACACAGACTATAC
>NC_139586.1:5575544-5578044 GCF_946808225.1 Silurus aristotelis
TATTTTAAATATTTATTTAGACCTGAATTAGACCAACTCTAAAGCTCAACAAAGAAAAAAATATTTTTTTTGTGGTTAAACTGTCAAAACATTTCTTGAGCTGATTTCTTCAACTAATTTAATATTTGATTACTGAGTTCTTTACACAATTTTTAAAATAATATTTTTTTCAAGTACAAATCTTAAAATGCCACAAGATTAGAGTGCATGTGTCTAAACATTCTAACTATTCTAAATTTTAAGTAGCTCTCTGTTGGAAGATATTTTTGACCATCATTGTAATTAGAGAAGAGCAATATTTTTTGTGACATCTTGTCATGGCTTAATGCAAATAGATCAATTCAATTCAATTCATTTTATTTGTATAGCACTTATAACAATAAACATTGTCTTAAAGCAGCTTGACACAGATAATGTGGTGATAAAAATAAATAAGATGTTCTTTAGAAGTGTAAGTTTGTCCCTGATGAGCAAGCCGGTGGTGATTGTGGCAAGGAAAAACTCCCCGTGTGAGTTTATATTAGTGAAATATTTGTGTCTAGTACAGTTTTGTCTTAGTTAAGAGTACTAGGATGATACTATGTGTTGTCAGAGCAAAAGTATAAGAAAAAATAAGTTAATGGAATCAAGCTTGAATTATTTTCAGATTATAGTCTATTAAATGTGTTTAGAATTACATTTACAACAATATAATTTACAACTGTTCTATTTGAAATAAAAACAACTATAAAAGTTTTACTTGTGGCGAATAAAATATGAGCTGTAATATGCATTGTTTGATCTCCATGCTGTCCATTCTCTTTACCCTTCCATATGGTTAAGGTCAATAAGGTCATCAGTCCTTATTGAATTTCAGCACTTTACACCCTCAGCATCTGTGTTCAAAACTCCTTATAGGGCTTTAAATCACTCTAGGCGATTAATTAGTGTATGTTTCCTGTGCTGGTGGATGTGTTTATTTTGTCTGCATTGATTCAGTGGTCATTAAATGAAGATTAGCTTGTTGTCTTCTTTTTTATATGTATATGATTGGGCTACAAAATCTGTATTATAAACTCAGCACTATCTGTAAGAACTGTTTCTATGGTATTTGTAGTCTTGAGCTAGAGCTCGTCTTATGTATGTTTTTACAAAAGGACACTTTTGCAGTGTGTAGTGTGTCCAGATTGGAGAAGTGCACTGTAAGCACCAAGAGGATGTGCTGCTGTGTGTATCCGAGTTGGCTGGGCCGGGGTGTATTTCTGGAGGTTCACTTGTAAAGTTGTGCAGTAACTAAAACCTTTTCTTTTTAGCTGCTCTGCAAATGTCCTTATCTCTCAAATGTTCCACAAGGATACAAATATCTAATATTGACTAGTCCTTACAATGTTAACTGCTTTTCATTTTTTTATATACTGTGGGTTTCCTTTTGGTGGCTGAAGTTAGGGTTAAATTTTTGTGTCACATGGTGTTATTTAGCTAGATGAATAAATAATGCCAATTTAAGTTCCTTACAAGGATAGTATGTGTATGTGTGGGTCTAAAGGGTGGGGGGACAGGTGGGTTGGGTCAGAGTGTAAAACCACCAGGTCTATAATTCTCAGAGGCACCAAACACCATCTGTCTCTCTCTCTCTCTCTCTCTCTCTCTCTCTCTCTCTCTCTCTCTCTCTCTCTCTCTCTCTCTCTCTCTCTCTCTTTTCTCTCACACACACACACATACACACACACACACACACACACACACACACACACACACACACACACACACATCGCTCTCTGCTTATTTGGGGACAGGTGGCCGAAACAGACGAAGTAATAGATGGATGGCTGGATAGACGCATGATGAATAAACATACATGCATGATGATGGAGGGGTGAATGAGTGATTAGGTGACATGAATAAACAGATAAAAAGATGGATGTATAACCTTATATTTTATTTAAATAATGCTCCTTGTGTCAGACGGTCATTCATGTGGAACTGTGTCATATGTTTGGTGTACACATCCTGAATGATTAAATTAAATTACTAAATCCGTTTGATTCACCCTAGATCACATTAACAAGAAATGAAGGCTAACAGTGGGAAGCGTTGCTGCCTCACTGCTCAAGGGTCACTAGTTCGATCTTGAGCTCGGTTTACTGTCTGTACGTATATATTTACAAAGAATAATACACAGCATGCAAGAGAGTATACAGCTCTTGGTAGAACAAGGCATACTAAATGGTTTAATTGTACATTGTGTCTTATTTGCAGCAGGCATTCTGAGGGTGGGAAATAATGTGACTTTATAATTACATTTATTTGATTTAATAATTTGCTATGAACTTGGGTAAAAACATGAATAATCAAACAATTGTATTTCATCTGCAAAGGTTTACTCTCTGTCATTCTCTCTCTTTGCATGAATGTGTGTGTGTCTGTGTGTATGTGTGTGTGTGTGTGTGTGTGTGTGTGTGTGTGTGTGTGTGTGTGTGTGTGTGTCTAAGAGAGAGAGAAACTTGTATTATGTTACATG
>NC_139586.1:5583044-5585544 GCF_946808225.1 Silurus aristotelis
ATTGTGTCTCGTTCCCTGTCATTGGTTCACTCAACACCGTGTCATTAACTGATGCCAGGGGGAAACGGTACCAACTGTATTAATTTACCATGAGTCTATGTTGAGTCTGTAATATCTGGTTAAAGTGTGCAAGAAGGATCACCCTGCCACAGTGTAAATATCGCCTAGTCAGACTCCTGGGGTGCAACAAGACTTTAATGTAGTCAGAAGCAAAGTCCATGCAGAACATCACCGATAAAGCCAGCAATTCTCTCCTTCTTTTAACTGACTTTAAGGCTACCAGAATGATTACCTTAACTGTAAATCAATTATTTATGCACCTTAGTCCCAGGAAGGAATACTTGCTGGACAAAAGGTCCTTAGCTGTCTGGCCCCATGCATGAAATGGAAGACAAACAAATATCTTTGCACTGACATGTTAAGCAGCAAATGCTGACATATAGACTTAACGCATCCCAGGGGCCACCCGTGCCAAAAACTGCTTTTAGACGAACTCCAGTGCCGCAGATCTTCCTAGAAGAAGGGTCTCTAGCATATACAAGGGTCTGCACAAATGAACTGGGGGCATCAATACTGAGTTTACTGCTCAAAATCTCCCGTTAGTCAGATGCAGGCAATATGATATTATTGCAGTACAAGCTTTCTGGGTCTGGAATTAAATCATCATGTGCAGACACAAAACACAATAATATCTGTTTGCACTTGATCATTACAGGGATACTTTCATTCTGTTCTATGAAGATCAACAAATAATAATTTCTATTAACAAACTCTACAGTGAGGCATTTCATATAGAGTAACATCCAGTTATTTATAATAATGAATCACATCCGCATTTACACCTTTAACAGAATCATGTGCTGGTGTGTGTTTCTTTGTCATTGCATACACCCCTATTATTTTTAAATGATAGAATTTTTTGGATGCAACATTCTTTTGGAACTTCAGAGAGGACAGCATTTTTTTAGGTTTTTTTTTTTTTCTGTAGCCTTCCATATGTAGACTGTGCTTTTTGTGTATGATTTTATGTGTTATCATGCTGAACACCATCCAGTTTTTATCAGGGCGAAGAAAAGAAGCTTAATTAAACACAGAGTGAAGCCCAAACTGACCTCGCTAATCTCAGAGCAGCTGATGCGTGTGTTTAAACAGAGATAGTGCAGACAGAGAGCTGTACACTCTCCAGGGAGCTAGTGAGGATTTTATGTATTTTTTTTATTTATTTATGTATTTTAGAGGAAAGAAAGTGTGTGTGTGTGTGTGTGTGTGTGTGTGTGTGTGTGTGTGTGTGTGTGTGTGTGTGTGTGTGTGTGTGTGTGTGTGTGTGTTTGTTACGTAGTATTTATATAAGCTCTGTCACAAAGCAGCCAGAATTTGTACACTGACACAATGTTCATAACTGGGCCTCTGTACACCAGGCAAAATATCATTCAAGTGCTTTAAAAAATGTTAAATCAATTATTTAGGAATTAAAGGTATGTTGACACAATCCTTAAATTTAATGAGATTTTAAAGTAATGGAACAAACAATATAATTATATATATATTAGATCATTTTTAATTCTTCGATGCAAATCCTTAATCCTTAGTCAATGACACCCTGACAACTAGAACCAATGGACAATACCAAATGCTGAACCTTCTCCCTTGTGATGCTTTTCCAGGCCGATACTGCAGCCCCCTTCAGTTTCTGCATGTAGGTGGGTTTTTCTACTTACAGTGTCTTTAGTTAGTGAAAATCATTTTGTCTTTAATCATTTTTCTACTTACAGTGTCTTTAGTTAGTGAAAATCATTTTGTCTTTAATCATTTTTCTACTTACAGTGTCTTTAGTTAGTGAAAATAATTTTGTCTTTAATCATTTTTGGGCATTTGCTATTTACTTAGTTTGCTGTCTATAACATACATGTGTCTGAAAAGCTATAAGACTGGGTGTATCCAAATTTTTGACAGGCACCAATTCATATATACACATAAACTCCAAAAATAGAAATATAGTATCCAAGTTATTCAATGAATAATGAATGAGACTGAGAAAGCACTCATTAAGCTGTCCAAGCCATCTACAGCCATCTCTACCAACACATATAAATGGATCAGGCAGGACCTGGGGGCAGAAAGAGTCAGGATCACAAGGATATGTGAAATTTGACACACAGAGAGAAAAGAAAAAAAATATATAATATAAAAAAAAGGTCTAATAAATATAATAATAATAATAGCAATAATAACAATAACAATAATAAAAATAACAAAGAAAAAATTATAATACATCACTTTTGCTCATTGTAATTAACGTAATAATCATAATTAGCATATTTGTGGTAATGAACATAAAGAGTACTTTCAACATGTTTGTGTGTGTGTGTGTGTGTGTGTGTGTGTGTGTGTGTTTAGTTTAATTTGTAAATGTCTTTACAAGGATATGAAAAAGTGTAGACGACCCTGTGGGCATGCTGACCTTTCTTTTCTCTGAAAAAGGTTAAATGTTTTTTTTTGG
>NC_139586.1:5588044-5595544 GCF_946808225.1 Silurus aristotelis
GTGAAAATAGCCTGGTAGCTGATTGCTAAGTTACAGTTATCTTTAAAATGTAATTTGTTTTAGCTGTGTTGTGTTGAGAAGATGGAGGGAGTATTTTGAGCAGCTGATGAACGAGGAAAATGAGAGAGAGAGAAGGTTGGATGATGTGGAGTTGGTGAAGCAGGAAGAGGATAGTTTTAGTAAGGAGGAAGTGAGAACAGCGATTAAGAGGATGAAGAATGGAAAGTCGGTTGGACCAGATGACATACCAGTAAAAGCATGGAGATGTTTAGGAGAGATGGCAGTGGAGTTTTAAACAAGATTGTTTAACAAAATTTTGGAAAGTGAGAGGATGCCTGTGGAATGGAGAAGTGTGCTGGTACCAATTTTTAGGAATAAGGGAGATGTGCAGACCTGCAGTAACTACAGGGGAATAAAGTTGATCAGTCACACCATGAAGTTATGGGAAAGAGTAGTGGAAGCCAGGCTGAGAGGAGAGGTGACCATTTGCCATTAGTTAGCCATTAGCTGGAGATGTGCAGCAGCTCACCTGTCCTCATCCAAAATATTAATCTGTACAGGCCAGTGTCTGTTCACTTCAGGTGTGGTAACTCTGTTTAAACTGCTGTTCAATGTAGACAATGTTTGATGTGAATTATGTTTGACTGTGAACTGTTTGTTTTCACACGGACAAATTTGATTTGAATTGTGAATTTGTTAGCTGTTAGCTTTTACACATGTAAAAATGTGTTTAGTCTGATGGTTTATGTTACAAATACTCAAGGACACATTGTAGTGATAGGATATTGTGGTAGATCTGGTGCTTTTGTTGGTTACATTTTAATTTATAATGATCTATTGGCCAAAAAATATTATATGTGCTTTTTGAACATCCTATTTAATAGTTAGTCCAAATCTGCTGTTGTTATTATAACCTCCACTCTTCTGGGAAGATGTTCCACTAAACCTTAGGCTTCAAGGGCTTTAGTAAAGCCAGGTTTAAGGTGATTTGATTTTAAGGTGATATTGATTTTAAGGTGATATTGATTTAAGGTGAGAAAGCCTGGGGTGCAGTCAGCATTCCAATTCATCCCAAAGGTGTTTAATAGAGCTGAGGTCAGAGCTCTATAACAGGCTGTTCTAACGCCACTTTGAACCATATAAACCATATATTCATGACGTTTGCTTTGGTCTTTTTTATGCTGAATTCAATGACAACCTATACAATTACCTGCCTCCAACTGTGTGGAAACGGTTTGGTGAAGTGCATTTCATTTTTAGTTTGGTGCATTTTACACTTTAGGCCTTCAGTCGTGTACTACCTAAATCAATTCACCTTTTAATAGCATCATTATGTTCCCACCGTTATAGAAACGGTTAATGAAAAAGATTAACAACTTTTTAAACTGTTCTAGATATATTAATATTGAGCTATTGACCATATGCTCTTTTCTGAGAAATATGAAGCAAAGAAAAGCAGCATTTTCTCTCGCTTTTGTGTGTGTGTAACAGTATCTCAGTTGCTCCTCCTATGGGAAACTATAAATTATTGTATATATAATTTATCACCCAGCATTCCTTGTGGACATAATTTCATTAGTATATGAAGAGATTTTCCCCATTGGCCTTTGACAAATCCCTATTATAGGTAATATCATTCCAAACCACACTCTATCAATCCTCACTAATGTAAGTGTAAAAATGTACAGTAAGGCCTGCCAGTGTGAAATTTGACAAAATTTTTCTGATTGCAGTTAAGAGTGAATAAGCGTCGGTGCATGAGTTCTGGAAGCAGTAGCAGCAGAAACATTGGTATTAATTACCATTCATGCTTTGTTTACATTTACAAATAGCGACAGCCAACAGCTACAAATGTACTTTATTCATACTTAATCTAGTGCTGCAGTTGCTAAAACAAAATGCTATAATCTAATGATAAATACTGCATGAAGATTTTATGTGTCAAATTTAATGTGAATTCGTGCAAACAACAAAAAAAACCTGGAAAACACAGAGAGAGCTACAGAAAAAAGAGGCTTTTTAAGACAGAAATAAAGACGTTAAAAAAATATATAAGGGCACTTATACAGTCATTCCTTTTTATTTATGTGTGGGTAAAAACATAACTGGTCAAGCTTGCAGCAAGCCACCTATCAGGGTAGAGCTACAATTAGGGCTACAATTAGGCAAGGAGTTTGGTTCTTGGTTCTGAGAGTTTGATCAATTGTGCACAAAAACGTGTATGTAATTTAATTGTGCATTAAATGCATTTAGGGTGATATTTATACATTAAATTTAGCTTTTAGAAATGTATCCAAATTTGTGGACTGCTCTGAGAATATATGTTTTACTCATCCAGTGACGGTAGCTGAAGCAGAGAGGAGCTTTTCAAAGCCACAACTAATCAATGAGGGAGAAGTTGGGTCATGGTGTGGTTCAATCAGTTCAGCGTCAGTTCAACATCAAGCAGAACATTTTGAAACTAGTAGTAGTAAAAACTCCTGACTTTAAATTGCCACAGCACCCATAGCCTTATTTGTGTGATTTTTTTAAGTCGTTGAAAAAAAGGTTTTGGGCTCATTAGAATTTATTCGATATCAATCAGTGTTTAACTGTTTAGATTGTGCTAAGAGTACCATTAGAGTTCACTTAAACTGAGTTGATTAGGCAACTCTCCTGTGATAAAAATGATAATAAGACTTTATAGCCATAATAAACTATAGTGCAGTGGAACCCCAAGTGCCTTGTAGTACGAGAATATCGGTGTACGAGCGGTTTTACTAGTAAGAATCTTTGTAGGAGTATGAGCATACTTCGGGAAGATGAGCATTTTTTTTTTACGGTTCTAGTCACGCATTCTGCTCGTCGCTTGTCACCTACAGACCCACACTTCATGCTCAGTTGCCTAATAGACATTGTTCTGGGTGCATTCTTGTCGTTCTCTTGTGTGAATTTTCTGCTTTTTGTCTGTTTTTATAGTGTTTTTGTTTCATTTCACTATAATTTAGCATCATGGGTCCCAAAAAGTTTAGTAATAGTGCTGGAAAGAAGGTTGTAAAAAGAATAACTATTAGTATAAGTATTAAGTATTAAGTATTAAGTTAATAAGTATTTAAGTGGCCCAGTCGAGAAAGCTATTGAAGGACACTTCCTGGTTGGAACAGGAGCGGCTTATATGGCTGCTTGGAACATACTTGAAGACAGGTTTGGCAATCCATTTGTACCAGTACTTTTTATGTTTATCCCACACATCATCTTACCCTCACCATCAACCACTATGACACCATGTAGGTACAGTACAGTACAGTACTCTAAAGTTAATTTATTATTACATTTTATTATTTATTTACAAAGTTATTTATTTCTATATGTTTATAATTACTTTTTATGTTGATACTTTGTTACAAGTATATTTGTGTGTTAATTTAGGCACAAAAAAAATTTTAAGGGCTGAAATAAGCGATCGACTGAGGTCTGGATTTATTGCTTTTACATTAATTCTTATTGTAAAATGAACATGCGAGTACAAGCATATGGAAACATGAGAAGTTTTCAAGAACGAATTAATCTCGTACACCGGGGTTCCACTGTATTTGAAAAATTACATAGATTTCAATATATAGAGTAATATTTTACCTAGTGTATCTTTACTTTTACTCAAATACATGCTTTGTGTACTACTACAGCAGTTCATTCATGAACATCACTTATATATTATATTGGTTAAATCATAAATCTGAGTTACAGTTTTTACACATGCACATGCACACACAAAGCAAACCACTTTAGTGGGAATAACAATTTTTATGTAGCACTTTGTAGTGTGGCACTTTGTATTGTGCAGTCTTTAGAGAGAGGGGAAACACAGATGAACACCATGCACACTGATGAGTATACAGCAGATGGATTTGTTTGTGGGTCTATTTGATGTGCTTTATTTGCAATATTGCTATAAATAAGGAGTGTGTGTTGGTTAGGCAAATTATTACAGAGTTACTACAGAGTTACTACAGATCCTGCGTTCCATAGTGTGACTAATGCGTTCCATAGTGTGACTAATGCAAGAGTATAGCCTATGCCAATAATTTGTATTAGTTAGTTTTAGTATCAATATTAATAATTAGTAATAAATTGTGTTTTCAATATGCATACCACTTCTGTTGTATTCACATTAAAATAGCATTTTCCGTAAGACAAGAAGGACACGAGAGGGCTTTTTAAATGAAGCACATAAATTGACAACACAACCTTTTCAACAAAGTTACAAAGATTTTTACTTAGAGGACATATGTTTTCAATTGGACCAGAGCCATTTACACTGTGAACACATACTTGGTCTTATGTACAAATGACAAAAATTAATTTGATCAACCAACGCATCACTGAATATTAATCACAATATTTGCCTTAACTAATACACTAAATTCTATATAATCTAGGTTCCAGGAACATAAGCATATATCTATACCTTTCTTCAACACATTCCATTGCATGTGCTATGGACATTTTACACATTGCTTGCTTGTTAGGTGCAGCAGCTGAAATGTAAAAAAAAAAAAAAGAATGTAGAAAAGTAACAAAATGTAAAGAAGTACCACATCTGGACAAAGTAGCTTAAAAAGCATGACCATTGAACTAGAAAATTACACATCTTATATTTTTTTAACTAGAATGGAGTCAGTAATGCCATGACACCTCCACCTCTACATAAGTATATATAACTATACTTATAGTGCTCTACAGGTTCAGTAAAATAATTTACTAGCCTTAGGTAATACAGGAGCTTTGTTACTGTCTGGTTAAACTAGTAACCTTTTGTTCATTTAGGCATGTGCTAAACATAGCCCTAGGACATCAATTCACTCCATTTAAACTTCTTATAAAAGCTCCAATGTTTGCATAAAACTGTTACTAACTTCAATTCAATTCAATTCAATTTAATACATTTTTATTTGAACATTGTCTCACAGCAGCTTCACAGATAATGTGGTGATTAAAAGTAAATATGTTCTTTATAAGTTAGTTTTTCCCTGATGAGCAAGCCGGTGGCGACTGTGGCAAGGAAAAACTCCCTGAGATAGCATAAGGAAGAAACCTTGAGAGGAACCAGACTCAAAAGGAAACAACTTCATTTTGTGTATTCATTCTGATTCTCTCATTAAGTTTCATTGTGGTTTATGGAATTATCTTTTCGTAAACAATAGAAGAACTGGTATATTTTGGAACTTTTTTTTTTTTTCTGTTTGTTGTTCTGTCAAGCTGTGTTTCTGTAATAGTCATAAAATCTAATTCAGGGCATACAGTACATCAAAGCATCCAGATGGACATTAAAGCAACATGACACAAAGTGTGCATGTGTGTGTGTGTGTGTGAGTATGTGTGTACACTTTTGGTAACCCAGCTGGCATTACTAGCTGTGTTGTTGTTTATTATGTCTAATTAAAAAATTAAATGCAACAAATGTAATTTGTGTTCTTTGGCCTGTGATGTATGTTGCTCTGTTGCTCTGTGGCTCGAACGCTGTCAATCGCTGCATTGTGGCTCGGTTGCTGTTTTTTCTGATTCACTAACTGGCCAAAAGTTTGTATACACTTGATCCTGACCCCCATATAGAGCTTTTTATCAAAACTACCACAAAGTTGAAGTCACATGATCATCTTTGTGTTCTGTAATATTGACATTTCTCTTTACTGAAACTAAACTTGCTCCAGGTTGATCATGCCTATGCACACAAAGTCAACTACTTGAGGACATGGGGTTTAGTACACTAGCTGGACAAACACCTGGTTTAGAGACTATAAGCCTTGAGCCTGATGTATAATTCATAACTGTTGTATCATCTAAGTGTAGTTTTACGGCTGAGACTAAATCCTCACGCTAGTCAAATAAAGGTGAAAATACTAAAACAAAGACTAAGACTATGACCAAGGCAAAAATAAATACAGAATCTAATACACACATCGTTTAAACTGATTGCGGTCAGATGAGACTTTTACAAAATGTTACTTTTTGGCCTACATGCAAAACGCTATTTGTGGTGAAAACCCAACAATGCACATCAGCCTAAAACACCCCACCCCCCCGTGAAACGTGGTGGCCGCGTCATGCTGTGGGGATGCTTTTCTTCAGCAGGGACAGGGAAGCTGGTTAAAGTTGATGGAAAGTGTGATAAAGCTAAATACACGGCAATACTGGAAGAAAACCTATTAGAGGCTGCAAAAGACTCGAGACTGGGGCGGAGGTTTACATTCCAGCAGGACAACGGCCCTTATCATACAACCAAAGTTACAATGGAATGGTTAAGATCAAAGCATATTAATGTGTTAGAATGGCCTGGTCAAAGTCCAGACCTACCGGTACATCTTATTAAGAATCTTTGGCAAGACTTGAAAATTGCTGTTCACAGCCGTTCTCCATCCAATTTGATTAGACTGGAGCTGTTTACAGTCTCTAGACATACACTAAAAGATTTGCAGCTGTAATTGCAGCGAAAGGTGGTTTGACAAAGTATTGACTTAGGGGTGCTAAATACATATGCACACCCTACTTTTCAGATTTTTATTTGTTTTGTTATTTAATCTTAAACACCATGTATCATTTCTCCTTCCACTTCACAATTCTGCGATACTTTATGTTGGAATATAACACATACAATCCCAATAAAATACATTTGAGTTTGTAATTACGTGACAAAATGTGAAAATATTCAAGGCCTATCAATACTTTTGCAATGCACTGTATATGTTCATATGTTCTAAACATTTGTTTTGCTGATGCACCAAATCTCAAAACAAGCACCAAAATCTGGCATTAAGCACACATCTGACATATAAAACCATCTGTGTGGAAGCATAGCAAAAGTTCTGTTTGGGGTACTGATGATTTACGTAATTAAAAAAAACATAATTACTTTCAAACATTTACAAGAATATTTTGACTTAATTCTCTATGTTGAGTATTAATTATTATTAATATTATTAAAAATAATAAACATACATTTGCATAAAGCACCCATAATTTGTCCATGTCCATTTTGATTAGAGTACAGTAATCCCCCGTTTATCGCGGTGGTAACAGTCCAAAACCACCTGCGATAAACGAAAAACCAGGATTATTGAACGCCACCCCAAAAATGCTATATAATGTATAAAGTACTGTATTAACATTTTACTTCATTTTATAATTAATAATTATATATTTTTTTATAAATTTCATTATTTCATTAGTTCCATTAATTTTTTGTTTTTTAAAGTATTTAAGTTTTAAGTTTTTAAAGAATTTTAAAGTAATAAGCACATTAAAAAAAACTTAACTAAAATGTTAATAATATTGATAGTCCTAAATAATATAACAGTTATTCATTGCAGTGCTGTGATATAATCAGCTTCATCACCAACTAAATTAAACGTATTGATTTAGGGGTGTTTGATATATATCATCTACGATAATATCGTAATTGTTGTATAACTATGGGCCATTTTACATTATCAGGTATATTGCAAAATCCGAACAAAATGCATA
>NC_139586.1:5600544-5680544 GCF_946808225.1 Silurus aristotelis
GGAAGCGCGGCGCGGAGGAAGCGACGGAGAAGCGTCGGTAGTCCGAGGTGCCCTGGGGAAGGTAAACGCAGCCGTGGAGTGAGCGAGGAGTCCGGGAGGAAAAGGTATGTAGCGGAAGCAGCATACACACGACCACACACCATGAAGCCCGATTGCGAGCAGCTCTGTGTGGGCGGGGCATACACGGGAGAAGGAGCGAGGTGTTTTGGGGAATGCCGAAGTCTGACAGCCGCCGAAGGGGGCGTGGCAGGGGAATTCCCTCGGCGGAGGCCGGAGGCGGAGTGACGCTTCTGGTGAAGGATCAGGACCCAGCGGCGCCCCTCGTGGAGTCTAAAGGCCAAATACCGTCCACGCCGGAGAGCAGTGACCGAGAGACGCCCTCCCCGGAGACCTGAAGTGGAGCGACGCCCAAGGCGGAGACCGGGAATGGAGCCACGCCCTCAGCGGAGACTGGCAGCTGAGCGACTTCCTCTGTGGTGGTCTGGAGCTGAGAGGCGGTCATCCTGGAGACCTGGAAAGGCGTGACGTCCCTGGCGGCGACCTGAGGCTGAGCGATGACCACCCCGGCGACCTGGAATGGATCGACATTACCCAGGAAGGTCTGGGATGGAACCTCATCACCCACGGGGACCTGGATTGGAGAGACAAAACTGTTGACTACTGGAAGCAGGGCAGAGCTCTCAACAGGGCTTACCGGCTGAAAGACCCTCTGGATGAAGACTGGAGATGGAGCGACGCCCCTGACTGAGTACAGGGGCTGAGTGATGACCTCGGCAGGGTTCATCGGTGCAACGTCACCCTTCAGGGAGCTCAGGGGCGACCTGTCACCGTCCAGGGAGCTTGGAGGCAGAACGTCGCCGTGGGAGGAGCTCTGTGACGTGACTTCATCTTCCGAGTGCTCGTGGGGCAAGCCGTCGCCTTTGGATGAAGCCAGAAGCAGCGGTTCGACATCCCTTCCGCAGTCCCGGAGCTGAGGTGAGTGCTCTGGGGACTCCTTGGGCGAAGAGGAGGTCTGTGACGTAGCTTCGCCTTCTGAGTGCTGGTGTGGCGATCCGTCACCCTTCGGGAGACTGTGGGGCGAGCCTTCGCCTTCGGATGAGGCCGGGGGCAGCGGTTCGACGTCCCTTTCGCAGTCTAGAAGCCGAGTTGTGCGCTCTGGGTATCCCTTGGGTGAAGCGGAGCTTTGAGAGGTGGCATCGCCTTCATGGAGACTGTGGGGCGAGCCGTCGCCTTCGGTGGAGTCCGGGGGCAACCGGCCGACTTCCCTTTTGCAGTCTGGGCTCTCTTTGGGACGCTGGAGCGGTGCGGAACTTTCCCGGAAGTCCTGGGACCCAACCAAGCTCTCCGCGGAAATCAGGAGCAAAGCTTAGCTTTCCTCAGGAACTGGGAGCGAAGAGGAGCTCTCGTTAGGGACCTAGAGTGAAGAGGAGCTCTCCTGGAAGCCTAGGAGCGGAGAGGAAGCCGCCTGGGGACCCTGGAGCGGAGAGAAGCTCGCCTGGGGACCCTGGAGCGGAGAGAAGCTCGCCGGGAGGTCCTGGGACGAAGCCGAGCTCGCCTGGAGGTCCTGGGACGAAGCCGAGCTCCTTTCAGGACTCTGGAGCGGGGCCGAGCTCTCGGGGACTCTCTGGAGCGGGGCCGAGCTCTCGGAGACTCTGGAGCGGGACCGAGCTCTCGGGGTCGCTCAGGGACAGAGAGGAGCTCACGGGGTCGCTCAGGGATGGAGAGGAGCTCACGGGGTCGCACTGGGACAGAGAGGAGCTCACAGGGTCGCTCTGGGACAGAGAGGAGCTCAAAGGGTCGCTCTTGGACAGAGAGGAGCTCACGGGGTCGCTCTGGGACAGAGAGGAGCTCTCACAGAGGTCCTGGGACGGAACCGAGCTCTCACGGAGGTCCTGGGACGGAGCCGAGCTATCATGGAGGTCCTGGGACGGAGCCGAGCTCTCTTCAGGACCCTGGAGCGGAACGGAGCTCTCTTCAGGACCCTGGAGCGGAACGGAGCTCTCTTCAGGACCCTGGAGCGGAACTGAGCTCTCTTCGGAGACCTGGAGCGGAGCTGAACCAACCCTAAGGTTCTGGAGCAGGATGGAGAGCTCCTGGAGGTCCTGGAACGAAACGGAGCCAGCCTGGATATCCTGGAGCACGGCGGAGATCCCTTGGAGGACCTTCGGCGGAGCGGAGCTGTCCTGGAGGGCCTGGAGCAGCGCGGTGACCTCCTGGAAACTTTGATGAGGAATGGCGTTCTCGGAAGCGGGGGAGAGGAGATGAAGATCAGCCGTGGTTATCCTGATTTCCCTGGTGAGAAGCTGGAGGAACCTGGCGCATGAGCTGACCTTGCCTTCAGTCGTGCTTCACAGCTCTCCACCACACACCACCATGAACCTACATGAACATGCATGAACATATAATAACGGACGGGAAGTGTGGGGTTTATATTGGCGGTGTGATGAGCGAGTAGATGGGAGTCAGGTCAAGCTCTGTGCGGGCGGGGCACGCACGGGAGAAGAAGCGAGATGTTTTGGGGAATGGCGAAGTCTGACAGCCGCCGAAGGGGGCGTGGCAGGGAAATTCCTGACACCAATCATGAATAAAAATTCATGATCGGTCATTTAGTTTACGAAAATTATATATTTTTTCCTTATCTGTAGTTTTGTTTGTTTTTACTAATCCATGACTGCAGTGTGAAGCAATAAAATCACAGTTATACTTGTCATATCAGATCAAATCATTGAGGAGGTCTAGTTCAGGTAATAACCACTATTTTAGTTTATATCAGGAAAGTTTAAACAACAGAGTAATATCAACCTTATGGAGATAACTAGCAAAAATATTCTTGACTAAACATAGTATTCAAACCATAGGACATAGGTAACACCCCCCACTCCACCCCACCCCACCCCCCTATCAAGGCTGCGATTTATGTGTGTGTGTGTGTTCTTATTGGCGCACGGGTGTGAGAGAGAGACTTATAACTTCTCTGATAGTTACCCTCAGTGGATTTTCTCTTTCTCTCTCTCTCTCTCTCTCTCTCTCTCTCTCTCTCTCTCTCTCTCTCTCTCTCTCTCTCTCTCGTTGCCTCTCTCTTTCTACATGCTACATAGTAACACTCAAATGTGATGTCAGTTCAAACCAGGTGTATGTTCTTATCTGTATGTTAAACAGTCTGTGTGTGTGTGTGTGTGTGTGTGTGTGTGTGTGTGTGTGTGTGTGTGTGTGTGTGTGTGTGTGTGTGTGTCTGCGTGTGTCTGCGTGTGTCTCTGTGTGTCTGTGTGAGATGTTGACTAAGAGGTGAAGCCAGGATCATACAAGACTTACTTAGGTATTATCTGTACAAAAAAGCAAAACAAATGTAATGCAAAAGAAAAAAAGCTGTAGGTACATGTGGGAGGAGAATCTACACAGACAGAATGATTGATGACAGCGAAGGTCTCTGGCACTTGAAATAATGTTGTGGAGAAAAAGATATATTGCTTACAGAGAATAAACTTATCTCTTACACCTTGTCTGCTTAATTGTGGTGGATAAATTAATCGGATCAAGGATGAAGAATCTGAAGAATTTGTATGTACCAATTTGATTCTTTGTAAATCTTTTCCAAACCTGTGGACAGGTCATGGCACTCATGGATCTATGTACACCAGAAAGAAACAAGGGCAGGATGGTATAAATATATTTTATACATTTTGTTTTTTATTTCATTGGGGTTTTTTTTCAGCAGGATGTGTGTTTAAGAGTTGAATACCTGACAGCTCTGTTCTTGGTGCAATAACTTAAACTCTGTTTCTTGCTGACCTTTCCATCACCTCTCTGCAATTTAATCTAAATACCTTTAACTGAGCTGTTATTTTATGCTGCTGCTGTGTGTGTGTGTGTGTAATGGAGGGCCTCTGGTTAGCTGTATTTTTGACTCACTGCATTAGCTCTGTAATTAGAGTAAAGTTAGCATAGGGGCTTTTTAAGAAATTCCTTTAAGGTTGCTCAACCTCAAAGTTTCAGGAGATAAAAGCAAAGAGTTTCTGCTGACAGCCCACTGATCCATACAGTGTGTTTTTTTTTCTTTACAGGTGTGTGTGTGTGTGTGTGTGTGTGTGTGTGTGTGTGTGTGTGTGTGTGTGTGTGTGTGTGTTCTCATGGGTGTGCTTGTGTGTGTGCATCTGTGTATTTATATATTTGCTTATATGCCTATGTATGTGTGTATGTGTCTGTCTGTGTGTATATGTTTGGTTGTGTATGTGAGTGGTTGTGTGTGTGTGTGTGTGTGTGTGTGTGTGTGTGTGTGTGTGTGTGTGTGTGTGTGTGTGTGTGTGTGTGTGTGTGTGTGTTGAGGAGTAGGTGGCTCATCCCTGATGAGCAAGTCAGTGGCAACTGTGGCGAGGAAAATCTCCCTTAGATATTATGAGGAAGAATTGTGAGAAAACAGCACCAAATGTGACACTGAATGTCCATTCGTTGTAGATACATCGTTGAGGTGTGTAGTAGTAGGTGCGTAAATGCATATCTATTCATGCAAACTGTCCTAAACCGCTGTAGTAGACTGTTGATATTAATTGCTGTCTGAATCAGTCCTCAAAGTTCTTTAGTTGCTCAGCAGCTTAATGGATCTTTAGGCTGTCGAACCGTCCCCAGCTGGACAGAGTGCTCTCAGTTGAGAAGGACTCCATCCAGAGGTAGGACATCAGGATGAATCAGGCAGAACTGAGGAGAAGAAAGGACAGAAACACTGGTCACTGAAACCTCAGGGGAGAGAGAGAGAGAGAGGTGACAGGAAGGGAGAAAATAAAGATTCTTAAGAATTCTCATTGTTTAAGTGTTTAAGGACACTATACTGTTCAAACAGCATGTAAGTCTCGTATTGGAAGGATGTTTCATAACTGTGGTGCTTTGTATTAGAATGATTATTGTTAGGGTGTTTAGGTTGGGGTGTATGTGTTATGGTGTTTAGGTTAGGGTGTATGTTTTAAGGTGTTTAGGTTGGGGTGTATGTGTTATGGTGTTTAGGTTGGGGTGTATGTGTTATGGTGTTTGGGTCGGGGTGTATGTGTTATTGTGTTTAGGTCGGGGTATATGTGTTATTGTGTTTAGGTTAGGGTGTATGTTTTATGGTGTTTAGGTTAGGGTGTATGTGCTATGGTGTTTAGATTGGGGTGTATGTGTTATGGTGTCTAGGTTGGGGTGTATGTGTTATGGTGTCTAGGTTGGGGTGTATGTGTTGTGGTGTTTAGGTTGGGGTGTATGTGTTGTGGTGTTTAGGTTGTGGTGTATGTGTTGTGGTGTTTAGGTTATGATGTATGTAGGCACAAGCTACTATTATGTGACAGGCCTCTCTGTTCTCTCTGATGACAGTTTATTCCGTGTTAGTAAGCATGATGGGTAATTGAGTCATAGATTGTGCTGTTTTAAAGAGGGTAATACCTGCTGTTTGTGTTTAAAATTTTACACAATGCTGTGTGTGTGTGTGGGTTTGTGCGCACCTGTTGCCTCCTATCATTAGACTATTCCATTGAGTAAAAACATTCCTCTGTTGCTTTGTTCTCACTAAAAACAAACTGCATGATGGGGCTCGGTGTGTGGGGGAAAAATCTTCAAAAAAATTATAAATATGTGAAAATCCTTTTCCACTAATTCATCACAAGTCCTCCGTAAATATTTCTTTTATGTAATTCTTTTGTTTAAATATACATTATTTAAGGCATTTATTTCAATTAATCTCTTAAACCACAAAAGTTGGCAGGTTAAAATAAACCATAATTTTTTTTTTTACTGTCTGTGGATTTTGTAAAAATTTTTGATATGTGTCTGTATCAGAACCAGAGCTCGGTGATGATGTCATGGGACGTAATAAGATGCCTGGGTAGAAGCTTTTTTTAAACACACTGATTCAACACAGGGCCTTTCACATTATTCATTCCCTTAATCCACCCCCCAACATTCTGCCCTGAGTGCACTGAATAGGGTGCATGAATAGGGCACAATGGCCGGCATTTGAGTACTCTGCTTAACAAAAGGACAAACGCTCAGCTCACTCTGGTTCTCGTCTTTAAGCACTCGTTTCTGATGCTGTAAATCAAAAGCAAAACATAATTTTTGATTGCGATTGCACTTTTTTTGAAATTCGGATCACTGCAAGTTTCATTTTCTCTCCAACAGATCTACACAGACTGGGCAAATCACTATTTGGTAAAATCAGGACATAAACAGCTGATTAAAGATCTGCAGCAAGATGTTTCTGATGGAGTGCTTTTGGCTGAAATCATCCAAGTCGTAGGTAAGATAATTTGATTTATATCTTCCTTTAACAAACAAGCACACTAATTGATTCAGTTGATGTTTGGAAATGTATTAGTGTTTCAAACTTTCAGTCACCCATGAAGTGTGCAAGCTTTGGGCTCCTATTTAGTCGCTCACAGTCTTTTGGACTCTTGTGTGTGTGTGTGTGTGTGTGTGTGTGTGTGTGTGTGTGTGTGTGTGTGTGTGTGTGTGTGTGTGTGTGTGTGGTAAAAGTGCTTAAAGTGATTTTTTTTGGTTAGTATGTTCCCTGAGCATAAGAACAGACAAACAAGCATTCTGAACCCATAAGATAACTGCATTAGAAACACAAAGGGTAAAAAAATTTTGTTGGTTTGTTGGTACACACCCGTCATCAGCTGCTCTGTCCATCCTCCTGTCTCTCCATATATCCATCCATCTTTTTTTTCAACCCTCCTACCAGCATGCCTGCACCAAGAATAGAATGTCTGTCTGTCTGTCTGTCTGTCTGTCTGTCTGTCTGTCTGTCTGTCTGTCTGTCTGTCTGCTTGTTTTTATATCTGTCTGTCATCTGTGCTGTTCTAAAAAAGCTGTTCAGAGAAACAGAAACATACACACACATCTAAATCTCTATAGATTATGATGTGGTTATTTAATAACTCTCGCTCACTCAAAAATGAATTAAACAACTTCAATTTTTTTTCTATTTTTTCTCAAGGGATGAGAAACAAAACAGTTCAAGATTGCTACTGAAATTTTAACTTCACACACACACACACACACACACACACACACACACACACACACACACACACACACACACACACACACACACACACACACTTACTTTTAACCATATATGCTGTCTACTGTAGTATCTTTGCTGTGTGTTCTAGTGATGTTATCCAGGATATTGATGTTATGTGATCCAGTAGGGTGATGTAACCCAGAATAGTTACATCATCTGATCCAGTATAATTATGTGAGCCAAAAGACTGATGTCATGGAATCCATAATAGTGATATCATGTGATCTATTATCCATTAATTATATTATAATTATAATATAATTATATTATTGTGCATCTTTATTTGGATCCACCCTCAGTGTATGTGGTAGTGTGGAATCAGCTGGCAGTGCGTACTTCCGTCTCTCAGCTGCTCGTAGGGGGTTGGGCCAAGTAAAACACACGTGGACACACACTCAGTCATTCACTCACTGACTCTTAAACACGGCAAGACACCCGCACACACTGTATAACACTCTCCTGGACAGAGTTTGTGGACCTAAATACTTAACTTTGTTCTTTCTGCAGCCAATGAAAAGATCGAGGACATAAACGGCTGCCCAAAGAGCCACTCACAGATGGTGAGTGTTTTCTATCTATTTTTTATTTAATTGTAATTTATTTTAAGTATTCACTGAGTGAATTGCAGAATTTGATAGAAAACCTGAGATATTTATAAAGACAGATGGATAGATTACTGTTTTTTTATACTGTAATAAAAAACTCCCTCCTGGTTTGCTTGCACTCTGTCTGTGTCTCTGTCCCTAT
Source organism: Silurus aristotelis (assembly GCF_946808225.1). NCBI lineage: Eukaryota > Metazoa > Chordata > Actinopteri > Siluriformes > Siluridae > Silurus > Silurus aristotelis. The sequence goes on from NC_139586.1 coordinate 5,608,343, forward strand.
CCCAATTCTATTCTAAATATTATAACACTTGTTTATACCACAACTTTGCTATATTCTAGAATCTGATGGATCAGAGTTTGGGAGAAGCTTAATCATGCAGATTTTAATCGCTGACTGCTAATAATCTAAAGTCTGATTCCAAACTTATCACAAAAATATGTTGTTATTTATGAAAGAAAACATAAAATAGAGATATTGATAAACATTGGTGTGGTAAATTTTCCCTTTGAAGAGATCTTTAACATGGAAGGAGTCTCCAGTGTCCAGTGTTTTTTAACGGTCTGAGTTCTCTGCCATGGGAAACTTTTCAGAACAAAGAGGTTTACACTGTGCAGTTTCTCAGTAACAATCTGTGTTTTCTTCATCTTATTGGTCAACAAAATAAGAAACAAACGAAGAGATTAATTTTAGGGACAGGAACTAGAAGAACAGGAAAGTCTCTTGGATCTTCTATAATGTTAAAAGTAGTGATTAACAAAATGTATTTATGTTAAATAATAGTGATGTTTATTAACACAGTTAGCTGAATGAAGGACCTGCTTTTATTGGGGAAGAGAATTATAGTTTGGCAGAAAGGCATGGTACAGGTGACTATGGTTATGATCTCATTATAGGTGAGACTCAATCAATTCATGATTTGTATTATTTTTAGTAATTATATTCTATAGCTTGGATCAGCAAGAATTTTTTTATCAGAATTATACATCATGTGAAGTGTGTTTGATTGAACAGAAAAGTATAGAACAATAGAGGAGTTTGACTGAGAGACAATAGGGTTTATAAGCACTTTACATGCTTCACTGTTAAACAATTATAAGCCAGAATGACAGTTACAGAGCTAGCAGTTTATTTATGAATGTTTAGCTACTCCATCGACACTCCCCACTATTAAACGCCTCACAGAATTAGCAAACCTACTCAGCTTATAAAGGTATATCTTATCTTTAAATGATGAGAAACTTGCACTCTTGACTCATGTCCATTTTTAAAATTGCATGTTCCTCATATTTCTAGTAGCTCTATTTACATTCCTGTGTACTGCTGAAAGGTATATAAACAGCCATAGTTTTAAAGACAACTGAAAAAATATTTTTGGAGCACTGCTGTGTCCCTCTCTGCTCAGCATATTTCTGAAATTTTTCACAGCTTTCAACTATCACTGTCATTTCAGTAGATTATAGTTAGCAATGTTAGAAAGAAAGAAAGAAAGAAAGAAAGAAAGAAAGAAAGAAAGAAAGAAAGAAAGAAAGAAAGAAAGAAAGAGAAATTAAAGTACATAGAACAGCATTGTAAGCAGGTACAGGACACACATACACAAAGTAAGGACTAAAGCATGACAGAGCATGCTGTCACAGGAAAATGATCAAATATGGATTATTACTTTCCATATATTAATCTGTTTCTTACATACTGTCCCAAAGTATTTTATTACTTTCATACTACAATTTACCAGATAAACCATTTAAAAAGTTTACTCTCTCATTGCATACTCTCTCTTACATTATAGCAGCTATGAATAATTGTTCCTTCACCACCTTCTCAAAGTTGCAAAGTGCTGACACTCCTTCCATAAAGGTTAAATAAACATCTAGTTGTATTTGTGAAACGGTGCAAAAAGATGACTAAACACTAGACATTAAAGACACTAAAGTTGCATATTTGGGATGTGTTTTTTAAGCATCGGTAGGTGAGTCACAGCAGATGTCTTGTCAGAATTAATAGTGTGATGAATTCTACCTTTTATCCAATGAGACATGGATGATTGAAGTTAAAGACACACATATGACTTCTGAAACAGCTAAGAAAGCAAGTGGATTCTAGGGGTTTCTAAGAAGTGTAACAGAATAATGAGAATGCAATGAAGAGTCATGCAAACACATTAAATTACAGGAAGAGTAACGGGTTAACAAAGGGTAACAGGTAAACCCTTCACTCTTCCTGTACTTTAATGAGATGCAAAATGATACGATGCATACTTTTATAGATGAGATGTATCCTTTTAAAGTAATGACACCCTTAAGTCTCTTTACAGGCAACATCACTATAACAACCATAGACTTATACAGATCCAAACCTTTAGATAAGCTTCTGTCTTTCTGTTTAGATCCTAATGTTTACTACTAAAAATAATAATCTAACAGCTGTAGAGATTTAACAGATAAGGGGGAATCTCAGAGAATGGGAGCAAAGGAATCTCTTTAGGGTGTGTAGAAGTCACATAACACATGTTCATACCACACACATGTACAAATGTACAATCTACACACACACACACACACACACACACACACACACACACACACACACACACACACACACACACACACATACAGACACTTGGGCGATTAGTCTCACTAGGAAGTCATCTTATTTTCTTTAGTATGAAAAAGTTCATCTTCATGACTCATGCTTAACTCAGTCTCACAGATCTGTCAACTGTCGACTGATCTGTAATCTGTAGAGAAATAAATTCCACACACATGTAAATAATTTTATTTAGAGAGTTATTTTTATTCAGAGTGCATGATATGAATTCCTGTCCTAAAATTCCATGGTGCAACCTTTGGCTCTTGGGAACATCTGTCACCCAAATACATGCCAGGGTGTGTTGTTATGCGATTCCTCGCATTTCTTCTTCTTCTGCTTCTGCTTCTTCTTCTTCTTCTTCTTCTTCTTCTTCTTCTTCTTCTTCTTCTTCTTCTTCTTCTTCTTCTTCTTCATTATAATCACAATCTAAAAATTAAATTCATACTTGGTAGATCATTTTTAATAACTTTATTTATATTTAATTATTTGGTCTTTTGGTTTTAATATTTTCTTACTAATATTATTTATTTTTATTATTATTATTAATAAAATATTTTATATTAAAGTGTAAGTCACACGCTGATGTAATCTGACCAATTAGCATCTTTTGCTTATTGACTCTGTAGTGTTTGCCAAGCAATACGGTGCTTGATGTGTAGGTATATCTTGGTAAAAACCAAATGTATAGGAATATACATTTATATATAATAATATAGGAATATTGTAAGCTTATTGGGACATTTAGCTTTTTTCCTTTTTAAATAATTGCATTTATAATAAGGGTTAGGTTTAGGTATAGCATAATATAATAATGTCATGGCAAGTGTATGTGAGCATGTAGGATTTGGCAATTTTCTGGAATTTGATGGTCTCAATTTTACTTAAACTTTGTCTACTTCTTCCTCTCTCCAGGTTGAAAATATTGATACATGTCTTACTTTTCTGGCAGCAAAAGGTGTGAACATACAGGGACTATCAGCTGAAGGTAAGACACTACATTGCCTAGCCACAAAACAATTTCTACATGGTTTTGACAAAGCAAATAGGTAAGAGCTGAACTGATGCATCAAGCTGCTTCTCATGTTTTTAACAATCATGTTAGAAGACATCCTGTGATTGTGGAAAAGATGTTACTCTGCTTCAGTCTTCAGACTTTGTTTCATAGTAAAAGAAAGAGAATTTCCATAAACATCTGTGAAGCATGAAGATTGGTCTCTGGAGCAATGAAAAAAAGTTCATGTGCAGATTTAACCTGTTTCAGAGTGGAGGGTGTATTAGGGTAAGAAGAGAGATGGATGAAGTGATGCACCTATCATGTCTAGTGCCATTGGGGGCAGTGTTATGATTTAGAGTTACTTTAGTTGGTAGTGTTTAGGTTAAGCAATGTTATGTGCCAAAAAAATGAGGTCAGCTGACTACCAAAATATACAGAATGACCAGCATTTTGAACAAATTTTTTTTTTTTTTTCATGCAACATTATTTTCATACATGGATTTACCACCACAGCGTCTAGAACTTGAACCTATTGAAATTCTTTAAGATGTGCTGGAGAAGACTTGCAATGCAGTTGTCCGACTCTCCCAAAATCAATACAAGATCTGAACGGAAATAAATGTTGTGACACTGCATAAGCTTCATGTAATGATTCAATGGTGAATGCATTCCATAATCCAAATAGAATATTAGATTTTTATTGGTCAGGCAGTGTATTTTGACAAACACACACAAACTCATTGCAATTCTTTTAGAATAATTAAAGGCAATATAATACAATTTATCTTCCATTGTGTTTATTTGCCTGTGACCAAGGAGTCCATTTACTGCATTTGGTGGACGCCTTTATACAGAGCAACTTACAATTGTCTAAATCATACAACTGAGCAGCAGTGTGTTTAAGTTGCTCAGGAGAAAGTTTGATGATGCTGGGATTTAACAGGGATGATCTGCTGATCCAAAGAACAATGCCTTAACCACTAAGCTATTGTACCATTCCCAAAAGGTGGTACCTGCTAGGCTAGGGCTATACAAGCATTTATCACTGTAAGTATTTTCAACAGTTAGCATAGCTCCTATTAGTATAAGCATACCCAATAGGTATTGGCTCCAAACCCTAGAAGCCACTAGAAGCACCTATAATTGTGCTGTACCTATACTTTTAAAATTAACTTTCACCCAACTAGCCCTGGCCCTGTTTGTACCAGTCAGTCTCAATGAAAGTAGGCTTGGCCTTAATGCCCTTTGTGTATGAATGCACCAGTATGTACTTAATTTTACAATGGATGCCCATTCTCTGTCTGTATTTCTTTGTCTGTCTGTTCCTTTCTGTCTATCTGCCTGTCTTGCTCTCTCCCACTCCCATTTTCCTGTCTGTTTCTGCAGAAATCAGAAATGGGAATTTGAAGGCGATACTGGGACTGTTTTTCAGTTTATCAAGATACAAACAGCAGCAGCAACAGCAGCAGAGCAGCTCACACACACACTTCACACACACTCCTACAAACACTGCACATACACAAGTGGCCTCCTCGCATGAGACACACTCTTCATCATCACAGATTCAACTAGCACAGACAGAGATGCAGTCCAGGTATGGCACGGTTCCTGTCATTTCCTGCTTAGAAGGAACTGAGATGAGATAAAGGGTTTGACAGAGTGAATGTTGCAGCATATTCAGCATTATGTGTCTGCTTTTCAGTCACTATCACTTTCTCTGTCTCTATGTTTTCTGTTGTATCTTTTCTTTCTTTTTGTCTAGGATTTCCTCTGAGAGCAAACTTCTCAAGTTTTCCATTGGTCAGAAAAAGACATCTAGGTTAGCTCTCTCTCTCTCTCTCTCTCTCTCTCTCTCTCGCTCTCTCTCTCTCTCTCTCTCTCTCTCTCTCTCTCTCTCTCTCTCTCTCTCTCTCTCTCTCTCTCTCTCTCACTGTCATGCTCTTTGTATTTTCGCTTGCTCACACTATTTGTCTCTTTTTCTTTATGTCTATTATTTGTCTTTCTTGCTTTCCTCATTTTTATTCTTCATACTTCTCTTTCTCATTCACCTTACCATCACTTCCTCTTTATCATCCTACTCATTCTTCTCTTCCTCTGCATGCTGTATTAAACCCTTGCTAGTGTTTAAATGAGATGAAATTCACGTTCTTCCCTTCTAACATTGAAACTCAGTCACATATCTACAGCCAAAGCCATTTGTTAACTTACATTATTTGTTATGATATTGATGTGCTAGTAATAAGCACATTTAAACTTGTTTCTGTCCTTTAACATTTGGCTGTTGAGGAAACGTGTGTGTCATTACCAGTGAGTGTGTGTGTGCTTGCTTCTATATTATTGTTTATATATTTACACTTTTACTTTTACTGGTGTATCTTTCTGTTTTCTGTTTTGCTATATACATTTATATGATAATTTATTACTTAAACATATTAATGTTTTTATTTTATTATTAACATTAGAAATAATGCATTGTTAGTTAAGTAAAGTCAAGAAGCTTTTATTGTCATTTCAACCATATGTAGCTGACGCAGTACACAGTGAAATGAGACAACATTCCTCCAGAACCCTGATGCTACATAAAACAACCATCACAGAAAACAGAAAACACAGGGCTAGGCACAGCACAGGGCTATACTTCATTAATGAAGGATATTAAATTTATCTGTAATATACTGTAGATCTCTGCTATGAATAGTAATTTTCTTCAGGTATATTCTTGGATTACCTTTTTTTAAAACTAGTTTTATATGCTAAAACAGTAATTTAATCCAATAATGTATTATTGGATTTTTTTTCTATTTTTTCTATTGGTCTTTATACACAATACCCAATAATATACGTTTTTATATAATATACAAATTTACATTTACATTTATGCCATTTGACAGTCACCCTTATACACATTGATGTAGTACTGTAATACTGTAGTAGGTGTACTATATCTGTAGACACTATGCACAAAACCTGCTTTAATACCTATAGACACTGCAATACACAATACTATACATATAGACACTATACACAATACCCAATACTATACCTATATACTGTACAATACACTATACCCAATACTCCACTTATAGGCACCATACACAGTGCACAGAACTATACCTATAACACACTATGCACAATACCTGCTAATACACCTATAGACACTATACATAATACCCAATACTACACTTATATGCTCTGTACACAATACATGATACTACACCTATTACATGCTAAGTACAACACCTACTACACATATAGACATTATGCACAATACCTGCTACTCAAAATGTAAATGTTTTAATTTATTTTATATTTTTTATAACATCACCAAATATTATTATGACTGTCTTTGCTGGCTGTTGTTCTCAAAATACTTTTAAGCTTATATTCTCAATTTCTGTTGTTCAGACTTCCTGGCCCTACATCAAGAGTTCCTGCTGTGTGTGTCGAGTCTCGGGGTTCTGTCAGCTCAGCAGGAAACAGACGCAGCCAGACATTCACTGAGAAAATCAAACCTATATCAACGCAAACCAGAGGTACAAAACAAAGGCCAGCATCATAGGACTGTGCTGGAGAGAGAAAGCAAAAGAGAGTGTGTGTGCATGTGCATGTGTGTGTCTGTGCACTAACCAGCTTTATTCTGGAAAATAGTGCTTCAGCACTTCAGAAAAATCTAAAAAATAAAACCCCCACATACACATTGCTTCCATAGATTGAAAATGCTATGAAATAGACTCCAATATGTCGCTCACATAATAAAAGAACATAAAGTAAGATATATAAACATGGTTTTTCTATCTGTTAATTACTAAATTTTATTATTTCTATGAAATCCTACTTATGAAAAAACATTTTGCGCAGTGGGTTTGTACTGCACTTCTGTTTACTGTGCATGTTAATCTCATGACTGCCAAGGTAGTGGATATTAAAAAAGAATTCTGTATAATAATCAGTGAGTAGTTTACTGACAAACCACTTGTCCCAAGGCGGAATAATTAGCATGTAATTAAGCAATTAAGCATTAAAAGCATTAACTGTGACTGTGAAAATGGTGAAATAATTATATATAATAATAATAACATGTATAATTCCACATGTTCATAGTTTTGATGCCTTCAGTGTGACTCTACAATTTTCATAGTCATGAAAATAAAGAAAACTCTTTGAATGAGCAGGTGTGTCCAAACTTTTGGTCTGTACTGTATATATAATATATATAAACATTTGGTCTGTACTGTATATATAATATATATATACAGTACAGACCAAAAGTTTGGACACACCTGCTCATTCAAAGAGTTTTCTTTATTTTTGTTTGTTGTAAGTTTTTTTTTCTGTATTTTTCTTTTTTTTTTTTTTATAACTATATAGAACCCTAATTTATGGCACTTATGTATAAAAGTGTACTTTAAAAATGCAAAAAATACAGATATTTAGTTTAACTATCTTGACATTTTTAAGCTTATAGTAGCTGCTTTTGTAAAAAAAAAAAAAAAAAAGGAAAAGCATTCGAATATGCAAATCGTGTATATTACCATTTGTATTGTTTTTAATGATTGCAGATGGCAAGTTGACAACCATGCTTTAAAAATACACAGACATTTTGCTTAGTTGTAAAGATATAAGCATCTAGAATATAATACATTTAATTATGTATAATTTTTTAATTATATATGCATAAAATAAATATTTAAACATTGAAAACATACATTGGAACGTAGTAAAGCTGCAGCAAATCATGTTTGAAAACAGATAAGTTACTGTTGTAGCAGACAAATGCTAAGAAAAAGAGAATTGAATGGAGAAATGCAGCGAGCTACCAGGCTTAATTTAAAAGAAGCTGATTGCTGTCAGGAATCCCCCTGCCACGCCCCCTTTGGCGGCTGTCAAACCTCGGTGCTTCGAGGAATGCCCTGCTCCTTCTCTCGTGCGTGCCCTGCCCACACAGAGATGCTCGCAATCGGGCTTCATGGAGAACACCTGAGGCTTGTTCACGCACTCATCCCATCTCCTACATAAACCCCTGACTTCCACACTCTCGCTGTCCGTTATTGCACGTTATGCGGATGGTACTCAAAACTCATGTGGATGTGTTCATGTGGACCGCGACTCTTTCCAGGCGTACCTTGTATTATTGCTTTCACGCTTTGGATTCCGCTTCGGACTTTGCTTCGGACATCGTGGGCCAGGCCTTTTTCCAGGCATGTCATGGAGATCTCCTCAGCGCTCCTCTCTGAAGCATACTCTTTAGTTCGGAACTTTGTGGGCCGCGCTTTCAGGAGAGCTCAGCTCCGCTCCAGGACCTCCATGAGTGCTCAGCTCCGCTCCAGGACCTCCATGAGGGCTCAGCTCCACTCCAGGACCTTCTATAAAGAGCTCAGTTCCGCTCCAGAGACCCCAGGAGAGCTCCGTTTGGCTCCAGGACCTTCATGAGAGCTCCTCTCCGTTTCACTGTCCCAAGGAGAGCTCAGCTTTGCTCCAGTGTCCCGAGGAGAGCTCAGCTTCACTCCAGTGTCCCGAGGAGAGCTCGGCTTTGCTCCAGTGTCCCCAGGAGAGCGCAGTTTCGCTCCAGTGTCCCCAGGAGAGCTCAGTTTTGCTCCAGTGTCCCCAGGAGAGCTCAGCTCCGCTCCAGAGCTTTTAGGAGAGCTCCAGAGCGTCCCCGACAGCTCCTCTCTGTCCAAGGGATTTCCAGAGCACTTAACTCAGCTCCAGGACTGCGAAAGGGATGTCGAACCGCTGCCCCCGGGCTCCAGCGAAGGCGATGGCTCACCCCACAGTCTCCCTGAAGACGACACCGTGAGTCACACTGGAGGTGACACCAAGCCTCCAGGTGCATAAAAGGATGGCCTGGTAGTCCCAAGGCCCTCAGAGAGTGGAGACACCATTGCTCGGCTGGACCACTCCGAGGAGGAGGCTGTGGATGAAGGCCCTGTGGACAGCTACAGGCCGTTTCCAGAGCCACCCGATCGGGATGTCGCCATCCCAGAGACCTCCAAGAATTACCCCACAGACCCAAGTTTTGCTAAAAGCGACGTCTCGCTCCCGAGCTCCTCTGAAAGCGACATCTCGCTCCCGAGCTACTCCCATGGCGACGTCTCACCTCAGAGCCCCTCTCACGGCGACGTCTCGCCTCAGAGCCCCTCTCACGGCGACGTCTCGCCTCAGAGCCCCTCTCATGGCGACGTCTCACCTCAGAGCCCCTCTCACGGCGACGTCTCGCCTCCAAGTTCCCTGGAAAGTGACGTCGCACCAGTGAACCCCGCTGAGGTCATCGCTCGGCCTCTGAGCTCCCTTGAGGTCGTCGTCTGGCCTCAGGACTCAGCTGAGGGCGCGGCTCGTCAAACCTCAGTGCTTCGGGGAATTCCCTGCTCCTTCTCTCGTGATGCTCGCAATCAGGCTTCATGGAGAACACCTGAGGCTCCTACATAAACCCCTGACTTCCACACTCTCGCTGTCCGTTATTGCAAGTTATGCGGGTGGTACTCAAAACTCTCTCTGTTCGTGTGGACCGCGCCTCTTTCCAGGCGCACCTCGGATTATTGCTTTAACGCTTCGGATTCCGCTTCGGACTCCGCTTTGGACATCGTGGGCCACGCCTCTTTCCAGGCATGTCACGGAGATCTACTCAGCGCTCCTCTCCGAAGCATACTCTTCAGTTCGGAACTTTGTGGACCGCGCTTCACCGGATTATCCCTGTATTTGTGTTGGCTCTGCCTTTTGATTTAAAATAAAACTTTGTTTGCTGTTACTTTGGCTTCCGGCACAACCTGATGCTCACGAGTCATGCCAGAACAGATCCAGTGCGACTGACCCGAGGTTACAAACAAACAATTTACACAATAGCACATTAAACTTTACCATTTTCACCATCTTACATACTTTTTTTATCTATAACAGCGTAAACAGTCATTGAGTTTAACTCAGCTAGTGTTTTTTTGTTTGATAATGATCAGAATGATCAGTGGTGGACAATAAAATGCAGGAATTTAGTTCAGTCTTCGACAGAGAAATGAAAATAAATATTTAAAGAGAATAAATAAATAAACTTTTAGATAAAATGATTCTCACACAATTTGAGGTTAGGTAAAAAAAAAAGCAATCTTTATTACCAGAGCACACTTGTCTTTTTTCTCTCACCGTAACTAAGTGATCTGTCTCTCTATCTCTTTCCTTCCCCCTATTGGAAGTCATTAGTGGTCTGACCCATTTTCCATGTGGCAAATTGGGCCTCAATCACTTCTTAATAGCTGCTTTGTTTTTGCATGCTGATGCAGAACTGGAGCACGATGGGAACACACACACACACACACACACACACACACACACACACACGCGCGCGCGCGCGCACACAGTGAAATATAACATATTTGAATAATATGAATAACATATTGATTATATTCAAAAAGTAATATACACAGTGTGCAACTTGCAAATTAAATAGATTAATACATTTGTGTATTTGTTAATGTCTCTTTACGGTTACAAGAGAGGGATAGAGAGACAGAGAGAGGGACAGACAGACAGACTATTACTGGGGATGGGGGTTCTAAGAGGCAGTGTAGAGTTAATGAGGTGTAGACAAAGAGTCACAGTCCTTCTTGAAACACTTCTACTTCCATACTTCTAGAGTTTTTCACTATGCTTTTTAAATTATCTAAAGTTTCTGGAATATTTCATTCTTAGAGGTAAGTGAATATGGTTGGCTTCTATTTTCTTTTACATTGAAACACACACACACACACACACACACACACACACACACACACACACACACACACACACACACACACACACACAAGCGCACACACACACACACACACACACACACACACACACACACATACACACACACACACACAGTGCACACACTCACTCACACACACAAACACAATTAAATGTGTTAAATTACATCTAACTATTATTTAATGCATATACATCAAATTTAATCATCCTTACAACTTGATTTTGTATTTAATTTTTAACTATAGTTTTATAGTTTATTGTTCGCCTGTTTATTATAATGCAAATTGTAACCTATTTGTTTTCTAATGCTTGATTTGGGAAATAATTCTTAGGTTTCTTAAAAAATTATTTTGAAATTTTCCTGAAATTTTCCTGATTCCTGAAATTTAGTGCCCTGTTTCACTTTGTATTAATTCAAATTATATTAAAGAAGTGTTTGTAGTCATGACAGTACAGTGGCTGCAGGATTTAATCATGCGTCTGTGTTGTCTGTGTTAGTTTAAACAGTTCATAGGAGTTCTTAGGCTGGCAGATAGAGAAAGAAGTGGCCTTATATGGTTAAAAAAAGAATATTGTCCATGTCTGTATTCTGGTTTTGAACCTTTCTCATTCCCAGCTTCATCCATTCCATTTTTATTCTTTATATTAATGACCAAGAACACAAGTCTCTGAGCTAACGCTGACAATTTGCCCTGTGTGATCAGTAACTGTATTTTAAGCAATGCTGCTACATAAACTGACAGCTTTTCTTACATCTCAGTAACTGAAAATAAGATTGTAGCTTATTGACTACATTTGGGACAAGAGGAACACAGCAAGGTTATCTCCATCAAATTATAACACATACTGCCAAGATATGGCACATGGATATGGGATTTCTCTGGTTTCTCTGGATTACTTACACTGTCTGAAAGCTTGCTGAAAGATGGATTGTTATGCTACATTTTCTCTCGTTTTAAATAAGTGTGTGGGGTTTGTTTGGTTTCTTGTGATGATTATTCTCCTGTGTGAATAGCAGTTTTGGCATTATTCTGTTATTATATTTATTTTTATCATATATAAATTTTTTCAGTTATATTTGATGATTATGTTGAAAGTTGATGAAAGTAACTAAAGTTTATTTAATTCTTCCTTATAGAATCGTTAGATGCCATTGCCTCCCAACCAAGTATGAATGAGCACACTTCATCATCATTGGCAACCACCTCCATTGTCACCAGCACTGTGCCATCTTCCTCTTCTTCCTCGAGCACTTCCAGCTCAGCCATCCCTCAGCACAACTCATGCAGCAAACCATGGAGGAGCAAATCTCTAAGCGCCAAAAACGCGCCTACCTCCACTGTTTCTTCGGTTAAGGGGGAAGTCCCTTCCAAACAGGCTTCTCCTATTGACCCACCCCACAAATCCCTGTCACAAAAGTCCATGTTGGAAAAACTCAAACTGTTTAACAGTAAAAGTGTCTCTAAATCCTCCACACAACAAGAAAGTGCTGTGCAAATGTCACTCATTTCAGAGAAAGTAGAAGCTCCTGAGCTTCTGGAGGAAGCCAACGGCAACGCATTAACAAGCAACAGCCCAAAGATGGCTCTAAAGGGCATTGCACAGCGCACCTTTAGCAGAGCACTGACAGCTAAAAAGGGCTCAGTAAAAGGTGTGGAAAAAGAAAAAGACCATGAGAAAGAGAAAGACAAAGGAAAGGATTCTTCTAAACGATTGTTTACTTTTGAAAAGGCGCCGAGTAGAGAAGCAGCATCTACAGAGGAAGTGACAGCCAGAAGTGAAGTAAGCAAGGCTACAGAGCCTAAACGAACCTCTAAAATTGCTAGCCTCATTCCCAAAGGAGGCAAAACGAATGCAACGAAAGATAGCTCTACCTCTGTTCACAGCGGAATCCCCAAACCAGGAAGTAAAAGCACAGCTAAAAGTTTAGGAGTGCCCTTCTGTGGCAAAGACAATGAAAGGCCACGTAGCATGAGACTGAGCAGTGGAGTTGGTTTCCATGTAGACAGTCACCACTCTTCTTCCTCTTCCAGTCTTGCATCTACAGAAGGCAAAGCTCATCATACCCAAGGCGTCACCTTAATTAGTAATGGAGGAACTACCCAGTCCACAGCTAGCAACACAGTTAGTGTACAGCTTCCTCAGCCTCAGCAGCAGTACAACCACCCAAACACAGCTACAGTAGCACCATTCATGTACAGGTAAGTATACCATTACAAAAGCAACGCACATATACAAATATATACACACAAACATATTTCTTTCCAGATCCCAGACAGAGGGGGATGATATCGCAGAAAAGGGCTCCACAGGACACACTGGAGAGTTGGGTAGCTTTAGAAAAACCAGCCAGATGTCCACTGAGGATTTATCAGGTGAGAATGATTAGTGTGACAAATAAAAAAAATGTAACAGAAGAACAACAAAAAAATTATTTATTAATGCGGTTGGCTTTGATTGTTGTTGACCAGGTGAAGATCCTGAAACTAGGAGACTAAGAACAGTAAAAAACATTGCAGACCTTCGACAGAACCTTGAGGAAACCATGTCAAGCTTACGGGGGACTCAGATCACACACAGGTAAGAATGGAATCAAATGTTTTTATTTAGCAGCAAATAAAGGGAGATTGTTAAATAGTTTTTTGGAGAATGATATAGAATGGGGTTACAGTAAAGTTTTTGTCTGTACTCAGGTAACGGCTTTGCTCTCACCTGCACAAACAAACCACACCAAGACAGGAAACTGCACCTGGGTTCAAGTCAGATGGACTTATTTGGTTTATATGAAAGTCGCATTGAAATTAACAGTAAACATTTCTTGGTTTGCTCAGTTGGTTTATCCTTGTCTTCAGAGGAGAGTGCATCTCCTTAACAAAAACAATGCAATTTTATTTTTTTATTTGATTAACTCAAAAGCACTGAAGGATAGCCTGTGTGTACAACTTCATGACTAGGATTTGCCTCATATTTGCATTAAAGATTTTGTGTTTCAATATTGCCTCTCAGTACCACCCTTCAACCTTCATTATTGGAGGTATAGTTGTTATTGCATTTTACAGTAGATTGCAACAATGCATTAATTTAATCTGTTGCTGAAATCACAGAAATAGAGGTCGACCGAAATGGCTTTTTCTCTGGCCGATGTTAACATTTAGAAATCAGTGCAGCCGACCCACGTCGCCCACGTGTGGCTTCTCAGCGGGTGCAGCCACCACCACAACCTGGCACCTCCCAGCATCATGAGGTCAAAGACAGAGCGTTGCAACGCGCATTTCCCCTAAAATGGATCCGGTGTGACTCAGACTGTGGTCCTGAACTAGGACCACCTGGGGACCCTTCTCTCGGTGCTTAAGGGCATAGCCAGCTCCACCGAACAGCCTCCTTGCTCTCCACCCAGCACAGTAGCAGACGTGGGCAGTTTGCCGCCTCTCAGGAGGCCCCTGGAGCTGCTCCAGGGTGTTGCTCTGGCTCTAGGTATGCCAGAGGTGTCTCAGTCGGTCCTGCGCAATGTAGACAGAGGCTATACAATTTAGTTCGGGTCGAAGCAGGCTCTGGTCACGGAACAAGAAGTGAACACTCTCTTGAGAAAGGTGGGCATCAAGGTTGTCCCTCCATCAGACAGTGAGTCCGGGTTCTATAGCTTCTATGTACTTCATAATTCCCAAAAAGGACGGTGGGTTGCATCCTATACTGGACCTGCATCAGCTGAACTGCTCGCTTTTGAGACTCAGGTTCAACATGCTGATTTTGAAGCAGGTTGTGTCCCAAATCAGATCGTGTCTCAAATCAGGTCCAAGGACTGGTTTATGACCATAGAGTTGAAGGATGTATACTTTCATATATCCATCCTTCCAGCTCGCAGGAAGTTCCTAAGGTTTGCTTTTGGGGCCGAAGCTTACCAATATCGGGTCCTTCCATTTGGTCTTGCCCTCTCACTCTGTACCTTAACAAAGTGTGTGGATGCGGCACTGGTCTCGCTGAGGCTTTGGGGCATCCACATTCTTAATTATATCAATTATTAGTTGATATTAGCTCAATCAAAGCAACTGGTGGTCTGGCATCGAAATGTCATTCTTGCCCACATGAAGGAACTGGGGTTAAGGATGAACGCCAAAAAGAGTGTGCTTTCTTCATCACAGAGAACCACTTACTTAGGCGTAATATGGAGTTTGACCCTTATGTGGGCACATCTGTCCACTGCTCGTGTCAAGTCCATTCTTGCGGCTGTCAAGAGAGTGGGGGAAGGCCAGTCACTCACTGTAAAGCAGTTTCAGAGACTGCTGGTTCTGATGGCAGCCAAGTCCAATGTGGTTCCACTTGGCGCCTGAACATGAGACCCGGAGTTTTTTCCAGATGGGCAATCCATTTCATACAATCGAGGTCACGGGGCAAACATATAACCTACATGCCTTTCTTTGACCTACATGCTTTACTTGAAGGCAGCATATATCCTGGGACGCTTAAACCAGGGAGCAGACACTCTCTCAAGGAAAGGGCCAAGGCCCGGGGAATGGCAACTTCAACCCTGATGTGGTGGAGCAAATATGGGAACAATTTCGCAGATTTTAGGTGGATCTGTTTGCGATTTAAGAGACATCACAGTGCCCCCTCTGGTCTTCCCTAACACCCCAGCCCCTCTGGGGCTGAATGCTATGGTACAGGCGTGGACAAGGCTCGTAGCCCTTCTCAAACACCATCCATGGGAGATTCCTCTCAGGAGGGATCTTCTATCTCAGGCAGGGTGTTTGTCTGTAGGCACTTCCTTGTGGAGCTCTCGCAACAGGTCAGCCTGTTAAGATTGTAACACAGCCATTGTGTGCAGGCAGCCGGCGGCGTATAAGTTTTGCCCACCGAAGCAGAGGTAGTCCTCAGAGGCTTGGTGGGCAGTACCTGGGGCTTTAAGGGATGATGCAGTACCCAGGGAGAGATAGCCAGCTAGCATCTCTTCAACCCTGGGGCATCGCTCCACAATCTCACTTCTTCAGCCCAACTACATTAATGTAAAGAGAGACTTTGGGGCTTAAGAGGTGGGCCATATAAGGATTTTTCCAGGACCTGGTCACATCAGTGTGCAGGTTTGAGAAAAACGGCAGACCCTGTGATGGAGGCAGCGATGTCAGTTGCAGGAAACATTCGTCCAGCTTGCTTAGGGGATGTTGTTTCTGCGTATTGGCTGGCCATTCGATATCCAGCTCAAACCACTACCTCTAACAGCTACTCAAACTGAACTGGCTGTGGGGGCGTATCCTCTCCTCTTGCTGGTATCCATACCCTCCCCCTCCATGGAGATATTGAGGTGGAGTGCAGCGCTCTCTGCACAAGGGGGTAGAAACCACTGAAAGCCTCTGCCAGATACAATTGCTAACCCCAATATTTGATTTAAAAAAGCTATATGAATCTTTTACTAATGATCGCGGCAGGTTTAAACGCTGCTTGCTTTATATATTCACAGTTCTAGCTCTTTTGGTTTCCCTGTTTGGATTCCCAATACAGACTACGTGCCTAATCGGCCTAATTTGCAGCACAATTGATTGATTAATTAAAAATGCTTAAAAAATTAATCATTAGATTAATAAGAAATAATTTTTTACAATATAAGTCATACTAGACATTATAGCTGCTGACCATTCAGATAGAGACACTTCTCCATCCTAAATTCCTTAGTCCTGCACTCCTCTCTTCTGCTCTTCTCTATCCTACAGTCTTTTATACTACACTTCTCTGTGCTACACTCCTCTATCCTGCACTCCTTTGCCTTATACTTCTCTGTCCTACACTTCTCTCTGCTACACTGGTGCTTCAACTCATTTTTTATCAA
The DNA here is from genome assembly GCF_946808225.1 of Silurus aristotelis. NCBI lineage: Eukaryota > Metazoa > Chordata > Actinopteri > Siluriformes > Siluridae > Silurus > Silurus aristotelis. The sequence goes on from NC_139586.1 coordinate 5,625,202, forward strand.
CAATCATCACTTTAATCTTGCGCTTTCAAAAGCTTTTTAAATATTTGTTAAATATATATTGTTTTAAACATTCATCTTTATCCATCACTTCTATCTTCTTGCTAACACCGTTTCCTTTCAGTGTCTCTAAAGCTCATTTTTGTACCCACTTGTGTGTGCCATTGCTCATGTAGACAAAAGGAAAGAAGAAATGCACATGATTTTCATCATGATTAATAATAGATTGTGTTGGAATATTTATGTTTACAAAAGTGTCTTGGGGGAAAATAGTTCTGGCATTTCGGGTTTGCAGTGTTATAGAATCTGGCAACCCCAAACCCTGATTCGATGCATTATTTATTTTATCAATGGTCTTTGAAGTAGCTTGACTTTCACTTTACCTTTCTAAACACCAAAAGAAAATTAGATTTTGCTCATATTTCTGTACAAAAAGCTGCTGCTCAACAGAGCTTTTTGTTATTTCTGAACTCTTATTCTTTTTTCACGGCACAATGAAAGTGAATTCACTTTTGTATGTTAATCTCCATCTATATTAAATCTTCACTAATGTAAGTTTATTATGGTACATTCTTTTAATGCTCATTTTTATACATTTATATCAAAATGTATATATATATATATATATATATATATATATATATATATATATATATATATATATATATATATATATATATATATATATATATGAAATATATATATAATATATAAAATGGAAATGTATAAATGTTATATAATATATGTATTCATCAGTGCTCTGGAAACGTTTGATAGTGGTGGAACCACAGAAACGAACGGTCGTGGTTTCCGGTCATCTCGTGCTGCACCACTCTCATGGACTAATCGGATTAGTCCATCCAGCCCACGGCTGCAGGCAGGCGATGCCCCCTCACCAGGAAATGGATATCCGGCTCATGGGGGCATGGCTGGGGCTGCCCTGGGCCACACACGCTACCTTTACTCTGCCCCTCTGCGTAGGCAGCTTGTAGCACGCAGCAGCGCCATCTGTGGGCTTGAGCTGGGAGAGCAGGATGGAGAGGAACTCCAGGCAGACGTCAGTGGCTATGTGAGCGACGGAGACGTGCTCACTAAGAACACACATACAGACGAGCTCAGCAGTGGGTGAGTCTCAAATCTTATACTTTAATGTTGCACTGGCAAGTACTGCCTTCCTATTATATTGATCAGTGATGTATCAGTGACATCCATTATAAAAACAAATTGTTGAACAGCAGACACTTTTTGCATTTAGACATTAGACATTACAGGGAGCAGACGGTCACTGTGTAAGTGGTGTTATATGGTGGGCCCACATTTGCATGTTTGGTACGACAGCACTTATCTCCTGCTGCACTATACGTGCTCCCTCCAATCATAAATCACTGCTCATCTGATTCCAACATCTGATTCCTCTTCTATGTTCTTTCAACCAGGTAATGGAACGGACTTTCATTTAATGTCTAAACAACTGAGTCACTAACAACCTTCAAACAACTTTAGACCTACTTCTGTCAGCAGTACCTAAATGAAAACTCATCCTAAAAAAAAAAAAACCTTGCTTTCTAAATATTTTCTTTCCCAACAGAGTTTTAGACTGATATGATTATTTATATATATATATATATATATATATATATATATATATATATATATATATATATATATATATATATATATATATATATACATACATATATATATATATATATATATATATATATATATATATATATATATATATATATATATATATATATATATGATATGACTAAGAATCCTATCAGTCTAAAACTCTGTTGGGAAAGAAAATATTTAGGAAGCAATTATTTTTTTTAGGGCGAGTGCTAATTTAGGTATTGCTGGAGGAAATAGGTCTAAACTTGTTTGAACACCACATTTTGTGTTGGACACATCAATACTAGTTATTAGTGTTTGATTTAATTCATGAAATTCAAGACACGGTCAGGCCTACAATTACCCAGCCCAGAGAGGATACTATGTAGTGTAAGAAGCCCACACTCAGGCATCTTTACAAAAATAAAATGCCAGACATGCGTATGCCCAACACTATGGGGACTGAGCAGTCTAGCCCACACTCAGCCTTGAGTGGCTTGTGGGCACTATTTAGGGTGGGCAGCTCACTCTCACCCCATATAGGCCCCAAATGGTCATGTTTGCTGGGCCAGTGACATGCAGATTTGACATAATGCAAAACTTTAACAATGGATACCAAATATCTTTGCTATACAGTTTTCCAGAGTACAGTGTGTAGTGTAGAATGTAGCATATAATTCACAGTTTGAGACACAGGTACTTGGGTTGAGAGATGACAAGTCACATCGTAACCTAATACTACCACCAAGATAGTGTTAGCATAGACTAATATTAGCTTGAGGTGAGGTTAGCATCAGGCTGACTTTATTTTAGCTGTAGCTAATGTTAGTTCAGAGAGGAAGGAAATAGGAGGCTCTCACTAACTTTTTAAACTAAAGCGTCCATGCAGTTGTCTTATCAATTTCTGAGTTGTGATTTTTTTTTAAATCAAGTCATTTATGTGGATTTTCCTATAGCCAAACACTAATCTGACTAGTCTGACTGTAAATCACAAACAAACCTACGCTTTAAAGCTTTAATAATTCCTGAGAAAAGGGTTTATAAATTTTTTTGAGCTCCAACAAGTTGTTTACTGGGTACATACAGTGATGTGTTCATGTGTATGCTGTACATATAGGAATATTTCTTCTTGAATGTTCGGGACATCTCTTTTAACTCTCTTTGTTCTCATTCTCATTTGTCCTTGTCTGTCTCTTAGCTACCTGACGGATGGTGGTTTGAGTTTATATACTCGTCGTATGAACCGTTTTCCAGATGGACTGGCACTGATGCGAGAAACTTTGCAGAAACATGTATCGACAGGTCAAGGAGATGCAGACAGGTATTTTACTCATCATGATCATTGTCATCATCATCATTATGCTTTAACAATGTCTATTACACAATAGCAGTAATGTGTTCTGATCGGCTGAAAGTGATACAGTGTGTTGTGTTTGGCTTCCTTACACAAACACACTCCCACTTCCTGGGGCTACCTTGACTGTCTGTGGCTGATGCTTTGATTCTCTCTAATGGTTTAGTCTTTTCCACTTTTTCTATTTCACTTACATTTACAAAAAATATCTTTGTCTGTCTGTCTGTCTGTCTGTCTGTCTGTCTGTCTGTCTGTCGGTCTCTCTCTCTCACACAACAAGCCTTATTTCACCCTGCTCCATTTTCTGTATGTGCTGGAGCAACATCTCAATTTGTGGTATCAAGGCAGAGCAGGATCTTATTCAGGATCTGTGGAGTTCCCCTTCTCCTCTACACATCTGCTATTGCCATCAGTAATCACCAGTTTAGTCCAGCACAGAGAATTCTGCTATCTATCTATCTATCTATCTATCTATCTATCTATCTATCTATCTATCTATCTATCTATCTATCTATCTATCTATCTATCTATCTATCTATCTATCTATCTATCTATCTATCTATCTAGTCAATGTGCAGCTTGTTTAGCAGTACAGATTAACTGTCCTCTGAAAATAACTCAACATACAGCCATTATTGTCTAAATAGCTGGCAACAAAAGTGAGCACACAAGTGAATATGTGTCCACACAGTCAAAACCATGTCCAAAGTTTCAATATATTGTTTGAGCTTCATGGTTATCCATCACTGCCTTAATCCTCCTAGGCATGTAATTCACCAGAGCTTGGTTGTTGCTGCGATCCTCTCCTCCATAATGACTTCATGGAGCTTCTGTATGTTAGACTTATGGAGCTTCTCCACCTTCAGCTTAAGGATGCTCTACAGGTGCTTAATAGGGTTCAGATCTAGAGACATACTTGACCACTCCATCACCTTCAGCAAGGCAGTTGTCATCTTGCCGATGTGCTTGGAATGTTTTGTAATGTTGGAAATTTGCCGTTCGGCCCAGTTTATGAAGGGAGGGCATCATGTTTGGCTTCAGAATATCACAGTACATGTTGGAATCCATGTTTCCCTCAATGAAACACAGCTCTTCAGTACCAGCAGCACTCATGCAGCCCCAAACCATTATGCTTTCACCACCATACTTGACAACATTTTTTTGGTACTCCACATCAGGAACTTGAAGCACATGCTGACACCACCTGATTGAACCTTTTGGCCTTAGTTCTAAAAAATCATATCTGGAGGAAATTAGGCACCTGACCAAAATCATCTCAACAGTGAAGCATGATGGTGGTAGCATCATGGGGGATTTTTTTGTTTAGTTTTTTGCAGCAGGGACTGGACAATTGGTCAGGGTTGAGGGAAAGCTGAATGGAGCAAAGTACAGAAATGACAGCCCCTGACCTTCCGATTAGCAACCCAGAGCCTTAATCACTGAGCTACCACCTCTCCTCATCTATGAAGAGACTTTTAATTGGCTGTCCACTGACGGTCCCAAGCCAACCTGCCTGATCGTGGGAGGACTTGCCATGAAGAATGGCAGTAAAAAGCCCAATCCTGGTGTGCAAAGCATGTTGTGTCCTACCCAAAAAGACTTGAGGCTGTGATTGCTGGCAAAGGTGCTTCAACTAAATGCTGAGTAAAGGGTCTGAATACCCATGTAATATTTAAATGTTTTTAATTACATTTTGTTTTACAGACATTTCTAGAATTCTGTTTTCTCTTTGTCATTATGGGGTACTAAATGTAGATTAATGAGAAAAAGATTTAACGATTATAGAATCTGAGTATTTGGATAGTGTTTGTGTGTGTGTGTGTGTGTGTGTGTGTGTGTGTGTGCACGAGGTATTAATATGACTACACGTACATTCTTGGCCTTACTTTTTTCTTGGAGAGGTCACAGTTCTGACAGAGCATAAGAGTCTTATATGTCTGTTTGATCTAAGAAAACACTTTGCTTTGTGTGTGTGTGTGTGTGTGTGTGTGTGTGTGTGTGTGTGTGTGTGTGTGTGTGTGTGTGTGGATGTATGTATGTATGTGTGTGGCAGTGGTGCCCTCCCATAATGCTGTATTTAGACATGAAACCTCAGTCCTGAAATAAATACTTCGCTTATTTAGACATTATAAGAGAACACTACACATATGAATACAAATGTGAGAATGAAAAAAAAAGTTAGTAGATGACATTGTTAGTAGTGTTTTGGTCTAGTAATAAAAACTGCAGACAATTACTTGAGCCTTCCTCCTCAGCCATAGGGTATCTCTTCGTCTGACAGTTGTGCTAGGAGGTTAATGATTTAGTTTGATGAGTATATTTAATTTGGTGAACATGAACTGATTCTGCTGTATATATAAAGTGCAGAAATGATGTTATTAAGCCAAACTGTGTGTTTAGGGTGAGCATTTATAAGACAGTGTGGGAGAGGTGGATTGAGCCAGAGATTGGCACGCAGAGAGCGGGATTGTTAGAGAAAGATGGACAGATCTGCAGAGAGAGGTGGATGGAGAACCTCAGTTTGCTGTGGTTGTGCCTTTTTAGTTCTGTATGTTCAGTGAAGCAGTAATAACAGTTCTGTTTTCCAGAGAGATACACTGATCTCTAATTAAAATCAACCACTCCACAAGGACAGCCGAAGACTGTGTGTTTGTGTGTTTGTGTGTTTGTGTGTGTGTGTGTGTGTGTGTGTGTGTGTGTGTGTGTGTGTGTGTGTGTGTGTGTGTGTGTAAAATGCCACATTCAACTGTGTGTTTAAGGGACAAAGTGGAAACACTTTAGAAAAACAAAATCTAGTTTTATAGATTGAACAAGTGAATATGGCTGCATGTGGATGGGTTTGAAGAAAATACTTGAATATATAGTATAATTAATTTCATATCATAATTCAGTTGATGCTCAAAGCAGTGTCTTTTGCTTTGTTTTCATTATTTGGATGTCAAAGTAATGACCTTTAATTAAATAAATCTGTGTGTGTCTGTGTGTCTGTGTGTGGCCAGCAGTTCACTGGTTAACTCTGCTCTCGGATCTGATTACACAAAATAAGAAAGAGGGCAGAGACAGACACAGAGAGAGAGAGAGAGAGAGAGAGAGAGAGAGAGAGAGAGAGAGAGAGAGAGAGAGAGAGAGAGGGAGAGGGAGGTAAACTTGGAGGCAGTGAATAGATGAATGGAGTGACTGCAAGATGAAAAGATGAAAAGAGAGTGAAGAAGTAAATAAGAAATAATTACATAGTGGACAGTAGACAGAAAGGATAGAAAATAGACCAAGATCTCAACACTAAACCCATGAAGCATCAACATTCCATTCACTCCCTGACTGTGATTCAGATTTCTGATATCTACAGCAACCAAGGATCCCTGTACAGGTAGACAAATGTGTGTGTATGTGCTTTGCTTTTTTGCATGATTTTCACATGAAACCCATGTGTGTCAAAGGTTAAGATTGTATGTGTGTTTGTCTGTATGTGTTTGTGAGTGAGTGTGAGAGATAGAATGTGTGTTTGGGTCTGTGTTTGTGTGGGTGGGAGAGGGAGAGGGAGAAGGAGAGAGAGAGGGAGAGGGAGAGAGAGAGAGAGAGAGAGAGAGAGAGAGAGAGAGAGAGAGAGAGAGAGAGAGAATGTTTGTGAGTGTATGTTTGTGTGTGTTATGAACTGTTATGAATTAATTTTAATACAGGGCTTTTTCTTTTAAACATATTATTACAAGTACATCTTCCACCCTGGAAAACAGAGTAAAGACTGTCCGGGGTTTAGATGTTTAAATATAAAAAGTAATTTTCTTGTATTTTTTTAAAAGTGGATCTGCAGGAACTGATTAAAGGGAAATGCTTCTAATTGCAATTATAAACTAGTGACTTTCCCAGTACTGAACATGTACTTTCTCTCTTTTTTTCTCTTTCTCTCTTTCTTAGTTGGGATGACAGCAGTTCAGTCAGTAGTGGCATTAGTGATACAATCGACACTGATGATATCAACACTAGTTCTTCCATCAGCTTGTACACACACACATCTGCTTCATGCAGAGTCATGAACACCCAAGTAAGCATGTGTACACACACCCACACACATGCACGAGACTTTTCGCTTCTAATCATTATCACTGCACCCCGCAACATCTTATATCTGCTATAAATGGACATTCGGTGCAACCCAGATGAGGATGGGTTCCCTCTTGAGTCTGGTTCCTCTCGAAGTTTCTTCCTTATGTCATCTCGGGGAGTTTTTCCTTGCCACAGTCGCCACGGGCTTGCTCATCAGGGACAAACTTACTTATAAAGAACATATTCACTTTTAATCACCACATAATCTGTATAAAGCTGCTTTGAGACAATGTTCATTGTTAAAAGCGCAATACAAATAAAAATTAATTGAATTGAATTGAATTGAGATAAAGTTTGTATTGACTAAACAGAATTTTGATTAATAAAGAACAGCAGATAAATGTGCTGAAAGATGAAGGTCTGCCTGTTTTACTACTAAACTGCTCAGTCATGTGACTGTATCATGATCAGTATCCCAGAGCAGGTTTACAACAGGTGATGCTATTAGACTTCCTGAATTCAATTAGATTAAATTTTTTTTAAAATATTTCATGAACACAGGGGTCTAACTCCAGTAGCATAGGTAAGCCTTTGCAATGTGTTTCTGCAGGCGTTAGACAGTAATGTGGGTAAGATTAAATAAAAATCAAGACATAAAAACTTCTACAACAGGTCTATTGTCTGCTATTAGAGGTCTATTAGAGTACAATCAATTTATTCTCAAAAATTTGTTCTGGAGTATACAGTTTAAATTAAAATTCCATCCATCCATCCATCTTCTCCCGCTTATCCGATGCCGGGTCGCGGGGGCAGCAGTCTAAGCAAAGATGCCCAGACTTCCCTCTCCCTAGACACTTCTTCCAGCTCTTCCGGGGGGACACCAAGGCGTTCCCAGGCCAGCCGGGAGACATAGTCTCTCCAGCGTGTCCTAGGTCTTCCCCGGGGTCTCCTCCCAGTGGGACGCGCCCGGAACACCTTCCCAGGAAGGCGTCCAGGAGGCATCCGGAACAGATGCCCGAGCCACCTCAGCTGACCCCTCTCGATGTGGAGGAGCAGCGGATCTACTCCGAGCTCCTCCCGAGTGACTAAGCTTCTCACCCTATCTCTAAGGGATCGCCCAGCCACCCTGCGGAGGAAGCACATTTCGGCCGCCTGTATCCGGGATCTTGTCCTTTCGGTCATGACCCAGAGCTCATGACCATAGGTGAGAGTAGGAACGTAGATTGACCGGTAAATCGAAAGTTTCGCCTTGCGGCTCAGCTCCTTCTTCACCACGACAGACCGGTACATCGACCGCATTACTGCAGAAGCTGCACCGATCCGTCTGTCAATCTCCCGTTCCACCCTTCCCTCACTCGTGAACAAAACCCCAAGATACTTAAACTCCTCCACTTGCGGCAGGAACTCCCCACCAACCTGAAGTGGGCAAGCCACCCTTTTCCGACTGAGGACCATGGCCTCGGATTTGGAGGTGCTGATTCTCATCCCAGCCGCTTCACACTCGGCTGCAAACCGTCCCAGTGCATGCTGAAGGTCCTGGTCTGATGAAGCCAACACGACAACATCATCTGCAAAGAGCAAAGACGAAATCGTGTCGTCACCAAACCGGACACCCTCCGACCCCTGGCTGCGCCTAGAAATTCTGTCCATAAAAATTATGAACAGAACCGGTGACAAAGGGCAGCCCTGCCGGAGTCCAACATGCACCGGGAACAAGTCTGACTTACTGCCGGCAATGCGAACCAAGCTCCTGCTTCGGTCATACAGGGACCGGACAGCCCTTAGTAAAGGGCCCCCGACCCCATACTCCCGGAGCACCCTCCACAGGCCGCCGCGAGGGACACAGTCGAATGCCTTTTCCAAATCCACAAAGCACATGTGGACTGGTTGGGCAAACTCCCATGAACCCTCCAGCACCCTGTAGAGGGTATAGAGCTGGTCCAGTGTTCCACGGCCTGGACGAAAACCACATTGTTCCTCCTGAATCCGAGGTTCTACTATCGGCCGTATTCTCCTCTCCAGTACCCTGGCATAGACTTTCCCAGGTAGGCTGAGAAGTGTGATCCCCCTATAGTTGGAACACACCCTCCGGTCCCCCTTCTTAAAAAGAGGGACCACCACCCCGGTCTGCCATTCCAGAGGCACTGTCCCCGACCGCCACGCGATGCTGCAGAGGCGTGTCAGCCAAGACAGCCCCACAACATCCAGAGACTTGAGGTACTCAGGGCGGATCTCATCCACCCCCGGTGCCCTGCCACCGAGGAGTTTCTTTACTACCTCGGTGACTTCAGCTTGGGTGATGGACGAGTCCGCCTCTGAGCCCTCAGCCTCTGCTTCCTCAATGGAAGACGTGACGGCGGGATTGAGGAGATCCTCGAAGTATTCCTTCCACCGTCCAACGACATCCCCAGTTGAGGTCAACAGCTCCCCACCTCTACTGTAAACAGCATTGGTGGGGCACTGCTTTCCCCTCCTGAGGCGCCAGGCGGTTTGCCAGAATCTCTTCGAGGCCAGCCGATAGTCCTTCTCCATGGCCTCACCGAGCTCCTCCCAGGCCCGAGTTTTTGCCTCGATAACCACCCGGGCTGCAGTTCGCTTGGCCTGCCGGTACCCGTCAGCTGCCTCAGGAGTCCCACAAGCCAACCAGGCCAGGTAGGACTCCTTCTTCAGCTTGACGGCATCCCTTACTTCCGGTTTCCACCACCGGGTTCGGGGATTGCCGCCTCGACAGGCACCGGAGACCTTACTGCCACAGCTCCGAGCGGCCGCTTCGACAATGGAGGTGGAGAACATGGTCCACTCGGACTCAATATCTCCGGCCTCCCTCGGGATCTGGTCAAAGCTCTGCCGGAGGTGGGAGTTGAAGATCTCTCTGACAGGAGGCTCGGCCAAACGTTCCCAGCAGACCCTCACAGTACGCTTGGGTCTGCCGAGTCTGTCCAGCTTCCTCCCCCGCCATCGGATCCAACTCACCACCAGGTGGTGATCAGTTGACAGCTCCGCCCCTCTCTTTACCCGAGTGTCCAAGACATACGGCCGCAGGTCAGATGAAACGACCACAAAGTCGATCATCGACCTGCGGCCTAGGGTGTCCTGGTGCCACGTGTACTGATGGACACCCTTATGCTTGAACATGGTGTTCGTTATGGACAAACTGTAACTAGCACAGAAGTCCAATAACTGAACACCGCTCGGGTTCAGATCAGGGGGGCCGTTCCTCCCAATCACGCCCCTCCAGGTGTCACTGTCGCTGCCCACGTGTGCATTGAAGTCTCCTAGTAGAACGACGGAGTCCCCAGTCGGAGCACTGTCCAGCACCCCTCCCAGAGACCCCAAGAAGGCCGGGTACTCTATACTGCCGTTTGGCCCGTAGGCACACACGACAGTGAGAGACCTATCCCCGACCCGTAGGCGCAGGGAAACGACCCTCTCGTTCACCGGGGTAAACTCCAACACATGGCGGCTGAGCTGGGGGGCTATAAGCAAACCCACACCAGCCCGACGCCTTTCACCATGGGCAGCTCCAGAGTTGTAAAGAGTCCATCCTCTCTCGAGGAGTGTGGTTCCAGAGCCCAGGCCGTGCGTAGAGGTGATCCCGACTATCTCTAGTCGGAACCTCTCAACCTCACGCACAATCTCAGGCTCCTTCCCCGCCAGCGAGGTGACATTCCACGTCCCTAGAGCTAGCTTCCGTGTCCAGGGATCGGGTTGTCGAGGCCTCCACCTTCGACTGCTGCCCGATCCTCTTAGCACCGGCCTCTTACGGTCCCTCCTGCAGGTGGTGAGCCCACTGGAAGGCGGCCCCACGTCGCTCCTTCGGGCTGAGCCCGGCCGGACCCTGTGGGGGAAGGCCCGGCCACCAGGCGCTCGCATACGAGCCCCAACCCCGGGCCTGGCTCCAGGGTGGGGCCCCGGCTGCGCCATACCGGGCGACGTCACGGTCCCTGATGTAGTATCTCTCATAAGGGGTTTTGAACCGCTCTTAGTCTGACCCGTCGCCCAGGACCTGTTTGCCTTGGGAGACCCTACCAGGGGCATATAGCCCCGGACAACATAGCTCCTAGGGTCATTCGAGTACTCAAACCCCTCCACCACGTTAAGGTGGCAGTTCAAGGAGAGGTAAATTAAAATTAAAATTAAAATTATTGCTTTCAAATTATTCAAACAGAGATCAATTATCCCTTTATATAGCAAACCCTAAAGTACTAAGTTGTAAAGACAAACACACACTCACTCACACATACACACACACACACTGATCTGTACATAACATGCTCTAATGTCTGCATGCATTATTAATTATTATACAATAATAGTTAAATTAGTTAAATAATATTTCACTTCTTACCAGATGGTATTTGATGGTTATTCATTTGTATTTCTGTTTTTTTTTTATATTTATAGCCACAGACTGATTCTGAGAAACATTTAGTAGCCGAGAGAAACTCAAGCTGGTCTTGTGATGAAGTCAAGAAATCAGACAGAGGTTCGGACAGCAGCTTGAAAATGGAGTCTGGCTCGAAAAACTCTTCTGATATGTCAGATGAGTGGGATAAGGGAGGATCTGGAAAGAGGAGCGGTGCCACCTCTCAGACTGGTTCATGGAGACGGGGCATGAGTGCCCAGGTCGGCGTGACTTCTCCACGCACGAAAAACTTGACGGTTACCTCAGGACCAGGGGTGATGAAAGCACATGGGACCGGTGGGTGTTACTGCTACACTGCTGTCTTCATACTAGACGCTGTCAAAACTTTAGAAAACACTACATTTGAAATATCGGTCATTTCCTGTTTGAATTATGTACTTTGTAGATGTTGGTGTTTGAGGGGGTGTCTGTTTTTCTCATGATACACTGTTACAAGCATTGTGTGAATGTTTTATAATGTACAGTTAGCTACATAGAGACAGACTAGAAGTCATATTTTAATATAAAGTTGTTTTCTGACTGCAGATTCAAGTAGCACTATAATATTATATTAATGACTAATAAACTAAGTAGATAGCATGTTATATTTACAGAGAGTTGTAAATATATTATATGTATATTATACCTATTGAACTCAATAACTTTTCATAATAATATAAAAGGCTTTTACTTGGCTGTTGTTGTTTTTTTTAGCTACAACAGATGACTCTAAAGTGTCAGAGAAAGGACGCATTTCTCCCCATACTAACAACATCCAGAGCTGTGACCCTGTTTCTTCCCGTGTTGCCTTTGGCTTTAAAAAACCCACTTCTGGGTCTATATCTGGTCTCACTGTTACAGCAACGACTTCCAGCACAGCTATGGTATCAGCTAGCAGAGTCACGGTCATCAGTGGCTCAGCCACACTGGGGAAAATCCCCAAATCCACAGCGCTTATGGTTGGTGGAGTCAGATCTGGTGTAAAAGGCTCAACACCAGAGTGTGCCATGGTGACTCAAGAGGATGGTGGCCTAGCAACCAGCGTTAGGTCAACACCACAGTACCGCAGCCTGCCACGACCTTCACGCTCCTCTCACAACCGCTCATCTACCAGCAGCATTGAATCAGGATCAAGCGGCCGAGGCCCTGCCAGCAACCTCATTGTTTCGGCCAATAAGATACGAGAGTCTATCTCCAATGTGAAAACCAATCAGACTGACAAGGAAAAGGGCGGAGTCTCAGAAATGGACAACTTAAGAGCAAACATGGTTGGCTCAAGCTCAACAATTCCACAGACAGCAGGACAAGGGTGTAAATATACAGAGGTTTCATCACCCACACTACGCAGGTATATATGCACACACACACACACACACACACACACACACACACTTTCTGTGCTAGAAGTTGAAATGTGTGTGTTTTTGTTATGATCTTCCACTTATTTAATAATGTAGTACGTTAATGCTATGCCAAATTCAACCCAGGCCTTAACCCTAATAACAAAAGGAAACCTCAGTTTTTCTTATAGGGTCAGGCGAATTTCCATACAGAAGTCAAAACTGTCTTGATGGCCTCCAGTGGGCTTTTGTGGTACTTCTTAAATATGGTTTTGTTCAATCTGAGGATTGAAGGAAAAATATCTCATTGTGATCTTTTTACTTTCAATAATAATTATAATATATTCTATTATAACTGAGAACATTCTGTTTAGTAGATAAAGTGTGAACACCTCTCTTTCGTAGTCACTGTATTTGAATGTTAAATTTCTCTGAGATTGTTAGCTGTGGTGCAGTGTTGATGTCGTGTTCATAATGTTTCTCACAATAGATGCACTTTCATTTTTTTTTTTGCATGACCTCCTTTTAATGCATTTTTCCGCCAGCTCTCAGAAGTGAAAAATCAATGGAAGACCCAATAACTGAATTTTCTTACACTTTGAAAATGGGCTAAAATTTTCATTGTTACTGGAAATAATCAACATAAAGCTATTTGACATGGCAGAGATTACATTTAAAAAAATTAAAAAAAAATTAAATATTTAGTTTGCTTGCAATAAGATTAGAATTTTTTACTAAGGTCAGAAAAATGCAATTCCCAAACGTCTGTTAGATCTGACCCTCTCAGCTCTTTATATTGTACTTTTTCTACTTGCTGCTTTTATTTCAGCTGTCTTTTTTCATTTTGTCCTTAGACTTTTTGGAGGTAAAGCTGCTAAGCAAGCCTCTGCCACAGAGAACCTGAAAAACTCTGTGGTAATTTCAAACCCTCACGCCACCTTGGCTCACCATTCTGTTCCATCTGCTGGGCTCTTGGACTCTTCCTCAGCAGGCAGTAGTCTGGGTGCAGGGGGCAGTGAGCAGGTGTCCAGCCCTGGCTCGGGCTACTCAGGGGGCACAGGAACATGGGGCCACCCCTCTGTCAGCAGCATGCACACTAGCAGTGAATCCATTGATATGTCAGTGAGCAGTGGGCATCACCGTGAAAACAGCTACCAGCCAATTACTCGTACTGGAAGCGTCAAGATGGAGAGGTGAGTCAGATGGGATATGCAACAGTGGTCTTTAAATAGAATATTTAGGTGTTTGGATACAGAGGCATCCCTAATGGGGTATTTAAACACTTGTAATCCTGTAAAGTTGTTTGGATGTATGTGAGATAAGTATGGTAATTGGTGAGTATTTAAATGTGACATATGTGTGTATGGATTTCAGAGTACAGTAGAATAAATAGACAGAAGTGTAAGGAATGATAAACTGAGTGAGATCTCTTGGATGGCTTGATTTAACTTTGTAGCTGAACAGTGTATTACCAGTGTTTTCTACTGAGGTATTTGGATGGACTTGTTTTAAATGTATATTCAAATCTGTATTTAGATGGGATCATTCAGACAATTTGAATGCTTGGTGTCTGTAGCACAGGTCTGTCAAACTTAGTCGGTGGCAGATCAGGATTTAGATTTATTCAACAGTTCAAAACTGATTATGATGTAAACAGAAATGTTTATTTCACCAGACAGACTACAATATTTATTCTTAAAAAATAAATACATTTTTTAAATGTTTTTTTTATTAACAATAACTTGTTTCAGATATGAACAAGCTGATAAAAATTAGCATTTTTTTTTCAAATATAGGTAAAGTGCAAAAAAAAATAAAAATGTAAACAAACAAACAAACAAACAAAAAAACCATACAGGCAATTTTTTTCTCTCTCATGCCATATTGTCCAAGCCAGATGCTTGACATCTTTCCTCGGCTGATCAGTGGAAATCAGTGGCGAGCTCACATATCTGATCAGCAACAGTATTTCTGTATAGGTTTACATTTACAAATGCTTGCTTTAAGACTTCTTACACTTTAATCATCACAAACACATTTAATCTCTTCTGCCACTATAAAACTAGCTTTGATAGCAGCTTCCCTTTGTGATTTTGCTTTTGTGAACATATTCTGCTGTGACATCAGACTCTTTTGCTGTGTGTCCAGGTTTTTGTACTTGTCCTGATGTTTTGTCTCATATTGCAGAGTTATGTTAAATTATTTTATTACAGCCTCATTAGCGCCACAAACGAGGCACACAAGTTTACCTTCGATGTCAACAAACAGGTACTCTGCCTTTCACATGTAACGAAAGCACCCGGTTTCAAAGTTCACTTTTCGTTTAGCCAGTTTTGTTGGGTGGCTAGCTTAAATGTCACGTTATAGGCACATTGATAACAGTGATGGGTCTTTTTCATGTACGATTCGTTCATTTTTAATACTTCATTAATCTGACTTGATGTAGCCTCAAAGAGTGATTAGTTTATTTTCTCCTGGACACGCATGAGCAAAGCATTGAAAAATCTTTGTAGTTTATGTATAGGAAACAGAATTGAGTATTTCATTTCCCTCATTATTTTGTCATGTGACTCCCATATACGCTATGAAGGTGATTAAAGGTTTAAAAAAACGAAAAAGTTTATGTTTATTTTGATGAACGACATTTAAAGAACCAAGTCACTAAAATGATACAATCTTTCCATCACTAATTGATGAGTGTGTCATTATAGCAGCAGAGAGGAAAATGCTGCTGCTCACAGAGCTTGTTTTGTTGCAGTGCATTGTGGGATTTGTAGTATGAGTGTGTTATGAGTATGATTTACTGATGGGCCATTAATAATAGACATAAAATTCTCTCATGGGCGGGATATAATTGTATTATGGGCCGGATGTGACATGTGACTTGAGTTTGACATGGCTGACTTAGAAAAAGAGTTCTGAATAGGAAAAATTGGTTAACATTCCGAATCTTGCCACTGTTAACATGAATCTGGATTAGTATTGGTTTAGGAATGAAGACTTTGAATGGAGTTAAGTAAAGAGTCTCCCAATAACATATGCATATTTCTTCCTAAATCCACCCTCTCAACCCTTTTCTCCCTTTCTCTTCTCTAATCCCTAAATCCTTTTTCAGTTCCTTGTCTTCCCCCTCTGCTAGTCCAAAATTCAGTCGCAACACCTTGCCTCGGAAACAGGACAGGTAAAGGTGTTAGTGCACTTAACTTCTGTTTCTGTGCATTTTGTGTCTTTTGTCCTTGCATCGATTTTTCTATTGGCTCCCCCTTGTGGTTAAATTTGCCTAAATGTAGCAGTTTTATGATTTGCTAGCAGCGTTTGTGTGCGTGCGTGCCTGTGCGTGTGTTACCCAAGTTTTGAGCTGTATATCGTACTTATGTTATATACTTATATTGTTCTTATGCTTTTTACTATTTAATTTTATTTCAGCATCAGTTTCATTCCTGACTTTTATAATGGTTAGAGATTGCTGAGTTTTTTTTATTCTGCTCTATAAAATGTCATTGTAACTGCGATGACAGCACGATGTTAATGTGGAAACTTTTTACAGGCAGTGTCGGGCAACGTTACTTTTAAAAGTAATGCATTACAATATTGAGTTACTCCCCAAAAAAGTAACCAATTACGTTACTTAGTTACTTTTTACGGAAAGTAATGCGTTATTACTTTTGCGTTACTTGTAGCTCTTTCACGCCTTACAGGTGTAATATAGATAATTGCCATTATCTGCCAAGAAATGTTATATTAGGGCAAAAGACATTTCTTAAACATTTAAAATGCTTAATAACTTGGAGAACAATAAGATGTTTGACTAAATTTTGACCACAAGGCTGAACACTTTCCAGTCGCTCTTCTGTACACTGCTTTGCAATCTGCTTTCGCCGTCAGGAATGTAACTATCGTTTGTGTATATAAGGTTAAGGGTGTGGGCTGCACACTGGTTATGTGGAGGGAGAACATACCTTTCGCTGCCATCTCGTGAAACGTCGTGCAATTCCGTAAATATGACCTCGTCCTCGTCTACATCATTCTCTGCTTCATCATCAGCTTGAAACATTCTGAATGCTTTTACAAAGTTTGCACTATTATCAATGACCGTAGCAGTTTCTTTCCACAAAGAGCAAATGAGCTGTGAATTTGCTCGCTCTCTCCGCTGCGATGGCATCATGTACGATGCCATCGCAGCGGAGAGAGCGAGCAAATTCACAGCTCATTTGCTATATAAAAGTTTTCCGTGGGAGACACGTACATGAAAAATGGAAAACTTTTATTCTGAACAGTCAATAGACCTGCAGTGGTAAAAAGTCAGCAAAAGTTTTCTATATTTCTGTCTCCATTTCCATATATGTGTAGCAACTACGCCACCCCTTCGAAACGAATTTGAAGGAGAAAAACCCTGTTTAGAGCATGGGCCCAAAAACGAAACCCTTCTGATGGCTAAGGTACAAAAATTTATTACAAAATAAGACAGAAAATAATATACATAAAACAAACATGAAACAACTGATACCAGTATCGCAACCAGAATTAATCCCAGCTCTCAAAGAGGTTAACAGCCAGCTCAAATCTCTCACTATGATCACAGTTTTCGTTGCATGTGGCAAACCTTTAGGCATAGGGGGACATCCCGCTTACATTAAACACTCAAAAGGAAATAACCACAATTCAAATAATAATACACGCTCAAAACATAATCTTTACTCATACCTACAAAAGAAACACAGCAAACCTAAATCCCATACGCAAAGGGATGCACACACGCACACAAAAGACAAGCACCATGATTTAAGCTGGCAACATAAGACTGGGAAGATATCATCAGTAGAAATAACAGGACAAGAATACAAAAAAACAAAGCCCCGGCCAATCAGACTCATACACAAACAATTCACACGATACACATGCTGCCACCATGCAGCACACTCCTGAGACTGGCCAACCAGGGAACCAAACAAAAACAACACGGGAGAAACAGCAATTGACAAATCTAAAAAAGAAAAAAAAAATTAAACAATACATCATATGCTTTAAAAACACTAAAAACCATGGTTACCAACTGCACACACTTAATTAAAATATTTAATAATTTACCTTCCTTGGCAGATAGCAGATATAACAATCAGTTGATGTTCCAGCAATTATCCAGATCTGAAAACACTTCTCCAAAGAGAAATACAAATAAGACCTTTCATGCCATCTTATTTAAACAAATAAGACAAAGCCCATATATTTACCTACACCAGCAGCTGTCAAACATACACAGTCAGCGTTACTCAATCTAGCTGCATCTAAATAAACAAAAACAATTTTCCAAAATTTTACAAAGCAGCACATATCCCATGTGCTTCCAAAAACAGGGCCCACATTTCGAGGCCTCTTGCCCAGTGCCTGCTTAAAAAGTCCTGGGATAATTAGCCAACCACACCCCCACTGGTAGGCGCTTGCCAGGCATATATTCAACATTATACAAACACACACACACACACACACACACACACACACACACACACACACACACACACACACATCTGTAGTGCTGTGCTTTGCATGCAGATGTTGTTTTTTTTTTTTTTGAAGTGGTATTTTTTGCAGTTGACAAGAGCTTTTCACCAACACATAATCTACACTTAACCAATATACCTTTCTCCTTTTCCTCGACAATTTAAAAATAATAAAAACACTTCCATCACAGTAATGTAATGCTCTGGTTTGCCATCTCCGCTTCTGACCAGCTTCTGTTCCCGCGGCTCGCACGTATGAGTGCGCGATTCTACGTGACTACGTTCATTTTAATTCAGTATTTATTTTTTTATGCAAAATAATTTAACTGAAAAGTAACTCGCATTACTTTTTTAAAAAAGTAACTCAGATATTAATGTGTAAATTTATAAAGTAACGTGCTACTTTACTCGTTACTCCAGGAAAGTAATATTATTACATAACGCACGGTACTTGTAACGCGTTACCCCCAACACTGTTTACAGGAATAAAAAAAAAATACAAGTCGTAATAAATAAGATAAGAATATGTTTTTAGTTGGACCTTTTCTGTGAGGGAGAATCATAACAGTTCAGGGGGAATTATTTTTGGTCACACTACTCCTTTAAGGGAAGCTAATGAAGCTGCTTTGGAAACAGTATTGCTAGTTTCATTTTGCTTGTGTCTGTGGGCAAGCTGTTTTAGCGCTTTATGTTTATGCTCAGCTTTGTAATGTTTCCTTCTATTGCTGTATAACTTTAACCTAGAACAAGCTGCTTGCATAGTGATATTGAGTACATGTGAAGTCAGCTCCATCAGACTTCACATCACTTCTCTCTCTAATTCCTACACAAACACACAAATACACACACAACGGTAATGCGAGGCTATTATAGTGACCAATCATTTTTCAATGAGATAACCTATGATGTTTTTCTGCAGGTATACACCCTCACCACAGCTTCGCCCAGAGGAGGCACGTGATTGGCTGCGCTCGCATTCTATCAGCGGATTGCAGGACTCGGCCAGTAACTCACCGTTTTCTACCGGCTCCAGCCTGACCTCACCGTCTGGGACGCGTTTCAATTTCGGGCAGCTAGGTAATCTCACCTTGTTTATGCCGATCAAAACACATCAAAGAATCAATTACACCAAAAATCACTCACCACAAAAATCATTTTATAACAGAATTTAATCTTTTTTTTTTTTTTTTTTTTTTTTACAAAAATACTGGACTAAGTTTGTTTTCAAGTGTATGTGTGTGTGTGTGTGTGTGTGTGTGTGTGTGTGTGTGTGTGTGTGTGTGTGTGTGTGTGTGTGTGTACGTGTATGTATGTATGTTTGCAGCCAGTCCCACTACAGTTGCTCAGATAAACCTTGTGAGTTTGCGCAACAGCAGTTTAAACAATCAGGATGCAGGGCTGGACATGTGCAATGAGACTCGTCTGAGAAACTCCTGTGTGTCGTTGGATGAGAAAACCCGCATCATGAGCCGCTCTGCTTCCTTCAGAGATGGGTTTGAGGAAGGTAAGGGAACAGGAAGGAGTGGGGAGGTGGGTGCTCATGGATTTAGTCTGTAAAGCAGACGTTTGCTAGCTCAAATGTCAGCGAATAACTTAAATAAGATACTCACGTCTTTCTCCTCTTACTGACTATAAGTGTCTTTGGATAAACGCATCAGCCAACTGAATCACATCTAGATGGGAAGGATGATAAACTGGAGAAGGGCTCAGAGGTTTAGTGAAATGTGCTTTAATGTGGTGACTGAGAGAGAAAAAAATGAATAATATGTAAAACTATAACTTTTTAATTTGATGGTAATATATTTTAATTAATGTGAGTTGAGTCAGGAATGAAGAGCTGCCATAATCATCATCAGGAAGTCTTTTTTTTCCCCATCGCTGGATCTTTATCTCTCTCCACCCCCTCTGTCTTTTGTGTGCTTGAATAACGTGCAGCGTTACATTATCTATTTATTCATAAATCACCCGCTGGGGGAAAAACTGTTTGTTAGTGGTTTTGAAAAACAGGATCAGTGTATCAGATATAAAGAGCATCACACACACACACACACACACACACACACACACACACACACACACACACACACACACACACACAGGGTGGATTTCCTTCCCTGTCGTGTCTGATCTCTCATCTGTTTGTCATCACCTCACTACTTACTTGTCCTCCAGGGTCTTATAATTTCAGGGTGTGTGCGGTTGGTCTCAGAGTGTGTCATTTGCCCTGGTGTGTAATTTGAAGCTATACACCCATGTTTATCTTAGCACAAAGTAATCTGAACATTATCATTGCAAGCCTGTGTTCACACCGGGTCTATTATTGCGGAGAGAAAGTGCTGGCTTGAGTTTGTTGTCTGCTGATATTAAAAAGGCAACTCGCATAACATGCAACACTGTTACCCATAGCAACACTGCGGAAATGGCATGAAGGTCCCCAACCCTCTTTGTAGAGGAGATGGCTAGTAGAAAAACAGTCTTGACTGTGAAAAATTTCAAGGGCACATCGGAAAGGGGCTCAAAGGAAGGTTTAGACAAGGCCTCCAGAACAAAGGCTAGGTCCCATTTAGCGCATTGTTCTTGAAGAAATGACTTATGCATGTGAAGAAATGACCATGTAGTGAACAGGGCTTTGTTCCTGAGCCACCACTGTAGGGGTCACATGTATAGGAGGTCAAGTGGCACCACATTGGATGCAGCTGCCATCCCACCCAGTAGTCTTTGAAACTGCTTCACATTGAGTAGCTGGCCTTCTTTCTTCTTTCTGGCCTTCTTTCTCTTGACCTACTGAGACACGTCTGCCAGGCTGTTCCAGGCTGCCAGATAGTCTCTTAAAGAAATCAGTCTTTCGAAAATGTGCCTAGAGCTGGGGCAATGCCCTGGCGCAGCTCTGGGGACCTCCTGAAAGGTGGCGAGAGAGCACTCTTCGTGTCAGGGTTACCAACCCTAAGGGGGGCCATGGAGGGGCGGGCACCATATGCCTAGGTACACGTTGCCCCCTGGCGGGGACCCCAAAAAACTTCTGTCTGTCAGGATCTTTTCATTTAAAGATGACGGTCTTCAGATCCATCAGCTTCTTGGGCCTCTGCCTGGAACGCCGCCCAAGGTCCCCAGTTTCTGTGGAAGTGCAAGTGATGACACTCCATATCTGAATTTAACAATGCCCAGCACTTGTTGGTCGGGGCTGCGCCCATCGTGCAGCCCCATGAGAGCAGCGAGAGAGAAACCGCTGGAATGCCGCAAATGTTACTCGGCGTATTCACGACATCACCAAACAGGCTAGTCGCACCACAGGGGTATCCAGAAGAACAAATCTGACAGGGTGAGCCAGAGGTGTTTCTGTGTGGAGACCATGGAAGACATAGATATAAGCTTTGCCAACCAAAGCCAAGGCAGTCCTCAGAGGCTTGGTGGGCAGTACCTGGGCTTTAAGGAAAGATGCAGCACCTGGGGAGAGATAGCCAGCCATTGTCTCTTCAACCCCACTACCGCACTCCTTTAAACCTACTACATTAGCCTAGAGAGAGAGATGCAGGGGCTGAAGAGGTGGGCCAAATTAGGATTCTTCCAGGAACTGGTCACCTAAGTGTGCAACTCTGGGAAAAACGGCAGACCCTGGCATGGAAGCAGCGACGTCGGTTGCAGGAAACGTACATCCAACTTGCTTAGGGGACGTTGTTTCTGCATATCCTCCAACAGCTCCTTGAACTGAACTGGCTGTGGGGGCGTATCCTCTACAGGATTGCTGGCGTCCATACTCTCTCCCTCCTCAGAGGAAGAGAGGTGGAGCGCAGCACTCTGCACGGGGAAGAAACCACAAAAAGGCCTGCTTCCGAACCCCGGGAGAAAGCGCTGGATCTGGCTGGCAGAAGAAATTATATATATATATATATATATATATATATATATATATATATATATATATATATATATATATATATATATAGTGAGGAAAATAAGTATTTGAACACCCTGCTATTTTGCAAGTTCTCCCACTTAGAAATCATGGAGGGGTCTGAAATTGTCATCGTAGGTGCATGTCCACAGAGACATAATCTAAAAAAAAAAATCCAGAAATAACAATGTATAATTTTTTTAACTATTTATTTGTATGATACAGCTGCAAATAAGTATTTGAACACCTGAGAAAGTCAATGTTAATATTTGTTACAGTAGCCTTTGTTTGCAATTACAGAGGTCAAACGTTTCCTGTAGTTTTTCACCAGGTTTGCACACACTGCAGGAGGGATTTTGGCCCACTCCTCCACACAGATCTTCTCTAGATCAGTCAGGTTTTTGGCCTGTCGCTGAGAAACACGGAGTTTGAGCTCCCTCCAAAGATTCTCTATTGGGTTTAGGTCTGGAGACTGGCTAGGCCACACCAGAACCTTGATATGCTTCTTACAGAGCCACTCCTTGGTTATCATGGCTGTGTGCTTCGGGTCATTGTCATGTTGGAAGACCCAGCCTAGACCCACCTTCAATGCTCTAACTGAGGGAAGGAGGTTGTTCCCCAAAATCTCGCAATACATGGCCCCGGTCATCCTCTACTTAATACAGTGCAGTCGCCCTGTCCCATGTGCAGAAAAACACCCCCAAAGCAGTAGGGATGGTGTTCTTGGGATGGTATTTCCCAAGACCTGAAATGGGAATGCAACATAAACTCGATTCTGAAAAAGGCCCAGCAGAGGATGTACTTTCTATGCCAGCTAAGGAAGTACAGTCCGCCACAGGAGCTGTTGATGCAGTTCTACACTGCAGTCATTGAATCTGTTCTGTGCTCATCAATCACCATCTGGTTTGGAGCAGCAACAAAACAGGACAGAAACAGACTGCAGAAAACTGTTAAAACAGCAGAAAAAATCATTGGTGTTCCTCTGCCCACTCTCCAGGACTTGTACCAAACAAGAACCAGAAACCGGGCAGAAAAAATCATTGATGACCCTTCACACCCTGGTCACAACATCTTCCAGCTCCTCCCTTCTGGCAGGCGCTACAGAACTTTGTTCACCAAAACTGCCAGACACAGGAACAGTTTCTTTCCCCAAGCAATCAGCCTCACTAACAACTGACCATAATTATATTCCCTGCTCATATCTATAAGTACTGCACAGAACTGTCAGTCATCACATCATCTGTATATGTTGCACACACTATGGCTGCTATATACTGTACAAAGTTTTATAGTAACTCTCTAATCATACCTGACACACAATACTGTCATTTGCACTACCATGCACTCTCACACTTTATGTACATTACTGATCTGTATCCCTATTTAATACCCACACTGTCTATACTGTCTCACATTGTCTGTATTGTCTGTATTGTCTTGTATTGTCTTGTATAGTCTGTTTTTGTCTTGTCTTGTCTGTTTTGTCATGTATAGGTTTTATTTATGTCTGTACTTTTGAGAGTCACTAACAGCTGGAACCAAATTCCTTGTGTGTGTCAACAATAAACAATAAACCTGATTCTGATTCTGATCAATCTTTTTTCCTCCAAACACGTTTAGTGGAATTATGACCCAAAAGTTCTATTTTGGTCTCATCTGACCACATGACTTTCTCCCATGACTCCTCTGGATCATCCAAATGGTCATTGGCAAACTTAAGACGTGCCTGGACATGTGCTGGTTTAAGCAGGGGAACCTTCCGTGCCATGCATGATTTCAAACCATGACGTCTTATTGTATTACCAACAGTAACCTTGGAAACGGTGATTATTAAGACTTCTCGAGGTGAGATCTTGCATGGAGCCCCAGTCCGAGGGGGATTGACAGTCATGTTTAGCTTCTTCCATTTTCTAATGATTGCTCCAACAGTGGACCTTATTTCACCAAGCTGCTTGGCAATTTCCCCGTAGCCCTTTCCAGCCTTGTGGAGGTGTACAATTTTGTCTCTAGTGTCTTTGGACAGCTCTTTGGTCTTGGCCATGTTAGTAGCCGGATTCTTACTGATTGTACGGGGTGGACAGGTGTCTTTATGCAGCTAACGACCTCAAACAGGTGCATCTAATTTAGGATAATAAATGTAGTGGAGGTGGACATTTTAAAGGCAGACTAACGGGTCTTTGAGGGCCAGAATTCTAGCTGATAGACAGGTGTTCAAATACTTATTTGCAGCTGTATCATACAAATAAATAGTTAAAAAATCATACATTGTGATTTCTGGATTTTTTTTTTTTTTTAGATTATGTCTCTCACAGTGGACATGCGCCTACGATGACAATTTCAGACCCCTCCATGATTTCTAAGTGGGAGAACTTGCAAAATAGCAGGGTGTTCAAATACTTATTTTCCTCACTGTATGTATATATATATATATTTTATTATTATTTTTTTTTGCTTCTCTCACTTACCAAGACAAACAGAAGCTAGCGCCTTCTTCACGTCATGTGCTTTTATAGCTTCTTGGTCGTGACATCACACCGCTGGTGACGTCACGCTTTTCCGTTGGACTGGTTACACATGTGATTCAGTACGTTCAAAAGCGTTCCCTAAGTGTTACTGACACAGTGTGAGTTCCTGAAAGGGAACTGTAGATTCCAGTGGGTGAGAAATTTAATTCTGAAAAGACATCTCAGTACTGCTGATACATATGCTGTATTTGATGATATGCTTTATCAAACATTTAGTTGTTAATGCAATATAATTAGTCCTTAAATATTTTTATCTAGATATATTAACATTACAACTGAGGAAAATATTTGATATGTGTTTTTTAACTTTTTCTTCTCCAGTACATGGTTCATCTCTTTCCCTGGTCTCAAGTACATCTTCCATCTACTCCACTGTGAGTTTTTTTTTTATTATTATCTTTAATAATCTTTACTATTATCTTTATTTAAGAGCAATGACAAATAAAAAGAGAAGAATGACAATAAGAGAATGAGAAAGAATAGAAAACTTGATGTATAACATTGAAGTCTAAGAACGAGTGAAACATTCTTAACCTATTCAGCAGCCATGCTATTGCACCACTGGGGGCAGAGCTAGAGACAGAGAGCATGAGTGGGTGTGAGAGAGAGAGAGAGAGAGAGAGAGAGAGAGAGAGAGAGAGAGAGAGAGAGAGAGAAAATGAGAGAGAGAGAGAGAGAGAGAGAGAGAGAGAGAGAGAGAGAGAGAGAGAGAGCTAATGAGAGAGAGAGAAAATTAGAGACTGACAGACAAACAGGAAAGAGCTGGAGAGAGAATTTGAATGTCAAATACAGAGGAAAAAAAACAACTTTTAACAAGTGTAAGGATGATGGCTACTCTGACCATCTGCAGTGATGTGAGTGCTTGGAATAATAAGGTTAGATCTCTATCCTTCTCTCTTTCTCTCTCTCTCTCTCTCTCTCTCTCTCTCTCTCTCTCTCTCTCTCTCTCTCTCTCTCTTTTTTTTTTTTCTCTTCAGACACACACACACCATATTATCAATTTATTAAAAAGAATGGCTTTTGGTTATTAGGCAGATTTAAAGAAATGCTGACACACAACTGATCATTAACATGTCAGTGTGTGTATACATCTCATCTCATCCACCCATATAGCTATCTGCCTGCCTGTCTGCTTGACTGCGTCTAGTGCACTGAGTGCAACGGACACTTTGCCAGTTTGCTGCCTGTCTGTGTCTGTCAGTCAGTGTGCCTTTCTGTCTGCATGTCTTTGTTTGTCTGCCTGTGTCTTTCTGTCTGTCTGCCAATTTGTGTCTGTTAGTCTGTCTGCCTATCTGGGTCTGTTTGCCTCTGTGTCTGCTTGGTTGTCTGCCTGTGTCTTCCTTTTTGTCTGTTTGTCTGCCTGTGTCTTTCTTTTTGTCTGTTTGTCTGTCTAGGTCTTCTGTCTGTCTGTCTGTCTGTCTGTCTGTCTGTCTGTCTGTCTGTCTGTCTGTCTGTCTGTCTGTCTGTCTGTCTGTCTGTGTGGTGTGTTTGTGTAATGTGTAAAGGAGTGTGTGTTTCATACCTCAAACTATTTTTATGGTAATAATATTTGGATGGACGTTACTGTTGGGTGTGTGTGTGTGTGTGTGTGTGTGTGTGTGTGTGTGTGTGTGTGTGTAGTGAAAAGCTGCATGTACTGTCATGTAAGCACAAAAGAAGACGAAAAAGGAGACGAATGAACTATCAGCTTGTTGTCATAACACAGTTGGTGTTTGCTTGAACACACTGCTTCAGTAATTGACATCCTCAGTTCTGTAGGATGATGTGTGTAGAATTTGGTTATAATAAATTAAGTTTATACGTCTGTGCTGTGTCCTGAATCAGAGTTTACCAGAATCCCTGGATAAATTATTACTCATATTTGTTTTGCAGTTATAAGATTATATTGTGTGTGTGTGTGTGTGTGTGTGTGTGTGTGTGTGTGTGTGTGTGTGTGTGTGTGTGTGTGCATGTTAAATCTTGTTAATTATTATATTATTTGGTTTTATTTTTTACAGAATGAAGAGAAGTCACAGTCAGAGGTGAGTGGACACACACACACACACACACACACACACACACACACACACACACACACACACAAAATCTCTCTCTCTCTCTCTCTCTCTCTCTCTCTCTCTCTCTCTCTCTCTCTCTCTCTCTCTCTCTCTCTCTCTCTCTCTCTCTTTCTCTCTCTCTGTCTCTTTATGGGATTTCCCCCACATGTATGAATATCACTTATGTTTTTGTGTGCTTTCAATGACCTGCTGTAAAGTCGTGCCTGAGGGTGGTTTCATGCAGGTACTGTTTCATGCTCATTCTCAGTAACTGTCTTCTTAAATCTGGTGAAACCCTGAAACAGTTTTGGATTGCAATCAGGTTTGGCTTTAGAACAGGAATCAGTCCTGTCTCTGGGACGCAGTGCGAGAGCACACGCGGTCATGACTAATCTCAGCAGATTACATGATAATGTGTTTCATATTGGCTTCTAAGAATTGTTCTAAGAATTGTTTGACCCAGTCACAATTCAAAATCACTACAGCTTACTACAAAGACTGTAACCATCCTAAAGTCTGGGCCTATACCACTTAAGACAATGAGAAGAATACAACTATGATTTAAAAATACCCTTTTGAAACATAACCATAGAAAACAGTATAACTATGGTGTGTGCATGTGTGGGTTTGTGTGAGTGTGGGTGTGCTGGTGGGTGTGTGGGTGTGTTGGTGGGTGTAGGTGTATGTGTGAGAAAAAGAGAGACCCACTACACCACTGTGTGTTTTTCACATTAATGAATAGGAGTGGTGTTGTGTATGTTGTTCTTTGATCTTAACTGCTGTGTTGTCTGCACACACACACACACATACACACACACACACACACACACACACACACACACACACACACACACACACACACACGCCCTGACAAACACAAAGACACACACCTGAAATGCTTCTTTTATTATATTTTCTTTAACACACCTGTGCAAGTTAACTATTTTGTCATGAACCACCCACATTTACTTAATCTCTCTTTAGCCTTTACATTGGATTTTCTTTTTTTATTTATTCCATTCTCTTTTTTCATCTGTGTATCTGTTTGGTCTCTCTTCTGACAGCTTCTTTAGGTCTTTTTCAACAGTAATAGTAATAATAATAGTAATAATAATAATTTCAGATCCGGAAGTTGCGCAGAGAGCTGGATGCCTCACAAGAGAAAGTGTCAGCACTGACAACACAGCTGAGTGCTAACGTGAGTGTACGCGCGTGCGCACACACACACACACACACACACACACACACACACACACACACACACACACACACACACACACACACACACACACACACGCACATTGACAGTGTGTTGCTGGGTGTATGTAACTGGTTCTTCATAGCTTGATTGAGTCTCTTGGGTGTTGTGTGCTATTGTCTAATTGTTGATGTGAGCTCAATTCCTCAGGGCTGTCAATCATCACCTCACACTGTAGATGTCATTTATTTCTATCCATAAAAAGCAATACAAATAATAATAATAACAACAATAATAATGGTTGATTAATAAAAATAGTTATTATTTTTATTACTACTACTACTACTACTACTACTACTACTACTAATAATAATAATTCTACAAATAAAAAACTAAAACTTATGTTCTATCTCAGTGAAGTGGGCATGGTCTCGGTGAAAAAGGAATAGATATATCGCACATTGAGCACAAGGAGTTTGTGAATTTGAAGACACAGTGGGTGGCCTGGGAGTATTGTCAAGAGGAAAAATAAGAGTAAAATGTTAGTATTAGAGATGAAATAATGGAGTAATATATGGAATAACTATATAATACTTAGAGGTTACTAAAGGTCGACTAATAGTGGATTTTACCGATACCTATAGCTAGGTTGGATCACACTTGCCTATAAGCAATTAAAAAAACGATAGTTTTTAAATTAAATACTGGATTAAACACAAACTCTTCATGTAAAATAGTACTGAACTTATTACAAAAATAAAAAAATAAAAATAATTGTAATTTCAATACTGTGGACTTTGGGAAGACATTCAAAGATGGCCATTTTAGATATATGGAAGTGGATAGATACTTTATTCATCCCAATGGGAAATTTACAAATGTAAAAACTCTCTGCCTTTAATTTTAAGCATGACTGTTTAAATTTATGTGGAATGGTTATGTTTAAAAGTAAGATTGCATTTGTAACATTACTCTGTAGTTAACTTTATTTAATGCACTATGAACTAACATAAATTACAGCTTGCAGTCTTGTGTCAAAGCAAACAGCACTTGTTGTCAGTGATTCACCTCTAGAGGCTGCTTTCGTACTGAATAATGACAGCGGACCTTCTCAGCTGCTCCAATGCAGACGCAACCCGGAAATATTATTGCTATGGATTTTAGCCGATAACAGAAGTACACTCACAATACTTGCATCTCTGCTCTGCACTTGCAAATGGCTTTGTGTATTCCCAAACCACAACCCAATCTCTGTTTATAAATACTGCACTTGCAAACTCTGTTCCACACTCACTTTGGCCTCTGTTCTCTGTTAAAAACCCTGTTTAAATTAAAGACAGAGAGAAAGTAATAGAAAATAATAGATAAATTTGAGACTCCATGTTCTTCAGTGAAGGCCTGTTGGAAGTCATTGCTTTGTCTGGGAGTTATTTATCATGGAGGCAAACTGACATTGCAGGCAAATGAGACCCAGTCACAGGGGCAACATCAAATTGTTTTGCCTCTCTGTGATATAATAGCTGTTGTGTAAATGTGTGTTTGTGTGTGTGTGTGTGTGTGTGTGTGTGTGTGTGTGTGTGTGTGTGTGTGTGTGTTTGTGTTTTCAGGCGCACCTGGTTGCAGCATTTGAGCAGAGTCTGGCCAACATGACCATCAGATTAAAAAGCCTCACTATGACAGCAGAGCAGAAGGTAAATGTACACATGTTTATTTGTGTATATTATATGTGAAATCTGGCAACCCTCCTCAAAAAAACATTCAATAACACAATACAAATATTTGCATTAAATACTACCAGAAAAATAAAGTAAAAATGATATAAATAGGAAGAGGACTATTTTTTTTGGTGGTTTGTTGAGCTTGTGTATGTATATATGTGTGTAGGACTCTGAGCTGAATGAACTGAGGAAGACCATCGAGTTGCTAAAGAAGCAGAATGCTGTAGCTCAAGCTGCTATTAACGGTGTCATTAACACTCCAGAACTCGCCTGTAAACCTGAACGTACAGGTGAGACAGAGACTGTAATATTATAGTAATTATGTAATATTATATAACAGCTCCTTTTCCTATAATATTACATTACAAAATTAGCTAGGCATAAGTGTGAATTAACAGCATCTTAGTTTGAGTTAGCAAGAAAAATCTGAGATAATTTTTATGCTAAAAAAACTGTAAATTCATATAAATTACTGCCAACTAAATTAAGTTATTTGTACACTGTTAAGATTTATAAACTGTATAGAATGTTGAGATGAACAGATAATGTGAACGTGTGCAGAATATTCCCTGTAGAAATAGTTGTTATTGTTTGGTATAATGTGTTTGTTTTTTGTGTATATATTTTGTGTTGTGTTACAGGTTCTGTTGGCTCAGTCTCGGTACAGGCAGAGATGTGTATGCGCAGACAGCACTCATCAGACAGTGTGTCCAGCATCACCAGCCACTCCAGCATGGAGAATACAGACAACAGCAGCAAGAAGAAAAAGAAAAACTGGGTGTGTGAAGCTGCACACACACACACACACACACACACACACACACACACACACACACACACACACACACACACACACACACACACACACACACACACAGCAGCTAAGTCTGCTTTCTGTGTCTTTGTGTTTTCTTGTTGCTTCATGTGGCAGGTTTCTGAGGTAAGAGTAAGTGTGTTAGCATTAATAAGCGAAGCTAACTTGAACTTATGGTTTGCTTTTCATTGCCCTTTAAGCTTCAGCGCACTCGCGCTTGGCTTTCTCTCTTCCTGATGCTTTCCCTATTTTTTCTATTTATTTGCTTTGTAAGACACTCTGATGTCTCATTGAAATGGGTGGATCGATTTGATTATTTTGATACTGGTCTTGTATCGAGAGAATCGACATATCAAACCTACCTAATTTCTTTTTAAACAAGTGAGTTTAAGATGCATATGTAATATGAATAGAACGTGTTTGTTATTCTGCTGTACCTTTATTTATTATTCAAACAAGTTGGCATTCTGTCTCTCAGTGATATATTTTAAAATAATTGTGTCATGTGTACCTTCAGAGGGAATTATTTTAAAGCAGAGAGTCGGCATTCTCTTTTTCTTTTCATAAAAACCTTAAAAGGGAAAAATGTAGAAACGTTATATGAAGTTTGAATTTGATTTGTGGGATTGTTTTTAAATAAATGAAGTCCAGCCCATTTTAGTTAACATTCAATATAATATCAGATACTATTAATTATTAATAATAATGACTTTCAAACTACTGGTGCTGGTATCCATATTAATGATACTGGTCTTGAAAGTACTTGGATCAAAATGATAATAAGTGGTATCACTTATCCCTAAAGTCTCACATTAACTGAAGCTGCTGTGTCAAGGCACACAAGCAGCTCACATGCCTGTGAAGCAAACATTGTGTGTGTCTATGAATATGTATTGGTTTAATACTTGAAAAGAAAAGCTGTATCACAAGTTAAGTAGACTGATTTATTCCGGCTGTTCTGAGTGAACAAAACCAAATTACAGCAGTGGGAGTTTTACTAGTTCTGAGCACAGCATTAGTGAAACTCCCACCATTGCGATTTGGATTTGTTCACTTCCAGATAAATCTTTTTTCTCAGAGATTAAAAATTTTTTTTTACACCTCTGCTTTAGGAAAACTTATACAGTATATAGTGCATCTGGAAAGTATTCAGATTTTAGAGGTGAAGAAGAAGAGGAGTAGAGTAAGGACTGAAAGAAGAATAAGATGGTGGAAACTGAAGGAGGAAGTCAACTACTGAAGAAGTGAGGAAGACAGCTAGAAAGGTAATTGGTGTGACATCTAAAGAAAGAAAGGAAGACAAAGAGACATTGTGGTGGAATGAGGAAGTGGCAGGGAAGCATAAGGAGAAAGAGGTTGGCAAAACAGAATTGGGATCGGAAGAGAGATGAGAAAAGTAGGCAGGAGTACAAGAAGGTGTTGCAGCAATTGAAGATGGATGTGGCAAAAGCTGTGGACACTAAGGAAGAAGAAAACAATTTGTAGGATAGGTTTAGTAAGGAGGAAGTGAGAGAAGTGATTAAGAGGATGAAGAGTGGAAAGTTGGTTGGACCAGATGACATACCGGTAGAAGCATGGAGATGTTTAGGAGAGATGGCAGTGGAGTTTTCAACCAGATTATTTAACAAAATTTTGGAAGGTGAGACGCTGCCTGAGGAATGGAGAAGGAGTGTGCTGGTACCGATCTTTAGGAATAAGAGAGATGTGCAGACCTGCAGTAACTACAGGGGAATAAAGTTAATCAGTCACATCATAAAGTTATGAGAAAGAGTAGTGGAAGCCAGGCTGAGAGGAGAGGTTACATTACCAAGGAGGGAGCAGCTGAATGAAGAAGAAGAGGAAAAAAAAGCTGAAACATTAGCAAAATGTGGAAAAGTGAAGCGCTGTGAATACTTTTTAGATGCACTGTATATTTCTATAAACTATTTCTAGAAATATTTTATTATTTTTCCTAAGCATGCCTAAGCAAAAATATTTTGACACAAAGGTGAGTACACCCCTTACATTTTAGCAACTATTTTATTATGTTTTCAAGGGACAATACTATAGAAATTCAACTTTGATATATTTTTGAGTAGTCAATGTGCAGCTTGTATAGCAGTATAGATTTACTGTCCTCTGAAAATAATTCAACATACAGCTGGCAACAAAATTGTCAAAACTTTGTCCAAAGTCTCAATATTTTGTGTGAGCACCATTGATATCTACCACTGTCTTAATCTTCCTGGGCATGGAATTCACCAGTTTCTGAAAAGAGGGCATCATGTTCTGCTTTAGAATGTCACAGTACATATTGGAATCCATGTTTTCCTCAATGAACTGCAGCTCCCCAGTACCAGAAGCACCCATACAGCTCCAGACCATGATGTTACCATCACCATGCCTAACTAAGGGCAAGACACAATTTTCTCGGTTCTCCTCACCAGGGGTCACCACACATGCTGGACAGCATCTGATCCAAACAAATGTATTTTCGACTCATCAGACCACAGGACATGGCTTCAGTAATTCATGCTCTTGGACATGTTGTCTTCAGCCAACTGTTTGTGGGCTTTCTTGAGAACCATCTTCAGAAGAGGCTTTCTCCTGGGATGACAGCCATGCAAACCGACATGTTGCAGTGTGCAGTGTATGGTCTGAACATTGACAAGGTGGACCTTCTGCCTCTGTAACTGGGTGGGACCTGTCTTGGAAAACCTTTGAATGACCTTTGCCTCTGTACTGTAACTTAGTTTCAGGGTGTTGCCGATCTTCTTATAGCCTAGGCTATAATAAATATGACGTTGCTTTTCATGGCTAAACGGCGTACAGCTGTTAACACTTTAGTGTAGCACCAGGGTTCTGAAGGAATGTTGTCTCGTTTTTACTGTGTACTGTGTACAACTGTGTATATTAGAAATTCCATAAAAGCCCTTGACTTGACTTGACTTGACTTATGGTGCACTTACTTTTGTTGCCAGCTATTTTGACATTAATAGCTATATGTTGAGTTATTTTCAGCGGACAGTAAATCTATACTGCTATACATCCTGTACATTTACTAAATAAAATATGCCAAAATATATCAAAGTTTTATTTCTATAGTATTGTCCCTTGAGAATATATACTAAAATGGTTGCTGAAATGTGAGGGGTGTTACACTGTACAGATGGCAGAGGACAATGGTGTAATGTTTAAATGCTAACAAAAATGGGAAGTTTTGCCAACAGTACAATTATTGCATGGTTATCTAGCTGTGTGTATTTGGACAGTAATTAGTCACATCAAAAGTGTAGCTCTGGGGACGATAGTTTTTATTTATTTAATTGTATGTTGGTGAAGACAAACACGACTATTTAAAAATGCATTTTACTCTAGTAATAAATTAACCGATTTGCTCTCATTTGCATTTGGTTTTCATTATTTTGTCTTTTTCTCCACTCTTTTTTACCCTTCTGCACTCTACACAATGCTTGATTGTTTTAACTGTTTAATTTTCAACTTTTCCGTCTACTTTTTTTTCCCCCGTCTCTGTTTTTCAGTTGCGCAGCTCCTTTAAACAGGCATTCACAAAGAAGAAGTCTCCCAAATCTGCCTCGTCCCATTCAGACATTGAGGAAATGAACGACTCGCTTCCTTCTTCTCCTAAACTCCCTCATAATAGATCCAGCAGCTCCACACCAATGCTCAGGAACTCCAACTCACTGTATGTTGGTGTGTGTGTGTGTGTGTGTGTGTGTGTGTGTGTGTGTGTGTGTGTGTGTGTGTGGAGTCCAACAACTTTTTTTCTCAGCACTACTGCACTACTGATTAATAATAAATGTTTTGCCTATACAGTGCTACTGTTTATGTTATGTATAATCAAAGATGTGTTTATTATTAATTGCAGGCTGCCAGAGGGTTTTGATGGAGAGGCGGAGACTGTAATGCAGCTTCGGAGTGAGTTGAGAGAGAAAGAAATGAAGTTAACGGACATCCGGTTAGAAGCACTGAGCTCTGCCCACCAACTTGATCAATTACGAGAGGCCATGAATAGGATGCAGGTAAAAATAAAATGAGTTCTACATTGGATTTGTCCTAAATCTGTTACTGTTCTTTGTAGTATTCCAAATAACAGAACAGATCAAAACGTATTTTTCTTTGCTTTTCTTTTTTTTTCTTTCATGTTTGAGTTTTATGTACAGAAGTGTTATTGTGACTCACTTTGTATGTATTTACCATTATGGTTAATACATACAAAGTGAGTCACAATAACACTTCTGCAGGCAATAAAAATGTATAACGAAAAACAAGAAGGTATTAATAACAAATGGTGTGTGTGACTTTGTGTGTGTATATGCGTGTGTGTGTGTGTGTGTTGGTATAGACTGAGATTGAGAAGCTGAAAGCGGAAAACGATCGTTTAAAGATGGAGAATCAGGCAAACGGTGGCCGAGCGTTAATCACCCCAAGTTCCAACACAACTTCAACAACAGAATTCGCACAACAAAATCTCCACAAGTCCACAAGCTTTGGTAAAAATTTTAGCAAGCTCTGTTTTAACTTTATCTGTTATTACCGGTAGATAATATTTATATATATATATATATATATATATATATATATATATATATATATATATATATATATATATATATATATATATATATATATAAGAAAGCAGCATATTGTAAATTGCTATGAGCGATTGTCATATTTACAGAAATTCTTTTTCACTATAGATATTCTGATGGATGATTCTGGAGGAGATGGCAGTTTTCATAAAGATGGCCAACAAGTAAAGATCATTGTCACGTTACGGGGGGAAGATGCTCCTAGGAGAGAGGTTTGCCTTTAATCTTATTCCATAAATAATTAAATAAGCTGTTTTCTTAAAATACACATAATCATAACTCTAACTTCAGTAAGTGGTAAAGACAGTATCCTGGTAGTATTAGGCTGTGACTTTGTTTACTAGTGGTGTGAGTTTATAATCCTAGAAATGTATAATAGTTATGCAGGCCAGAATGAGAACGACAACACTTGCTTCAATTCGGCACTTTTAGTCATTATAACCTTGATCTCTGAGAACCAGAATGCTAGGAAACAGTTTACACAGTATTAGGACATGCCTGAAGGAGCAATGTTTCCAAAACATAAACTGTAAGTACTGTTCACTTATCTGTATACATCTGTTAGAAATTTCATTTAGTCCAAAAAGTTTGGACAAACATTTAATTTGTTGTGTGATTTTGGACGTTTTGTGTGTTTTAGGATTGCAGAGCACGGGACTTCCTGATTGGCTGTATTGGAGTTAGCGGGAAAACCAAATGGGACGTTTTGGACGGAGTAGTAAAACGCCTATTTAAAGTAAAGCTTACATCACATGAGCTTTCCTATCCTTAATATTATGTTAACCTCATGCTAACACTGAGTTGGTTTAATGAAGTTTAAATGTTACTTGGTTAGATCATTCCAATTATTAAAATGGCCTGCCTTCAGTTCATATCATCTTTTGCTTTGATTTAAAGCTTTTAGAGATTTTGCGGTGTGTTCAGATTATCATCTTTAAAGATAAGGAGATCAAGCATGAAAATATCAAAGGTTAGAAAAAGCAGACCCAAATGCCATTGTATTTTTTGCTCCTTTGCTGTCAACCACAGTAAAATAAGACAATTAATATAATGTTGGGACTAATATAAGTTAGCAAATATTTAAATAAACATTAAATAAATAGTCAACTATATTGTGAATACAATTGTGAATGTGGATTTCATTATTAAATCTTCACAATGTACTTGTAAGTCAACTCCAAATACTTACAGCTGGGGCCAGATTTGGAGAGTCAGGGTTGCAAAGATTGCGAGGTTAAAATAAAAATCTAAATCTATGCTAGACAAAATGAATAATACAATTACAGATGTATAGATTTTAATTTTATTGTGTTGTGAGCTTGTTGAAGCTATTTTCCTCTTTAAAATCTAACAAAGCTGACCCTGATAAGCAAATCCAGATCAGTCATTCATTTTGTCATGTTGTGTAGGAATACATCAGACATGTAGATCCAGTCAGTCATCTGGGCCTGAGCTCTGACAGCGTGGAGGCATATCGGATTGGGGAGTTGATCAGGCCATGTCAAGCAGAAACACCAGAACTACTTCCCTGTGGATACTTAGTTGGAGAAAATAACACGATAAATATTTCACTGAAAGGTACGCAGAAACAAACATAGCCCCAACAGACACATCAACCCTCAAAA
The DNA here is from genome assembly GCF_946808225.1 of Silurus aristotelis. NCBI lineage: Eukaryota > Metazoa > Chordata > Actinopteri > Siluriformes > Siluridae > Silurus > Silurus aristotelis. The sequence continues at coordinate 5,661,854 of NC_139586.1, forward strand.
ATAAAACTATTAGGAGCAGTTGGTTCTGCTGATATTTAAAAAAAATTGTGTGTGTGTGTGTGTGTGTGTGTGTGTGTGTGTGTGTGTGTGTGTGTGTGTGTGTGTTTATACAGGTGTGAGTTCCCAGTCAACTGACTCTCTTGTGTTTGACATGTTGATCCCGAAGCCTGTGCTGCAGCGCTATGTGTCACTGCTGCAGGAACATCGTCGTCTCATTCTGTCTGGTGTGTTGCATACTATCATTATTATTGCCACTGTATTATAAAATACCATACTAAAGTCAGCCAAAGCACACTGTATAATACTGTACTATACTATACAATTTTATACTGTACAAAACTATAGTTTTGTGACAATTATTATCAGACCAGTGACTGTGTAAGATTGACACACTACATCGTTTTCATTTCAGTGTATAATCTGTCCAAAATCTGTAATATTCAGTAATCTAGCTAAATAATTGTAAATTATCGTTTAAAATTGTTCATATTTTTAGAGACATATGAAATATGAATATAAAACATATGAAAAGCAACATATCTGATCCCTTTATACTGTATTTATTATCATTATAAAATACAGTTATATAGTGGAAATAAAAACAGCTTTAATTTGTCATGAAATGTAATTTTTTTTCCCTGCATGAGGCCATGACAGTCTTTATGTGTTATGCAACCAGTGCAACATTAACTGTTCTGCAGGTCCAAGTGGCACGGGAAAAACATACCTAGCACACCGTATGGCCGAGCACCTTACACTTCTGGAGAGACGCACTGATACACACACTGCCATTGCCACCTTCAATGTAGATCACAAGTCTAGCAAGGTAAGAACACAAGCGATTTCACAGGCCACGTTAAATACACATTTCTGTTTAATGAAGTTCAGTTTAAGTGAAACTCTAAAACTGCTCTGTGCAGTTCATTTCTTCTTCTCTCTTTCTATATACCATTTTCTGCCCATCTTTCTGTTTATATCCCACTCTCTTCCCTATCTCTCTGTGTAAATCCCACTCTCAAACACTGTGTAGGAGCTGCGTCAGTATTTGATGGCTGTAATGGAACAGTGCAGTGAGGATCAGCACGAAGCTCCTTTAGTCATCATACTGGACAACTTGCATCATATCAGCTCTTTGGGAGAGATATTCAATGGCCTGCTTACCCAAACTCGCCAGCACTGGTAAGAAACACACACACACAAACACACACAGATAGTGGTAAATGTGGAGTATAGTTATAGAATAGGTCAAAGCATAGAGTATTTTGCACACCTCATGCCACATTAACAGATTTTTCCTGCCCCATCTCTGTTTGTATTTGATCATTGATAACATAATCTATTCTGTCTGAATACAAACAGTATATTCTTAATTGCTTAAATCCCCAACATTCCTTATCGCCAACGTTAATCAAATGAGACAGAAAATAAGCAATCACAAAAGGAAATATAAAAAAACATGTACAATTTATAAAAGGTTCCGTTCAAAAAGATTTTTTCTCATAAAAGTTTATTTCATTACTACAGACAAGTGTCAGAATGGTTTTTAATATTTGTATATAATACATGCTAATTAGCTTCTGTGTCTGTTCTCCAGCCCATACATCATCGGCACCATGAGTCAGACCACATCTTCATCTCCCAATCTGCAGCTTCATCATAACTTCAGGTGACAAATCAGTGTGATTATACATATCTGAGACAGTGTGTATATCAGGGTGTGAGGATATATTTGTTATACATGTTGTGTGTTATTGATGACATGGTGCTGCTTTGTTCCTGTTTCTATATTATGATCATGAGTACTAATAGGACCTCAGTCTATGTCTTCGTAAGGAAGCATGAAAAAGTGTTTTTAACAGAGCCTCCAAAAGCACTACTGTAATTAAGGCCGGGTAACAGTGTCTGCTAAATGCCATAAATATGAATTACCAGTAGATGGCAGTGTAACAGTTCAATTCAATTTAATTCAATTCATTTTTATTTGTATAGCGCTTCAGATAATGAATATTGTCTCTAAGTATCTTTACATAATTAAAGCAGTTCTAAAAGAATGTATAAGTTTGTTTATTTTAATTGTAAATTTGTCCAGCTTCAGTTTAAGTTTAACAGTTTAATACCCATGTCATTCTTTTTTTATATATATATATATATATATATATATATATATATATATATATATATATATATATATATATATATATATATATATATTCAGTGGAACCCGGTTATGTCGATGTCCTTGGGGGACGCCAAAAAGCATCGAGATAACCGATGATCGAGATAAACACATCAATATGGCGGCAGTATATTAACGTGCTTGAAATTTCTTTATGTACATGATGTGCGTTAATAAATGAGAATGTGCATGCACGTGATTTTGAGGGGTTTCGACATAACCGATAAAAAAATGCTTAGAAAAAGCGAGAATTTGGCGGTTCCACTTCAAAAACGTCGACTTAATAGGGTTGTCGAGTTAACCGAGGTCGAGATAAGTGGGTTCCACTATATATATATATATATATAGTTGTGAAAAATTGCACATTTTACACTTTTAATTAAACTTCATTATTTAATGTATTGTTTTTTTTTTTTTTTTTTTTTTTTACTTATAATCATTATTATAATATAATAATTATTTTAATGATAATAATATTATAATATTATTAGTGTGCAGTTACATGAAATCAAGTGAAAGGGGCAAGATTTATTACAAACCAGTGAGTGTTATTAGTTCCACAAATGCACTTTATGCTCGCAGTTCCTAAGCCAGAAAGTCGTAGTGTTTGGTTTGGACAGTCATTTGGGGGCCTTATAATATTTGTGGACAAATGGCATTTGTGTATGTTTCTTAGACAAAGGTTTGTTTCATTTGCATGCCTCTTATGCTGAGAGTCACAACAGACCCACAAAAACAAAACAACAAAACATTAAGTACTCAAATGTTCTGCAGGTGGGTTTTGTGTGCAAATCACACAGAACCAGTAAAGGGCTTTCTGGGCCGTTTTCTGAGGAGGAAGCTTATTGAGACAGAAATCAGCAGCGGGACACGTAATCCAGCACTGGTGAAGATCACTGAGTGGATTCCTCGTGTTTGGCATCATCTCAACTGCTTCCTTGAGGCTCACAGCTCCTCAGATGTTACTATTGGTAAGAAAGTCTTCAGTGTGTTCTGCCGGTAAAATTCTTCCTTACTGAACTGTATAAATGTGTGTGTTTGTGTGTTTGCTGCAGGGCCACGTTTGTTCCTTTCATGTCCGATGGATGTAGATGGGTCACGCATTTGGTTTACAGACCTGTGGAATTACAGCATCATCCCATACATACTGGAAGCTGTCAGAGAGGGTTTACAGGTAATATTTATCTCAGATATTAGGACTCATTATTCTGTGTTTTCATAATTCTGTGTTTAATTCTCTTTCCCCCAACAGCTTTATGGACGCAGAGCTGCATGGGAGGATCCTGCTCGTTGGGTGATGGACACATTTCCATGGCGATCAAGCTCTCAGCATCCTGATTGGCCTGCTCTGCTAAAACTCCGTCCGGAGGATGTGGGTTTGGATGGAGGCTCCACCTTGAAAGAGGGTGCTAATAAACAGAACACCCTGAGCGACAGTGATGCTGATCCACTGGTGAGAAAGACGCACACACACACACACACACACACACACACACACAAAGACTTGCACACACAGTGACACAGATGCAGACAAATAAACACAGTGTGTTCCTCTCCCCTCTCTCAGATGAACATGCTGATGCGTCTGAAGGAGGCAGCAAACTGCTCCAGCACTCAGAGTTATGACAGCGACTCTAACAGTAATGGTCACCATGATGACATCCTTGACTCATCACTGGAGTCAACACTCTAATGCTTACTTTTATTTGCAAAGTTCCTTTGAATGTTTCCTCATGCCCAGGCAGCACTGATCAAGCTGCTGATGCAGAAACTGTACAATTCACAGTTCAACTTGCTGTGTGTCAAGTTACAAATTTAGATTGTAAAACCCAACAGAAGAAGAAAAAGAAGAAAAAAGAAACTGCACTACTTATTCCTCATATTCTAACCATCTGCTGTGAAGGATGTCATCTGACAAGATATTTTCCAGACTCTTTACCTCACTATAATCCACTTTTATCTAATATCTAATAATGATAATCCTAATAATAATAATTACAATAATAATAATGTTTTAAATCTTTAGTTAATATCTTCATTTAATAGTTTTGCTCATCCCTAAAATTTGTTTTAGAGAAATATCAAAACTGAACCTCTCTATTTTTTCTCCCATACTATGTTTTGTTGACAAGATGGTGCTATTGATTTTGTGCTCTTCGCTACTGTTAATGTCTGGACACACATGACATTGGCTCACATAAGTGTATTCTGATGCTGGCCGTCAATGTAAAGGCAACGGATTTTTCATTCTGGGAGACTTTCCGGAGGACAACGTGAATTTCTGTCCTTGTGTAATCATTTGCATGATCAGTACCTCACCAGCATGGAGGTTTTCCTTTTTTTGAAAAGTGAGATGTGTCTAGCGGACCTGACTTGCACTCAGTCACTGAAGAACACCCTTCTTCTTGACATTTTCATCCCTCATTTTGGTGCTCAATACCCAGTGCCTTACTGCATTTTGCAATGGGAGCCTGAGGGGCACTGTGTTCTTATCCAAAACTTTCCACTTCTCAAGCAAAAGGGCTTCACGCTGCTTGTCTAAGCAGCTCAGACTGGCTTTATTCATTTTAATAATTCATCATGTTACTTATAAAACGCAAATGAAAAATGAAAAACATTTGGCACAAAACCCTGTGAGACTTTGTTGGGTGCTTTGAAGGAGCTGCACAATGTTGGGTAAAATAGCGTGCGCTTATGGGCGTATTTATACCTCATCAGTTGTCCACAACTTTACTTTGGCCTTATCTTCCATGCTGTACCACTGTGAAGGGAAGTGACTTAAAGAGTCTGCATTGTGGGATCCTAAATGTTCTCTGGTTTTTCTAAAATTAAAGAGCTTACTATAGTTTGTAAACATTGTTAATGTTTAAAAATCTACTTCTTGCATTCTCTCTTCTTATGGATCTGTTTATGGAACCCAAACTGCAAAGAAAATTTTACATTTCATGTTTCTTCAATGTCAGAGCTCATATAATAAACTTATGCATAAATTTTACAGCAAGTTAGCCCCACCCATTCTTGTTGCAGCAGGTTAGCGCCATCAATTTATTTTATAGCAGCTTACCCCCATCCATTTAGCATACAGCAGGATAGTCCAACATACTTTTGGGGCCAAATTAGCCCCTACCATTCCCCTATTCCTATTCAGTTTATTTTATATAAGTTAGCCATGCTCAGTTGCACTGGAATCTGTAGCAGTATTTGAGGTTTTAGTGTGCAGGTAAACCTTGTACCTGTCTGGCATGAAACAAATAAGTTACACAAGTAGCTACATGAGCGTCTTTTGTTTTGAATATGAGTATGATGGTTTATCTTAAACATTACTATTCCTAATTATTCCCTATCAACACTGAGGCAGCTTTATCTAACTAAGTATGCACTGTAATCAAAGAGCTAACACAAGTTTTGTTAATCTGTTTGCTTCTTCAATAGCTAGTCTTGTCATGAACAGTAACATTTCTTTCACCTTTTTTAAAATTCTTTTTACAGCTTTTTACTAGCAGATGCCATTATTTTTTCCCTTTTTGTATCTCTTTATGCTGTTCTGAGAGACAAAGGAAGGAAGGGAAATTACCATGTTAAAATAAATTATGTTTTTTGTACATAAACCTACGGAAATATTATAAAGTGAACTTTCAGGGAAAAGATCAAATACAAAAATAGACTTTTAGGAATAGCTAATAAATGAAATGACAGAAGAAACAATTGTGGACATTTAACTGATAGTTAACACTTGATATCAGGAATTAATTATGGTTTTGTTTGAATTCCTCATGAATTTACTCCATGTTAATTTTGTTCAGTTTTTTTGTTAATAATCTCACCTACCTTCAGCCTCTTGATCCTATGCAACATCATTCACATTTGAAATAGAAGCCAAATATTGTATCAGCACTGCCAAGTGTGTTTTTGTGTGTGTGTGTGTGTGTGTGTGTGTGTGTGTGTGTGTGTGTGTGTGTGTGTGTGTGTGCGCATGTGTGCGCATGTGTGCGCATGTGTGTGTATTTATATAAATTTAGATTGTACAGTGTGTATATATTTTTGTGAATAATTCTCAAATTATGATGTGCCTACATTTTATAAAGTTGGATGTAAGTCAGTTCAAGCACAAACTCGGGACATGTTTTAACTCAATTGTCATTATTGAATGTTTATTTGCTGTGTACATGATCTGATTATAATTTTTTTTTAATCCTGTATTTGGATGAATAAAATGTACTTTATAACACATTATTGTTTATCTATTGATAATCAGGTTCTTGTTTACCTTTCTTATTAAGGCCCTTATTCCCTGATTGCGTTGTTTGGCCTGGCGACCAGCTCTGAGGAGAGTCACACTTCTTCAATTTAAGAATTTGGGAGGCCACTGTGGTCTTGGGAATCATTAAGTGTAGCAGTACTTTTTTGTAGCCTTCCCAAGATCTGTGCCTTGCAACAATCATGTCTCTGAGCTCTGCAGGCAGCTCCTTTGACCTCATGGCTTGTGGCTTTTGCATTGAAAAGCATTGTCAGCTGTGAGGCCTTCTATAGGTGTGTGGCTTTCCAAATCATGTCCAATCAATAAACTTTTCGTCAGGTAGAATCCAGTCAAGGTTTTTCAAGTGTTGTTTGTTAGGGTCTAAATACTTATTTACATATATTAAAGTTTTTTTATTTAAACTATTTTTTTTAATTTTGTTTTATTTTTTACATTTAAAAAAAATTTATTTGATTAACTCTTCTTCTTTTTTCCGCTTCTTCCATTAGGGGTCGCCACAGCCGATCACCCATCTACTACTCTGTCCTCTACATCTGCCTCTTTCAAACCAACTACCTGCATGTCTTCCCTCACCACATCCATAAACCTACTCCTTGGCCTTCCTCTTTTCCTCCTTCCTAGTGGCTCCATCCTCAGCATTCTCCTACCGATATACGCCATGTCCCTCCTCTGCACATGTCCAAACCATCTTAATCATGCCTCCCTGACCTTGTCTCCAAAAAGTCCTACATGCACTGTCCCTCTAATGCACTAGTCAAGGTCAAGTCAAGTCAAGTCAAGTCAAGTCAAGAGGCTTTTATTGTCATTTCTACTATACACAGTGGTACACAGTACACAGTAAAAATGAAACAACGCTTGCAGAACCCTGGTGCTACACTAAACAACATAGAGCTACAACACAACACAAAGTTACATAAACACAAGACAATGTCGAACAGTAAACCTACTGTATACTCCGAATATACAGTACTGTGCAAAGAGAACTATAAAAACTATAACCGAGTTAATATAAACAAACACAATGCAGTGCAAGAAACAGCAGTAGCAGCAGTTAAGAGGTGCAAAAAACAGCATGTAAACAGTGTAATACGGTCAAGTATAAATAATAATAAATAAATGATGGTGGAACAGATTGAGATGAGTAATGAGTGTGTGTTAAGTTCAGGTTGTACAGTTCGGTAACACACATTTGAGTGTGTGTGTGTGTGTGTGTGTGTGTGTGTGTGTGTGTGCGTGTGTGTGTGTGTGTGTTTGTTTGTTTGTGTGTGAGAGTTCGATTTCAGTTCTGTGTATTGAGACGCCTGATGGCTTGCGGGAAAAACCTGTTACACAGTCTGGATGTGACGGCCCGAATGCTTCGGAACCGCTTTCCTGATGGCAGGAGGGTGAAGAGTGTGTGTGAGAGAGGTGTGTGGGGTCCTCCACAATGCTGTTGGCTTTGCAGATGCAGCGTGTGGTGTAAATGTCCATGATAGAGGGGAGAGAGACTCCGATGATCTTCTCAACTGTCCTCAATATCCTTAAATCAAATAAAATCAAATTTTATTTGTCACATTCACATACAGAGTATGACATCGAGTGAAATGCTTTGTACGATTGTCCGGCACCGGTTCCTAGCTCTGGTCCAGCACCGCGTGCTGTAGATGTCCTGCAGGTTAGGGAGCTTGGTGTGGATGGTACGTTCAGCTGCCCGGACCACCCTCTGAAGGCTCGCCTGTCCTGCATGGTGCTGTTCCCGAACCAGGAAGTGATGCTTCCCATCAGGACGCTCTCAATAGTGCAGGTGTAGAAAGTCTTTAGCACCTGAGAGGGTAGTTTAAAGTCCCTTAAGCGTCTCAGATGGTACAGACGCTGCCGGGCCTTCTTCACCAGGGTGTTGGTAGGTGTTCACATCAGGGTCTTGTTCCACTGTAGGGTCTTGCAATCCGAGACGGTTTAGTTCCCAAACCAGGCAGTGCTCAGGATGCTCTCAATGGTCCCTCTGTAGAACATGGTCAGGATCGGGGGAGGAAGATGAGCTTTCCTCAGCCTTCTCAGGAAGTAGAGATGCTGCTGGGCTTTCTTGGTGATGGAGCTGGTGTTGAGTGAGCAGGTGAGGTTATCCATCAGATAAACACCAAGGAATTTGGTGCTCTTGACGATCTCCACTGAGAATCCATCGATGATCAGTGGAGAATGGCCGCTCTGTGCTCTCCTGAAGTCCACAACCATCTCTTTGGTTTTGTCAACGTTCAGAGACAGGTTCAGAGACAGGCTCCACACTAGGCTGTTAAAAGGTGCACCTTCTCTCTTTAAGCTGACTCATCATTCTTGCTGATGAGACCCACCACGGTCATGTCATCGGCAAACTTGACAATGTGGTTCGAGCTGTGCATTGCTACACAGTCGTAAATCAGCAGAGTGAACAGCAGTGGGCTGAGCACACAGGCTTGAGTGAGCAGGTGAGGTTATCCATCAGATAAACACCAAGGAATTTGGTGCTCTTGACGATCTCCACTGAAAATCCATCGATGATCAGTGGAGAATGGCCGCTCTGTGCTCTCCTGAAGTCCACAACCATCTCTTTGGTTTTGTCAACGTTCAGAGACAGGTTCAGAGACAGGCTCCACACTAGGCTGTTAAATGGTGCACCTTCTCTCTTTAAGCTGACTCATCATTCTTGCTGATGAGACCCACCACGGTCATGTCATCGGCAAACTTGACAATGTGGTTCGAGCTGTGCATTGCTACACAGTCGTATATCAGCAGAGTGAACAGCAGTGGGCTGAGCACACAGCCCTGAGGGGCCCCAGTGCTTTGTGTGGTGGTGCTGGAGATGCTGTTCCCGATCCGGACGGACTGAGGTCTCCCAGTCAGGAAATCCAGGATCCAGTTGCATCCAGGTGTTCAGGCCCGGTAAGCTCAACTTCTAAATCAGGTGCTGAGGGATGATTGTGTTGAATGCTGAGCTGAAGTCAATGAACAGCATTCGTACATATAAGTCCATGTTGTCCAGGTGCGTGAGGGCCAAATGGAGGGTTGTGGAAATTGGTTGATATGCAAACTGCATGGGGTCCAGAGAGGGTGGAAGCTGTGTATTAATGTGCCTCATGACGAGCCTCTTGTAGGAAACTTTATCACGATGGGTGTAAGTGCGACGGGACGATGGTCATTGAGGCAGGAAACAGTAGACTTTTTCGACAAGGGAACAATAGTTGTTGTCTTAAGGCACATAGGAACAACGTTGCTGCTCAGGGAGATGTTGAAGATGTCTGTAAAGACATCCGCTAGCTGTTCTCCACATTCCCTGAGCACTCTTCCAGGAATGTTGTCTGGTCCAGCAGACTTTCGTGGGTTAACGCATAGAGTTTTCCTCACTTCCGCTGTGGTTAGACAGAGCACCTGGTCACTGGGATGAGGGGTGGTCTTCCTTTCCTTCACGTTGTTCTGTACCTCAAACCGGGTATATAAGTCATTCAGCACATCTGGGATGGCGGTATCACGGTCACGAGCAGGTGATGTTGTCTTGTAGTTCGTGATCGCCTGGATGCTTTGCCTGGATCGCCTGGATGCTGGATGCGCGCTTCGCCTCTCTGATGGGCATGGGTCAGTTTAGCCCTTGCTGTTCTTAAGGCTGCTCTGAAGGCAGAGTCTCTTTGTTTTAGCAGCGTACGCTCTTTTGCAGTCATCCGCGGCTTCTGGTTGGAGCGTGTAGTCATGGTCTTTGAGATTGTCACGTCATTAACGCACTTGCTGATGTAGCTGGTCACTGTTGACGTGTACTCCTCCAAGTTGACAAAATTGCCGTGTTGGTTGCAGCCTCCCTAAACATGTCCCAGTCAGTGCACTCAAAACAGTCTTGAAGAGCAGAAGTGGCTCCTGCTGGCCAGGTTTTCACCTGTTTCAGAACCGGTTTAGAGCGTCTGACGAGCGGGCTGTATGCTGGAATTAGCATAACAGAGATGTGGTCTAAGTAGCCAAGATGGGGGCGGGGCTCCGCATGATACTAGGTTCTAATCATGTCCATCGTCGCCACTCCCAATTAAAATCTCAGCATCTTCAACTCTGACACTTCCAGCTCCACCTCCTTTTAGTCAAATGTTGGAAGCCATATCCTGTCCTCATACATATCCTGCACCACCATCACATAAATACTGTGCCACACCTGACTTACTCATACAATACCACAACTCCTCTCTCTGCACCCTGTCGTACACTTTCTCTAAATACACAAACATACAATGCAACTCCTTCTGACCTTCTCTAAACTTCTCCATCAACATTCTCAAATCAAATAATGCATCTGTGGTGCTCTTCCTCAGCATAAAACCATACTCATACTCATGCTCACAGATGGTCACCTCTTCTCTCAGCCTGGCTTCCACTACTTTTTCCCATAACGTCATTGTGTGACTTCACAAATCCTTTTCTCATCAAATCCTCTTCTCCTGCCTTAGTGTCCAACTTCACATACAGCTCCTTATAAGCCTTTTCCTTTCGACACATCCCTCTTTACCTACTGCCACATCTCCTTTAACTCCTGCCTACTTTTCTCATCTCTCTGCCGATCCCAATCCTGTTTCGCCACCCTCTTTCCTGCACTTCCTCATTCCACCACCACATCTCTTTTTCTTCCTTTCTATTTCCAGATGTCACACCAAGTACCTTCCTAGCTGTCTCCCCTATCACTTCTGAAGTAGTTTCCCAATCATCCAGCACCTCTTCACCACCACCGAGCCCCTGTCTGACCTCTTCTCTGAATTTTACACTACAGTCTTCCTCCTTCAGTTTCCACCATCTTATACTTCTTTCAGTCCTCACTCTCCTCCTCTTCACCTCCAAAACCATACTACAGACCATCATCCGATGCTGTCTAGCTAAACTGTCCTCTGCCAACACCTTACAGTCTCCAATCTCCTTCAGGTTGCATTTCCTATATAGAATATAGTCTACCTGTGTGCACCTTCCTCCACTCTTATTCGTCACCTTATGCTCCCCAGGCCTAGACCGATTCTGGTTCGTGATCCACATATTTGATTTGGCACATTTTACACTGGATGCCCTTTCTAACACAACCCTCCCGATTTATCCGGGCTTGTGAACAGCACTAAGAGTGCACTGGCAACTCTAATGACTGGGATTAAAAAGTAGCCATTACTACTACCTGTTTTAGTGTCATGCTGGAAACTGGATGTCAAGTCATATTAATATTATGGTTGTGAATTGATTCAAATATTTAATCACGATTAATCGCATGATTGTCATGAGTTAACTTGCGATTAATCGCAACTTAATCTCACATTTTTATTTGTTCTAAATGTACTTTAAATCAATATTTTTTTAATACTCTAAACATGGACAAATATTAATGCTTTATTTAAATGTATGTTTATTATTTGTGAAACCAAACTCAACACAGTGCATGAAGACAGAATAGTTTTGTTAATTTTTTAAAGTAAATATGGTATTTTAAATTACGTAAATTATCAGGACACCAAACGAAACCTTTGCTATGTTTCCACACGGATGGTTAATGAGGTGATACTGGAGAAACTGTACCTCTTCTAATTTTCATACATTACATTACATAATTGTAGAATATTTGTATTCTATTTGGATTGGTTTATTTAAAAGTAGACTTTTTAGTTATGTCTGTGAGGCAAGTATTCACTGAGATTCAGGTTGTTCTATTTATTTGTTTATAAAGAGAGATGACAAAGATGGAAGAGAGTGCCCCCTGTTTGTTTTCTTAAATCTACAAAAGCACAGTGATTTGTTGTTATGAGTGTGTACAAATAAATGAAGTTAATTTTAGCATTAAGAAGAAATAAATTAATAAAACAACTTCAGAGGATTAATTGTGTGCTTTATGGTGGATTTCGGTGCTGATTTGCGACTTAGCACATCAGTAAAACAAATATTTACTGATTAAAATAAATTTTCAGTGTAGTTTGTTCATTTATTTTTATATCTGAGTAAAGAAAGGACGTCGTAAATAAACGTATGTTGCACTGAAGCTATTTTATATGCAGCTGCATTAATCACACGTTAGTGCCATTAAAATTAATTTGCATTTTGACAGCTTTAATTAATATATTAATGCAAAACTAAATAAAAATGTTGTTACCTAATGAATGTATCCTGGCTGAACAACTACCGTATAAAACACAAGCAAAGAAAAGATGATGATCAGTAATCGGTTTATGGGCTGAAAACATTGTGCAATGAGAAGGATAAACTAGATTAAAACTTGAGTAACAAGTCTGATTTGAAAATATAAGAAGGAGAAAGTACAGATATTTGTGTAAAAATGTAATGAGTAAAAGTAAAAGGTTGTCTGAAAAATAAATAGTGAAGTGAAATACTAATAACAGAAATATCTACTTGAGTAAAGTACAAATACTTTGTTACTTCCCACCTCTGGCCCTGTAGTGTGGCCCTGGCACATCCTGTTTGGTGGCCAGATTTGATGGAAATCACAGGATTCTCCGGTAAAGTCTTCTTCACCGGAGAATCCAGCTTTGCTATTTAACATTTTGGATTCACGGTTTAAAAGTTTAGAGTCTGGGTTGTGCTTATTATTATGGTAGGATTAGAGTAAAAGGTATTATAGGGGGGTATGGGTAGGGTTAAGGTTTAGAGTCAGGGTGTTATGAGATGGTCAAGTTCAAGTCTCAGTCCCATCAATTTGGTCTGTTTTCCTTTGCTGCTCAATTCTGTCCTAAATTCTGTCCTAAATTCTGTCCCTTTGTATTAAAACATAAGCCCAAAATAGCAAATGTAAATTTAGGGAAAAAATGACAAACATTCTCCCCTATTTAGTAAGTGTTGCAAAAACATAGCTTTAAGTGTAGAGCCATTTCTGTGTTTTGTGTTATTTCACTCGTTCATAATCTCCAATGAGTGCTTTATGCTGATTAGGTCTTCTGTGAATCTGGAGAACATCAGACCTCAACAGCACTGAAGCACAAATAACACAGACAGAACTTTTTTTCTCCAGGATAAGTAATTCATTTTGTAATCTAGACCTATTTAATAATTGAACAGTGATCACAAAAAGATCTTAGTTTAATTTGACAATTTATTGACTTTTTTTTGTACAAAAAACATAAACATACAAATATGCATACACTGAGACACAACTGCATTCATATAAATTATAAACAAATCTACAGCTTTTAATAAAAAATATCTATATGCAATATAAGTGTATGTAACTCAACATTCTTGGTATAAAATATCCATACAAAAATATTTGTACAAAACTGTACAGTTCCAAAACCGCTGTGTAACACAGCAAGAAGGTTTAAGCGAGTGCTGATAACAAGATCCAACAAGCACACACATACTTTTTGATAAAGGTTATGAAACCATGATCTCATCCTCTGAGTCAGAAGAGTCCGAGTGTTTGCTCAATGGTGAAGACATGCTAAGGTGTGAGCACTCAGATTTTGGTGAAGGGCATGAATGTATAGTGTGTACACTTCTCAGTCCATCCACTTCATCCTCTTCCTCATGGTGTAATGGTTTATCCTGCACATCACTCAGGTCAGGGTGAGGGTTTGTCCTCGTTGGCAGCGTCTGTTCCCTGCAACCTCCGGATGACAACAGCTCACGCTCCTTGGAGTTCCTCCACTTCATCCTTCTGTTCTGAAACCAGATCTTCACCTGTACACCAAAAAATAAGAAAGATAAACTAACAATAATTCATGTTGTACATACACCCAATGGCCTCTTTAATAGGAACACCTATAGCCTTTTACATCCATTTTGCATTTATTTAATTAGCCAATCATGTAGCATCAGAACAATGCATAAAATAACATAAATACAGACCAAACACTTTATCTAATGTTCACATCACACATCAAAATAATGGACAAATGTGTCTTGGTGACATTTGTTTGGTTGTTGACAGGTTGGATTTAATATTATTAAAACTGTGTGGTATCTCCTGGTATATTTAAAACAACTGTCTCTAGAATTTACACATAAAATGGTGTAAAAAAAAAAAAACCACATCCAGTGCTGCAGTAAGTGAGGAGAGAAAGACCGTGTTGATGTCAGAGGGGAAAGATAAGGCAAAAAGCTTTATGAATAAAAGTACCTGAGAATCTTTAAGGCCCAGTTTGGTGGCGAGTTTTTTTCGGTCTGGTTTGCTGATGTACTTTTGTTTTTGGAACATTTTCTCCAGAGCTTTTCGCTGCACATCTGAGAACACAGCCCTGCGCAGCATTCCTCTTCTGGGCTTTCCTCTGGAGGCCAATGGCCATGAGAATGTTCCAGGAACTGGGACCACAGAAGACGACCCTGAACACCAATAATCAACAAGAGAGAAAGAAAAAAATTGATTATGATTAAATATTGAGTATCAAAAAATTTACCTTTCAACACATTCAGTTCAGTGTGTCAGAGAAAGAGAGCCTTATAAATTATTAACACACATTCGGACTAGCCAATCAACTACAAGCGTTATAATAATAATAATAAAAATAATAATAATAATAATAATAATAATAATAATAATAATAACAATAACAATAATAATAATAATAATAATAATAATAATAATTATTATTATTATTATTATTATTATTATTATTATTGTTGTTGTAATTATTATTATTATTATTATTATTATTATTATTATTATTATTATTATTATTATTATTGTAATTATTATTATATTCCAAAACCTTTCTATCTATTTTTCTTACTTACTCTCTCTATACATCTCTGAGCCCCCCCTGTCTGTCTTTCTTCTGGAGTGAGAAAGACACGCGGTAACTAATTACCACGTGAGATTTGCTCTGCGTATTCGTATGTTAAGCAGGAGCGCAATGAGCCACACACACACACACACGCACGCACGCACACACAGGGCGCAATAAAGCGTGAAACGGTAACTGTGTCTTAATGAAGTAGCGGAGAAAAGAGCCGCGCGCGCGGACACAAAAGCGCTGGAGACTAAACTACACTCTCCCACTAAAACATGAACGAGCCGCGGGAAAGCGCCCGGGCACCGGGGACGCGCCGGGACTGCGGTGACGCACCGGGCATCCGAGTGCTTCCATTTAACACGAGAAAGACTTGTGAAAAGAGACGCAGTTTATTATTCGTCCTCGAGAAAATCCTCAAAGGCCTTTTATTTCTCAGAGAGCATGTGAAGGGTTGAAGTGCGCTCTCCACCCTAATAACACTTCAACACACACACACACACACACACACACACACACACACACACACACACACACACACACACACACACACACACACACAAAATATACACCACCACAACAATAATAATAATAGTTATAATAATAATAGTTATAATAATAATAATAATAACCATCACCATCATCATTTCTTTATTCTAAAAAAACGCTTTTCTCTTTAATAACACGCTATAAACTACACGATTTTTTTTTCAACCTAAACCATTTTGAGCATAATGTTTCTCCCTGTCATTCATTGTTAATAAGTCAGAATGTTTTTTTAATGATTCAGTTTTCATCACGGTGAAAGAAAGTCCTCCTCCTCCTCCTCCTCCTCATCCTCATCATCATCATCATCATCATCATTATCATCATCATTTTATACGAGAGTAAAATGAAAATGAAATTGAATGAGAAATTCATTGCTATCAGTTAATTTCTCTCTGATTGCCAAAATATTTGTAAATGCTCAGTGTGATGAATATATTTTATATACTGTTAACACAAGAATACAAACAGTTAATGGTTATTTTATTTATATATGTAAAAAGAAAGTATTAGACCACAGCGCTGATAAATTCTCGAATTATTGATTGATGTGTAACTTTGAATAATAAAAAGTACTTTTACTTTCATGCATTTTATTTTTAATACAAGTACAATTATGTTCCAGCAACTGAATTTAGCTAATTGGATATTAAACTAATAAGATATTAGGAAATATTTTATGATCTGAATTGCTCTAAAATAATTAATCGTGCAATTATGCAAAACTTATACAATAACATTTTGTCTGTTACTCACCGGGGAAATAAGAAGAGCGAAGAAAAGGGTAGAAGGATCCATCAAAATACGGAACAGACAGGGCTTTGTGGTGAACTTCAGGAACAGGACGAGGAACTGAAACTTAAGACAAAAAAACAACATGAATCTCAATACAGTCATTCATCAATAACAAACAACAAACATTTATTACATTCCTTCTGCACAATTTCTTCCTTCTCAATGTCCAACAAAAAACACGTTTACGTTTACACATGAATGAATTGTTTACAGTGGTGCAGAATCCTTTTAACCTTGGGTTAATAATGTGTCAATTAAACCATATAAGTATCTTTTTTTTATACATATTTATATTATATTATATTTATATTTCACACGAAGCATCATCGGCTTAAAACGTGATAATGCATCAACCCTGTACTCAACACTGCACAACTCAACACTGCACAACTCAACACTGCACAACTCAACACTGCAAATCTATCATTGCACAACTCAACACTGCAGATGATGCTTCAACTTGTGATTTTTCTTTTTTGATTCACTGTTCATTTGAACACATCTAATAATGTAAACTTTAATAATATGATTTTTATTTTCGATGTACACCAGCAGTGGGATCAATAGCTTTATAATCAAAAAGTTGAAAAGTCTGTAGTGGAGAAATAAAAACTTTTTTTAGACTCCATGTGAATATCACAAAAATCTGAAAAAAAAAAAAAACAACAACATATAAATACACTAATAACTTACCTTTTTTGGGTGTGTGTGCCAAGATGGCATTAACACCGAATTTGAGGTGTGTCTGGTCTTTGCTCGAAGTTTTTGGAGAGGAAAGTCCAGCCACGGGACACTCTGATGGAATATTGTTGGAGGAAAGAGATGAAGAAGAAGCTGAAGCGCCGATTCGCAACAAATCCTCCACCAGAAAGCCGGAGCGAGCCCTAAACGCGGAGTGTGCGTGGAAAGTGGGCTGCGCGGTGGAATGAAACGCGGCCACGGGATGTACCAAGCTCGGGTACATGGCCACGAGACCCGGCATCATCGTCATCATGATGTATATTACACAACAGAGGACAGGATGCGTGACTGAGAGAGAGAGAGAGAGAGAGAGAGAGAGAGAGAGAGAGAGAGAGAGAGAGAGAGAATCAGTCCTTCTGGACGCAGTAATCAGTGTGCAGTGAGTTCAGCTACACTCCGCTCTTTCCCTTTTATACGCACTGAGAAGCTTCAGGGAGTGACACAGGCAACAAAAGGAGCGCACATAAAGAGAAGAAAAGGGGATGAAGTGAATGAAGAGCTCCAGTTGAGCCTCTTTCACACGAAAGGGACACACACACACACACACACGCACGAGAGAGCAGATTTATGACTGGATTAGACACATTAATTTTACACTCTCTTTACACCAGAGATTAAATTTTGGAGCAGAAGTTCATGCACACATTACTCTTTCATTTATCTTTACAGTGTTACTTTAACAACATCTAACATCCAAATGACTCCAACCGACACAACCCACAGCGTTCACGCGATTCCTGCAATTTCCATTAAACCAACACTTGTAGTGTTGAGAAGAAACTAACACTCTCTACAAATGCTTTGAAGTTATGTGTATATACCTAATTAATGAAAAGGTAAGGTGGGAATTGACAAGTTGCAGTGTTTATTTGTATCTGTGTTAATTCATCAGATGTGTATTTGGCATTTAATCCCAAAATACTGGGGACAATGAATAACTAGATAGATAGATAGATAGATAGATAGATAGATAGATAGATAGATAGATAGATAGATAGATAGATAGATAGACAGATAGACAGATAGATAGATAGATAGATAGATAGATAGATAGATAGATAGATAGATAGATAGAAAGATAGATAGATAGACAGATAGACAGATAGATAGATAGATAGATAGATAGATAGATAGATAGATAGATAGATATTATTATTATTATTATTATTATTATTATTATATAATAATAATAATAATAATAATAATTATTATTATTATTAGTAGTAGTAATATTTGTGACTTAGCAAACTGAAATCCTGTTTATATTAATGCCTGGATGAGGAGGTCATTTTCTTACAGTGCATACAAATATTTGCAAAATATTGACTCTGAATTATGTTGTAATGTTGTAACTGAATGTCTATGCAAGCAAAGAATGAAATAGTGCCGCTGTGCTGTGTAAATATATATAAAAAATCTCTGAGAATGCTTCTTGCCAATTGCAAAATCTGTAACATTAAACAAAAAATTCAAGTAATC